>NC_058135.1:73370278-73442402 GCF_016433145.1 Gracilinanus agilis | reverse complement strand
TGTGTGTGTGTGTGTGTGTGTGTGTGTGTGTGTGTGTGTGTGTGTATGTAAACATAAACATATCTACTAGTATGGCAAGGGAGAAAATAGTAGTAATTAAAGGATAAGGAAAGGTATCACTGGAAATATGGCAGGATTTTTAGAAGGAGAGTTGAGGATGCACACATTTCAGATAAAACAGATAATTCATGTAATGGCAGAGGTTGATATAATGATTAGTTCAGAAAATTGAGCATTTTCCTGTTTGGCATGGTTGTGGAGAATCAACCTCATTCACTACTAGTGAATTTGAAATCTTGTAGAGTATTTCTATGGTACAATTTATCAGTATGTAATAAAGGTTTTCAAAAATAATCAGACCTTTTCACTCAACAATGCTGTTGGTAGAAATATATCCTAACAGAGTCATCAAAACAAACAAAAAAACTGTCTGCTTCAAAGATTTTCATCACAACATAATATAATATTTGCAAATACCTGGAAGTAACCTGTGTCACCCAATTAGAAAATAGTTGAGAGAATAGTGGCAATTTGAGAGAAATGTAATGCTTTAGCATAATGCTACATTTCTTTGACTTTTTGGTCTCCTTATGCTCTAAAAAAAGTATTCAGGATCCAAGATCCAGATATTGTTTATCTCTATTTATAATTGCCTTAGCAGAAATAAGCATGATTTTAAAATATATTCATTTATTTCAAAATAGAAATTAAAAACCTATTATGTTTAATGTATTTTACAAATAGGGCCATATTTTCTGACACGAAAATGATGAGAGGAATTACATTGTTTTACATTTTTTTCATGAATTACTTTAATTTCTTGCTTAATAGAAGACAGCTGGACTTTCATATCTGCTTCTTCATTCAATCCATTGTAATATGCTTTTTTGGTTATCTGTGAAGAAAATTTCATCTCATATTAATATGTAGTTAGAAAAGAAAGGATTATTTTAATATACAAATAAATAACATCTTAGAATTATTATGAAAATAGTTTTGACCTTGACCCCTAAAAGGATCTATGGATTTCTAAATGATACTATGCTTTTAAAACATGCACTTTGAAAATCACTGACATAATGACATATCATTTAAAACGACGAAAGATAAATTTGAGGAAAATCAATAAATCTGGAAAGACGTTTATAAAATAGTAAAAGAATAAAGTGAAATCTTAAGAGTGGTGTTAAAGAAAGAGCTAAACAATGGTGTTAAGGAATTTTGTTAATTTAGCATAAGTTGTCATAAAGTAATTATGAATGTTTATATAAGCATTTTTTTAAATAGCCTAATTGGGGTGGGAGGATTGGAGAATCCAAATGACTAGGACATTCAACAAAAGTTAGCTTCCTGGTTAAGTTGTCTTCCTAACATTTTGGCAGACAGACAGACTTACACACACTTACACATACACACACACACACACACACACACACACACACACACACACACACATGAAGCCAATCAGAGGGAAAGATAAGTACAAAAAGAGATAAAGATAGAGGGAAGAAGATGGAAGCAGAGAGAAAAAATAGGGTCAAATTATTGGTTAATCAAGATTAGTGACCAGGGCAAAAATTCTAATAAAGCACTGACTTCCAAGGAATCAGATAAATACTTATGCCCCTTGATGGAATTACCACAGTTGTCATCTATGTCCATATAGGATGCCAAAATATTAGCAAAACATGGACAGGTCCATATAAAATGTGCCTTCTTTCGTCATCTTTCTACTTCAATATCTGCTACCCCTTTCTCCTCCCTTGTATCATACAAATTGGATGTGTCTCATACAATTACAATGCCTTCTGAGTTTAGTCTAGATAATTTGCTACTATTCAGCAAAACTGTCTCACTTGTAGACATTGAACATTTATTAAGCATCTACAAAGAAAAGAGAAGAGAATACCTGCCCTGAAGAAGCTCATAAATGGGCTATAAGACATGTATTACAACAGGTACAAATATATATGTATATTGCAGAATTAATTGGAGATAATGTCAGAGGGGAGGTACTAAGATTGAAGAGAGCTGAGAAAGTCTTCTTGCAGAAGGTGGAACTTCACCTGAGACCTGGGGAAAGCCAGGTATCTAGGTAGCAGAGATAAAGAGGGAGAGATGCGGAGATATGGGCAACAATGGATTAAAAATAAATCTAAAGTTTGGAAGATAGAATGTCTTCCGTCAAAAACAATAGGGAATTGTTGCTGGATCACAGAGTATGTGGAGAGGAGTGAACTGGGAAGACTGGAAGGGTAGGAAATGGTAAAATTATGAAGACTTTTAAAAATCAGATTATTTTTATTTTTATCTCATCATTGTGGCCAGTACCTTTTGTCCATTGATATTAATTCCCTACACTTATTTGTCTGTATCTCATGGATTTTTATAGTCAAAGAGTTTTTTTATCATGTTGACCTTTAAGTATTGAGTCTGTACTCTTCTTGTACAATCTTTGAAAACTCAAGGCTATCTTTGGGCCACAGTGAGGCAACAGAGTCAGATTTATGTGTTCACAGTCATTATGATTTACAAATGTCTTGAATAGTCCTCTTGGACACTGGTGAACTTGGTGAATTATGAAACTTGACAAATAGCGAAACACTAACTAATAATGTCATCCAAATATTACATATATTTAACTTGATTTTTATCGTTATGGATTGCATAGATGTATCATACACATTTACTCAACACAACAAAAAGTTTTCTTCACTAGTAATAAGTTATCATTACTTTGTTATTGCAATCTCCTGAATCATAGATAATATTAAGTGCCTTTAAATTATTTTAAATATATATAATATGTATATTATATGACATATATAAACCATATAATCCCTGAAAGAGATCTAATTTTATCTTTAACAGGGATTAAAAAAAGCAGGAATTTCATGCCAGTCTAGTAGGGGGGAAGATTATATTTTTTCTGGTAATCACTTTTCTTCTCTGTACAATCAATAGAAAAAAAAGCATTATTTACAACAAGAAACTACAAAGGCAGATTGTGAGGAAAGAAATTCTCAGAATGTTGCAGGCTGATTGATACACAGGAGTGTCAATTGGAGAAAGAAAAAGATCATGGGAGAGATTCTTGAGGAGGGGCTTTTGGATTGAGGAGCTCAAGGTGAAAGGAAGGAGAGGAGTTTTCTCATGACCATTCAAGAGCCAAATCTGAGGGTTTTCTGGACTTGTGTTATTCCCAAAAGCCTATTATTCCTACCAATGTCCATTAACATCAACAAGATCAAGATCAAGATCACTTGATCCCTGTGGAGTCGGACTCAAAATCGGGTGCTTACCCCCAAACTCCCAATCATCACCTTGCCTTACAAAAGGACCCTTCCTTAAATAATTATAAATAAGATAATAGGATAGAAACCAGATTTAAGGGGAAGGGGAGAAGAACCTTTGGATTGAGCCAGAATTGGTTCCCCAAGGGGAAGGACCTTGGGGCTTAAATCATTAGGGTTTCCCTTGTTTCCTCTACCCATCATCTTCTTCAACTACCCTGATTAGCTCATAATAAAATATGTAGCCATCAGATAAAAGGATCCAAGTTAATTCACCATCAAAGAGAGGAAGAAAGTCTGTGAATAGTTGCTTAACTGGGACTGCAATTGAGCAAGACCCACTGCAGTATTGATGGCTAACAGGGGAGAGGATTTAGTTCATAGATGGTCTGTGCCTATCCAGCCATTTGAGCACTCTCTTGAATATCATTGTAGAATATTATATAACCTTTCTTCCCACTAATTTGAAACTCCAGGACAAACTATGGATCTATACTTTAATATGGCATATCATTATATCCTTCAAATATTAAAAACCCTTTATATTCTGTCTTAGAACCAATGTTAAGTATGATAGTGGTTCCAAAGTGGAAGAGTAATAAGGACTAAGGAATTGGGGTTAATAAACTTGTCCAGGGTCACACAGCTAGGAAATGTCTGAGGCCAAGCTTGAATTCACAACCTCCCCCATAGCCCTACATGGATCTCTGTCCCCTCAGTCACCCAGCTGCCCCTCAACTGTTTTAAACATAGACCACACTTACTATGAGTGAATTTAAAAGTTTAGTTATATAATCACTTTGTCTTACTCAAATGACATGAACTGAGAAACAAGGACAGATGGTTTAACAGCCTGGCTTAGGTAGTTCTGTAGCAGTGGGACAGAATCATCAAAGCTCATGACAGTCAAAGTTAACTATGAACTATTCCCTTTATAATGACATTTACTGTAAAATTATGCCATAAATTTTTCTTGCTTTTCTGAGGAATGTATACACAATACCAATTAATCACATGTGTATTTAGTCCAATGTCAATTTATTTTGCGTAAAGATTAGGGTGTTATTCATTTATTTGGGTGTTATTTATACTACTTACATCTACAATAGAATGGAAGGATGAATTGTCATAAATTCAGCATCATGTTCTGATTTATGAAGGAAAAATAAGACAATTTACATAATAGGAAAATGTATATATGAAAATTGAAAGGAACTTCTGCATAAGAGAAATGCGTTTAAATTGGATCTGTATTTGATCATTAATTTATACACTTAGTTGATTGACATAGATAAATTATATAATCTTAGTAAATTTAAATTTCCTCATTAGAAGGATAAGGATATTATTATTTATAGTATTGATCACATAAGATTGTTCTGAAAGAAGATTTTTTGTTAAAACTAGAATTGATATTTTTTTAAATCTACATTATTGATAATTATAGTAAATATTTTAAAAATAAAAAATTCACAAAATGTAAAGTATTTAAATTAATTTCTTTTTTTCCCCTTTCTCCCATGCACACAATTCTACCAAGGTCAGGGATTTTTGCATAACATTCACAGAGGTTTGGTGACTAACCAGTGGCTAATTTTCATACTAGGGAAAACAATAAATGAATTATAAATTTTTTTTGTTTAGCACTTGTTTCTCCAAATTCAATTTTTAGTTTGGGGCTTTATGACTTGATCATATAATTTAGACTTTTGTAAAATAAAAACATTTTTTTAAAATTCATTCCTAAGGCGGCATCTGGGTAGCTCAGTGGAGTGAGAGTCAGGCCTAGAGACAGGAGGTCCTAGGTTCAAACCCGGCCTCAGCCACTTCCCAGCTGTGTGACCCTGGGAAAGTCACTTGACCCCCATTGCCCACCCTTACCAATCTTCCACCTATGAGACAATACACCGAATTACAAGGGTTAAAAAAATCTGAAAAAAAATTCATTCCTAAAACAAAAATTTTAAATTCACAAAATGAAAAAAAATTGTCAGTCAAAAACAATTATTTTAAATAAAAATATAAAATGAAAATATTTTACTTAATTTCCCCATTCTCTATTCCTTGTAAATATGGGACCTTTTGCCATAAAAATATATAATCATAAAATGAAGCTGCATTCCTGAATCCAACATACATAGGATTTACAAAGTTAGTTTGCTAATACTGATAGCAGATTTTAGACTATCTTCTATTATGTCACCTATTCCATATTCCTGAAAATCACCTTGAATTTTTAAGATTAGTAGTAGAATAGTTGGTCACCATGAAATTAGTCTGGTGTAGTTATTCTTTGTACTTGAAGAAAACCAAATGATATCACTTTGTCTTTTAACTTGCACATAAAATGGATTGGTCAATCAGAATTGTACAAAATTGTTGGCCTTACCCTCTCTTCCAGTCATCAAAGATCAGTAGTAAGAAAAAAAGTCAAGACAACTGGTATTGACTAAGGATGCAGTGGATGACCTTGGCTTTTTTGTTGTCTCACCATGATCTCCCCACTCCTCAGAGATGTCTCCAACACTTTCATTGAAATTGGGTTCTCATCTACCTCTTTCTCTGGGGAAAAATCATCCCATGCCGGAGGTAGATACCCCCCTAACTCACCAACAAGTTCTTATTTATTGGTTATCCTGATCATGGTGTAGCCCATTTGCCAAGACTATTTTAATGGTTGTGTGGCTATTGCACATGTTACATTTTATTAGAGTCATAGCTGAGACTGAGTGGTAGACACCAAAAGAGGAAAGCAGCCCTGAAAAGGGCTTGGAAAGCCCTCAAACCAGAATTGCTAGATGCTACCCACATTCAGAGGAAGGACTTCAGGAGAGGAAACATATAAGATAAACAATTGCTTGAATACATGGGCTGAGGCGGACAGGAATGGGAAATAGACCCTGAACAAGGACACATGTTACAACCAGTGGAAATGTGCGTTGGCCATGGGTGGGGGGAGAGCAGGGGGAGAAGGGGAAAGTAGGGGCATAAAGTATGTAAACAGGTTAAAAACGAATATTAATAAATGTCTAATAATAAAAAATAAAAAAAAACAGAATTGCTAGTCTTCCCTGAACATCCTGTACATCATGAAACTGGAATAATTTTTAACTGATGAACAGGAGGATAAAACATGTGATGAAGAAGGAACCTCTATAATATCACTTAAGTTAACTAATGAAAGAGTGAACATATCAATCTATCATGTGCCCAAGAATATTCCAAATACACCTCTCTGTTGTACCTAACCACCTGAATACTAAAACTAATAACCCCCTCCCCTGACAAACACAAAACCCCTTATAAATCTTTTCTTAAACAAAACTCATTATAAGATGTAGAGTTCATATAAAAATGCAGAAAAGTGAAAGTAGTGAATAAGAAGCCAAAGTGGTATATGGCATTGATTTTGCAGTCTTTCTTCAATATGGGACAGTGAATATTTAAGTATGAATTAATATCCAGCGTTAGCCTGAATTCTCTTCAATGTCAACTTAAAGACTATTTGATTCATTTGTATATTCTCCTAATGGGACTAGTTTTTATTTTTAAAGTTATAGTAAACATTATCTACCTGCTCAGAACATTGATCATTGGTCTACTATTGAACTTTACCTAAAATGAACAGTTTTAATCCTTGGTAAACAAAGATAAAGTTTTTGACCCAAATGCCATTTACATATTAGCCTTAACTAAGTATTATAATTTATTTATTTATTTTAAAGGCATATTAAATTTTAATTTTTACTTAATAAGCAATGAAAGGAAAACTAATTCAAGAACAAAAGAATTTATATTTTAACCAACAGAAATATTTATATTACATTTAATATATATATATAAACTTCTAAGACTAAGCTAATATATCAGGCATCATAAACCACAGGCAGATTCATATCAGGGATAACTTTCTCATTGCTAGCTTAATGAGATTGCAGGGAATGTTTTATGAATTATTATTAGATATAGAATAATGCTATAAATAATTTTACTACCACTAGTATACTCTCACTACCTCCATTATTACATCTACTACTAATACTGCTACTGCTGCTGTTGTTGCTATTGCTGTTGTTGCTGCTGCTGCTAGTACCACTGCTACTACAACAGCTGGCCAGATAAAACTTTTTCCTTCTTGGACTTGAATAATTCCACAACTATTTAATTTAAACATTTACTGCAATGATAATTTACTTTTCTACATTATTTTAAGCTTTTCAAAGGAAAATTTTTTATAGCTCTGAAAAGGAAAGTATTATAAGCTTTACTATTCTACTTCTAATGAAAAGAGGACAAATGTGATATATGGTAAAGATGAAGATGACAATAAAAATTGTCAGTTGATAAGATATGGGGTCAGTGAGTGAGAATAATGAGGCAAGGTAATGAGATTTTATACCAAATCTTTGCCCTTTACCAAAACAAACAAGTTAGAAGGAGGGACGGACTTAGGGAAAAACGATAATGAAATTATTTTTTAAGATGTTAATTTTGGGATTCTAATACACAAGTTAAAATGTCTAATAGGAAGTAGGGTATAATGTACTGGAATTTAGAATTGAGAATCAGCCTGGACTTAGAAATCGAGCTTCATAGAGATGAAGTTGAATCGATCAGAGCTGGTGAGATCCCAAAGAAAGAATGTACAGAGAGCAATGCAGAGATGTGAGGTAAATAGGGCATGGAACACTTCTGATGCCAAGATGGTGGAGTGAGGAGAGGACTTGTATGATCTCTCTCAAAGTCCCTTCCAAATCATTCTAAAACAAGGCCTTTTAATGAAATTTTAATTGGTGAAGAAGTTTACCAACCCAGAATAGCTTGGAGAATCACTAAGAAGTTTGTGTCTCTGGGGCAAGAGGAAAATTCAGTCCTGAACAGACTACCTGAGCTAGGGATCACAGCACTCTAGCAGAGGAAATTCAAGGTTGTCACCTCCACAGCTGTGAGGATTCAACCTAAAGCAAGCCAGCAGTAAAAATAGGGCACTGTAAAGGTTAAAGGGAAGTCTCAATTGTATATTGTTATACGTTAGGGCAAAAATTGATGGTTAGGTTGTGTTACCTAATCTTCCCAAATATTCCTCTTCCAATCACACCCCCTACCAGAGAAAACCAGGGCAATTTTGGAATTTGGCATTACCTAAGTCTGAAGAAAGGCTTCCCACTCAAATAAACCTTGGCTTTCTTTAACCTCTACTCTCTCTTTTCGAGTAAATCTGACTGCTAGTTTATAATCAATGATGTTTATTGAGGATAGGTTAACAAATGTGAACTAAGGGAAAGAGTTACAATAGGAGTTCCCTATCTAAAGTCTTTGAAAGATATTGCAGGTTATTTTTAGCTTTGACCAACAGCAAAAGGATCTCCTGAAAGTTGTCTCAATCCTCTTGACATTCTATTTCTTTTTTTAAACATTTATTAATATTTATATTTTAGAAAAGTTAACATGGTTACATAATTATGCTCTTACTTTCCCCTTCACCCCCTACCTCACCCCCTCCCCTGGCCGAAATGCATTTCTACTGGTTTTAACGTGTCATTAATCAATAACTATTTCCAAATTGTTGATAGTTGCATTGGTGTGGTAATTTCGATCCCCAGTCATGTCCTCATCAACCCATGTATTAAAGCAGTTGATTTTCTTCTGTGTTTCCTCTCCTGCAGTTCTTCCTCTCAATGTGGATACCCTTCTTTACCATACTTCCCTCAGAATAGTCCTGGGTCATTGCATTGCTGCAAGTACAGAAGTCCATTACATTCTATTTTACCACACTATATCAGTCTCTGTGTACAGTGTTCTTCTGGCTCTGCTCCTTTCGCTCTGCATCAGTTCCTGGAGGTCTTTCTAATTCACATGGAATTCTTGCAGTTTATTATTCCTTTTAGCACAATAGCATTCCATCACCACCATATACCACAATTTGTTCAGCCATTCCCCAATTGAAGGGCGTGCCCTCATTTTCCAGTTTTTTGCTACCACGAAAAGCGCGGCTATAAGTATTTTCGTGCAAGTCTGTTTATCTATGATCTCTTTGGGGTACAATCCCAAAAATGGTATGGCTGGAACAAAGGGCAGGCAGTCTTTTATAGCCCTTTGAGCATAGTTTTAAATTGCCATCCAGAATGGTTGGATCAGTTCACAGCTCCACCAACAATGCATTAATGTTCCAATTTGGCCACATCCCCTCTAACATTCATTACTCTCCCCTTCTTTCATTTTAGCCATTCTACTAGGTGTGAGATGATACCTCAGAGTTGTTTTGATTTGCATTTCTCTAATTATTAGAGATTTAGAACACTTTCTCATGTGCTTATTGATACTTCTGATTTCTTTATCTGAAAATTGCCTATTCATGTCTCTTGCCCATTTATCGATCAGGGAATGGCTTGATTTTTTATACAATTGATTCAACTCCTTGTATATTAGAATAATTAGACACTTGTCAGAGTTTTTTTTGTTATAAATGTTTTTTTCCCAATTTGTTGTTTCCCTTCTCATCTTGGCTACATTGTTTTGGTTTGAACAAAAGTTTTTAGTTTTATAAAATCAAAATAATTTATTTTACCTTTTGTAATTTTCTCTAACTCTTGCTAGGTTTTAAAATCTTTTCTTTCCCAGAGATCTGACAAGTATACTATTCTGTGTTCACTTAACTTATTTATAGTTTCCCTCTTTATATTCAAGTCATTCACCCATTCTGAATTTATCTTAGTGTAGGGTGTGAGATGTTGATCTAAACCTAATCTCTCCCATATTGTTTTCCAAATTTCCCAACAGTTTTTGTCAAATAGTGGATTTTTGTCCCAAAAATTGGGCTCTTTAGCCTTATAATATACTGTCTTGCTGATGTCACTTACCCCAAGTCCATTCCACTGATCCTCCCTTCTATCTCTTAGCGAGTACCATATTGTTTTGATGACCGCTGCTTTATAGTATAGTTTAATATCTGGTACTGCTAGGCCCCCTTCCTTCTCATTTTTTTTCATTATTTCCCTTGATATTCTTGATCTTTTGTTATTCCAATTGAAATTTATTACAGTTTTTCCTAATTCAGTGAAAAAGTTTTTTGGTAATTTGATAGGTATGGTGCTAAATAGGTAAATTAATTTGGGTAGAATGGTCATTTTTATTATGTTAGCTCATCCTACCCATGAGCAATCAATGTTTTTCCAATTTTTTAGATCCAGTTTTAATTGTTTGGGAAGTGTTTTGTAGTTGTTTTCTTATAATTCCTGTGTTTGTTTTTGTAGATAGATTCGTAAGTATTTCATATTGTCTAGGGTGATTTTGAATGGTGTTTCTCTTTCTACCTCTTGCTGCTGTGATGTGTTGGAAATATATAGAAATGCTGATGATTTATGTGCATTTATTTTATATCCTGCAACTTTGCTAAAGTTGTTGATTATTTCTACAAGCTTAGTTGATTCTCTAGGACTTTTTAAGTAGACCATCATATCATCTTCAAAGAGTGATAGCTTAGTCTCCTCATTGCCTATTTTGATATCTTCAATTTCTTTTTCTTCTCTAATTGCTACTGCTAGTGTTTCTAGTACAATGTTAAATAATAGAGGTGATAATGGGCATCCTTGTTTCAATCCTGATCTTTTTGGAAAAGCTTCTAATTTATCCCCATTGCATATGACGTAAGTTGATGGTTTTAGGTATATACTGTTTATTGTTTTTTTTTTAGGAAAGGTCCTTCTATTCCTATACCATACTTGCATTCCTGGTATGAATCCCACCTGATCATGGTGGATGATCTTCTTAATTACTTGCTGGAGTCTCTTTGCTAGTATTCTATTTGAGATTTTTGCATCTATGTTCATTAGGGAGATTGGTCTGTATTTTTCTTTCTGTGTTTTTGATCTACTTGTATTTGGAATTAGTACCATATTTGTTTCATAAAAGGAATTAGGAAGGACTCCTTCTTTGCTTATCATATCAAATAATTTGTATAGTATTGGGATTAGTTGTTCTTTGAATGTCTGATAGAATTCACTTGTGAATCCATCATGTCCTAGTGATTTTTTCTTACGGAGTTCTTTGATGGCTTGTTCAATTCAATTTCTTTTTCTGATATGAGATTATTTAGGTATTCTATTTCTTCTGCTGTTAATCTAGGCAGTTTATATTTTTGTAACTATTCATCCATATCTCCTAAATTGTTATATTTATTGCCATATAATTGGGCGAAATAGTTTTTAATAATTGCCTTAATTTCTCCTTCATTAGAGGTGAGCTCTCCCTTTTCATCTTTGATACTGTCAATTTGGTTTTCTTCTTTCCTTTTTTTTATTAGATTGACCAGTACTTTGTCTATTTTATCTGTTTTTTTCAAAATAACAGCTTCTAGTATTATTTATTAATTCAATAGTTCTTTTTCTTTGATTTTATTAATTTCTCCCTTGATTTTTAGTATTCCTAATTTAGTTTTCATCTGGGGATTTTTAATTTGCTCCCTTTCTAATTTTTTAAGTTGCATGCCCAATTCATTAATCTCTGCCCTCCCTAATTTGTTAATATATGCACTCAAAGATATAAATTTTCCCCTGAGTACTGCCTTGGCTGCATCCCACAGAGTTTGGTAGGATGTCTCATCATTGTCATTCTCTTCAATGAAATTATTGATTGTTTCTATGATTTCTTCTTTGACTAGCTGGTTTTGGAGAATCATATTATTTAATTTCCAATTAGTTTTTCATTTGCCTATCCAGGTGCCCTTACTAATTGTTATTTTCATTGCATTATGATCTGAGAAAGTTGCATTTCTTATTTCTGGTCTTTGGCAGTTATTTGCAATGTTTCTATGACGTATTACTGAGTCAATCTTTGTGAATGTACCATGTGCAGCTGGAAAGAGGTGTATTCCTTTTTGTTCCTATTTATTTTTCTCCAAATATCTATTAAATCTAATTTTTCCTGGGCTTCATTCACCTCTCTTACCTCTTTCTTATTTATATTTTTGTTTGATTTATCTAGATCTGAAAGAGGAATATTTAGATCTCCCACTAGTATGGTTTTACTATCTATTTCCTTCTTGAGCTCTACCACTTTATACATTACAAATTTGGATGCTATACCATTTGGTGCATATATATTGAGCAACATTGTTTCCTCATTGTCTATACTGCCTTTTATCAAGATGTAATGACCTTCCCTGTCTTTTTTAATCATATCTATTTTTAGTTTTGCTTCATCAGAAATCATGATTGCCACTCCTGCCTTTTTTTTCTCATTTGAAGCCAAAAAGATTTTGCTGAAGCCCTTTATTTTAAACTTGTGTATGTCTACCCGCCTCATATATGTTTCTTGTAGACAACATATGGTAGGATTTTGGTTTCTAATCCACTCTGCTATTTGCTTCTGTTTAATGGGTGAGTTCATCCCATTCATATTCAGAGTTATAATTATCATTTGTGTATTTGCCGAAATTTTGGTGTCCTCTCCTAATTCCATACCTTCTTCTTACACTATTTTCTTTTAAACCAGTGGTTTGCTTTAAGCCAGTATCCTTTGTCCCCTCCCTTGATTACTTCCCTTTTTACCCCCTCTCTTATTATTCCCCTCTTTTTATTTTTAAGGCCTGATGAATTCCTTCTCCCTTCTGCTCCCCTCCCGTTTTTGACCTCCCCACTCCCCTGTTGCCCTTGGGTCATCCCTTCTGACTTTCTCAGTAGGGTTAGATAGAGTTTTATATCCCAATGGATATAGCTACTCTTCCCTCTCAGGGTTAGTTACACTGAGAGTAAGGTTTAAATATTACCTCTTAATGCTCTCTTCCTCTCCTTCTTATAATAGTATTCATCCCTTCCCCTTCCCATGCCCACTTTGTGTGTAATAGAATATCCTATTTTTCTTATTCCTTCAAGATTCTTTTGGTGTCCTCCACTATTCACTTCCCTCTTTCCCTCCCGCACATATCGTCTTAGACCATTTAGTATTCCAACCTCTCCCTATGAATAATTCTTCTAATTATTATAATAGTGAATGCTTTAATGGTGAACAGAGTTCAGTATAGAGGATTATACATAACATTTCTCCAAATAGGAGTTACAATAATTAGATCTTATTGAAGCCCTTAAACAGGCAAATTTAAAAAAAATAGGAGTTTTCTTACTTTCCCTTCTGTTTCTTATTTACCTTTTCATGTTTCTCTTGATTTTTGTGGTTGGATATCAAACTTTCCATTTAGTCCTGGTCTTTTCTGTGCAAATGCTTGGAAATTTTCTATCTTGTTGAATGGCCAAACTTTCCCCTGGAAGAATATAGTCAGTTTTGATCGGTACATAATCCTTGGTTGTAACCCCAGTTCTCTTGCCTTTCTGAATATCATATTCCAAGCCTTGTGGTCTTTTAGTGTGGAGGCTGCCAGATCCTGTGTGATCCTGATTGGTGCTCCTTGATATTTGAATTGTCTCTTTCTGGCTTCTTGTATTTTTTTTTACTTGGAAGCTCTTGAATTTGGCTATTTTATTTTTGGGGCTTGTCTTTTCAGGGTCTAGTGTAGAGGGTGATCTACGGATCCTTTCAATGTCTATATTGTCCTCTTGTTACAGAACTTCAGGGCAATTTTGCTGAATAATTTCTTTTAGTATGGAGTCCAAATTTCTATTAATTTCTGCTTTTTCCGTAAGACCAATGATTTTCAGATTGTCTCTTCTAGACCTGTTTTCTTGATCTGTCAGTTTCTCATTAAGATATTTCATGTTTCCTTCTCTTTTACCAGTCTTTTGACTTTGTTTTATTTGCTGTTGCTGTCTTGATAGGTCATTGCCTTCTATTTCCCCAATTCTTGTCTTTAGAGACTGGATTTCTGGTATAAGCTTTTGATTTTCCTTTTCAGTTTGGTCTGACCTGTTTTCCAGCTGTTTGATTTTGGTCTCCAATTTGCTTATTAATTCTTTTGATTTGGGGGCATCTTTTTCTAATTGCCCAATTCTAGCCTTTACAGACTCATTTTTAGCTACAAACTTTTGGTTTTCCTTTTCAATCTGGTCATTTCTGGTCTTTGATTTACTTGCCTCACTTCCCAATTGTGAAATTCTGCCTTTTAAACTGTTATTTTCTTGCCAGATCTCTTCCATCTTTCTCATGATTTCAGATCTGAACTCTTCAAGACCTTGTGACCCATTTTCATTGTTATGGGAAGGTTTGGATTGTTTGTTTTCCTCTACTGTTTCCTCTGTTGTCTGGATTTTTTCTGTGTAAAAGTTGTCCAGTGTTAAAACTTTTTTCTTCTTCATCTTTCTCTTCTGGTTTTCCTTATGATTCTGGCTTGCCATTGTAAGCTGAGTTCCCTCTCAGCTTTATGCTTGTGCCCAGGATCTGTCTGTGCTCTTTTGACTCCTGAGATCTCAGGTCTAGTTGTTCTGGGACAAGCCTCCTGGTGGTCTCCTTGCTCATTCTTCTGCCTGAAGCTCCTTTAACAGTCTCAGGGAGCTGCTTCCACAGTCAAGCATCTCTCTGCACTGGGTCCCCACTCAAGGTCAGCTCCTGCACTCAGAATCAGCTCCTTTGTCCATGCCTTAGTCCGCGTCTTAGTCCTCTCCTTAGCCCGAGCCTGTGTCAGCCCCTACTCCTGTGCCTGGGCTCAGGGTCTGTGTTCATAGTCCGTTAGTTCTTTAGCCCCTTAAGTCTTGCTGCTCTCAGGAGCAAGCCCTGGTGAGCTGCCAATGACTTAATGGGTGCCTCAAACTTGCTCTGACCAGTGCGCTGACTTTGGAGTTATAGGTGTTGTGGGGTGTGGGGGAGGGGGTTGCTCTGCTCGTGTTTTCATGAGAGCTGTTTCACCCCTTTATATCATGGAAATGCCCCGATTCCATGTACCTTCGATGCTGTGCCCTATTGTGGGGTCCCTTCTTTCCTCTGGATTTGTTTTTGTCTTCATGAGGAGTCCTATATGCATGGGTTAGGAGAGGCCCAGCAGTTACTTTTTACTCTGCCACCATCGTAACCCCATCTCTTGACATTCTATTTCTGATTAGTCTAATCTGTTAATCTAGAGAACTGAATGATTTTAGATGTGGCAGGTACAGAGGAAGATGTTTCTCTCTTTGGGCTGACACAGCTTACCCTCCAGGATAAAATCCCCTTGGACAGCTGAATGTCTGGTCAGTGCTCAGGTTTCCAGATACTGATGAACAAGGTCACTTCACAGTCAATATGGCAATAGTAATGATTGGGAAATCTTCTGGAAAGGCTATGTATGGAATCCAGAGGTTGATTCAGAGATCCTCTAAGTCCAGGGTTCAAACTGAACACCCCCTCATTCACTCCTCTTCCCAGAAGTCTTTACTTCTTCCAACCTTCTAACTGCCATTGCTATCAATCTTGCTTTCTCAGCATTTCATCTTCACTCTGTTTCTGAATCCCTTCCTTCAACTGATATAGAATAAAATATGGAGAACCAGGAAAATATGTACATAGTCACAGCAATGTTGTACAATAATCAAATGTGAAGACATGGCTACTCTCAGCAATACAATGATCTGGGACAGTTCTGAGAGACTAATGACAGGGAATGTTATCCACCTTCAGTGGAAGAACTGTTGGAGTTGGATGGATGTGGATCAAAGTATACAGTCTTTCATATCCGTGTATTTATAGGTTTATTATTATTATTATTGTTTATATGAGTATGCTTTTAAAATAATGACCAATTTGGAAGTATATTTTACATGATAATAAAAATTTAACTTACTTTAAAAAATAACAGTAGTTAAACTAAATACTTGGAAGTCTACCAGACAAGGCAAACCAAAAATCTCTAGGAAATGTAAGCTTAAAAATTAATATTTAATGACTCCAAGTATTATATTTTATAAGATTTATTAAGAATAACTTGGGACTTCCATTTAAGATGGTGGCAGAGTAAGGAGCAGCTGCTTGATCTCTCCTAACCAAAGCATACAAGACTCCTCAAGGGGACATAAAAACGAATCCAGACGAACGAAGGAACCCCACAATGGGGAGCAGCATTGAAGGTACGTGGAATCAGGGCATTTCCACACTGTGAAGGGGTGAAACAGCTCTCACTAAAACTCGAGAGGAAGAAGCCCCTCCACCACCCCCAACACCACACACAGCTCCAAGGCCAACGCACAAGAGTGAAAGCGGGATTGTGGCAACCAGTGAGTCACTGGCAGCTCCAGGACTTGTACCTGAGAGCTGCAGGATGTAGGAACCCAAGTGGCTAAAGAACTCGCACGGAATTTCCCGAGCCTCTGCATAAGTGGGGACATTGCCCTAGGCACGAACAAAAATCCGCGGACAAAGATATAATTCTCTGTAGTGATCTCTATTCACTATTATAATATTCACTATTATAGCAACCAGAAGAATAATACATAGGGAGAGGACAGGATACTAAATGGGCTAAAATGACATGGGGGGTGGGAAAGAGGGTGGGGAATAGTAGGGGACACCAAGAAAAATCTGAGTAAATAAGAAAAATAGGATATTCTATTACACACAAAGAGGGCATGGGAAGGGGAGGGGATAAATACTATTATAAGGAGAAGAAGAGAGCATTAAGAGGTCATAATCAAACCTTACTCTCAGTGTAATTAACCCAGAGAGGGAAGAGTAGCTTACACCTAGCAGATTGCCTAAAATGAAAGAAGGGGAGAGTAATGAATGCTGGAGGGGAAGTGGCAAAATTGGGACATTAATGCATTGCTGGTGGAGTTGTGAAGTGATCTAACCATTCTGGCTGGCAATTTGGAACTATGCTCAAAGGGCTATAAAAGACTGCCTGCCCTTTGATCCAGCCATACCATTGTTGGGTTTGTACCCCAAAGAGATCATAGATAAACAGACTCGTACGAAAATACTCATAGCTGCACTTTTTATGGTGGCAAAGAACTGGAAAAGGAGGTTATGTCCTTCAACTGGGGAATGGCTGAACAAATTGTGGTATATGCTGGTGATGGAATACTATTGTGCTCAAAGGAATAATAAACTGGAGGAATTCCCTGTGAACGGGAAAGACCTCCAGGAACTGATGCAGAGTGAAAGGAGCAGAGCCAGAAGAACACTGTACACAGAGACTGATATACTATGGTAAAATTCGAATACAATGGACTTCTGTACCAGCAGAAATCAATGACACAGGACAGCTCTGAGGGATTTATGGTAAAGAACACTACCCACATTCAGAGGAAGAACTACAGGAGAGGAAACATATAAGAAAAACAAATGCTTGAACGCACGGACTGAGGAGGACATGATTGGGGATGTGGACTCGAAACTACCACACCAATGCAAATATAAACAATTTGGATATAGGTCTTGAACCAGGACACATGTTAAAACCAGTGGAAATGTGCATCGGCCATGGGTGGGGGGATAGTGGGGAGTGAAGGGGAAAGTAGGAGCTTGAATCATGTAACCATGTTAAAATGAATATTAATAAATGATTTTTTTAAAAAAGTATAACTTGAAGAAAAAGGAATAAAAGGACAAAAGTAAAAACCTTAGTAAAGCCAGCTTTCTCAGCCACAAAAGCAGAAGAGCAAGAGGGCAGAGTTACACACAACTTATTTACAAAACGTGAGGATGCAATGTGGGGACAAAAGAAAAGGGAATTTTGGGATAAATAAGATTTCTGGGAGATGGAGTGTTTAGGGTACTACATTCTAATTATATATTTCCCCCCTGTGATCCTTTGGGAGACTAGTCTTCCCACTGGATCATGGTAGCATAACATAACTTTAAACAGAGGTACATTCAATATTACAATTTTTAATGGGAAATTACAATAATTTGGGGATAAAAAGGAAACAAAAGAGGAAAAAGAACAGAACCAATGATTGCTACATTGACAAAAAAACAATTTGGGGGCAGTCCCCTTTGGCATGAGTGTACATTTAAAACAAATGAATTCAACCCCCCACAGTTCAATTCACCACATCCCAAAGTTCACTCTTGATCTTTTAGTGCAGTGTGAGGTTTCTACAGGCATCTTCATGGTGCCTTCTCCAAACAATTCACTTTCTGGATTTGGGAAAGTATGAAGTTTTTATCCTAAAATTACTCATAAGAACTTAAACATTGCATTATAGGATAATAATATATCCCCCCCAGGAGGATATTGACAAATACAGGAATCACTCAGGGATACATGGTTGAGTTATGAGGTACATGAGTAAATTGGCAAAAGAAAATCATAAATATAAAAATATCCATATAAAAGAGAAAAAATAACTTCTGGATGAAATATAAACTATCAAAATCTTATGTGTAAAAATTCCAAATAAGGAAAAATTAACCTATAAGAGGTCCTTGAATCAGGGCCCAATTAAAGTGATTTATGTCCCATAAACCTGTACTAGCAATTATGCAGTTACCTAATCAGCAGCCAGAACTATAGAAAATTTGCCATAATATGAAAGATAGAAAAGGGACTAGATTTTAGATGCAAATGGGAAATAACATTCCCCAGTCTGTTTTTACCTTTCCTCTCAAAGATATGGGACCCAGGATGGAAGCCAAAGTGAGATACTTGATAGAATGTGGGACAGGAAAGATCTGCCTCTGGTGTATGTCAAACAGCCATATCCTCAAACCCCAAACAAGTTAAAGTCCTCTTGCCATGGCACAGATTGTTATCAAACCCACAAAGATGGTTTTGTCTCTTTGACCTTGTGCTCAGTTGGCACCATGTAGGTTAACTTTGTGCTTCTTTGGCACTGTACAGTGCATCTTTTTAGATGCTCTTCTCCTAGAATCAGACACAATTATTAAACACAGTGCCATAACATTAAACAATGAAGGGCAGGTTTCTATAGTCTAAATCTTTTTTGGTATGCATTGACAAAGAGCTAATGGACATTTTAAAATTACCTTAGTGCAAAACAACAACAACAATAACAACAACAAACCTTAATACTGGTAATATGTGCTTCAAGTACAAAAATGAGAGAAAAATAAAGGTCAAATACTATATTACATATACAAGAAAAAGAAACAAAAATAAAAATGTTTTAAATATCAAAAACATAAAGCTTAAAATCAGTGACACACTGTGTCAACCAAGGAGAGGTAGAATATAAAGGCTCCTCACCAAAAATGAGATCCAGCTTTATAAAACAATAGTACAGCAGTTAGTGCACATTCAAAGAAATACCAAAATCCCCAAAATTCACAATAGCCTATCTAATGACAATAACAAACAAACCCACTATCATATAGGATTCACATGAGTCTTTATGTAGCCACTTACTCTATGACATTTAAAAAACCTATGAATTCATGGATACTTGTCACAAGTTCTACAGATCTAGCCAATCTTTCAACTTTGGCAAAGATATTTTTAACAAAGTCTATTACCGCCATCATTCCAAAATCTGGCAGAAGAGTCTAGAAAAAAAATAAACTTCTATACTACTGATGAAAACTTTTTGGGCTCTAAAATGTCACCAAGAATCTAGTTCATTCTGTTGGAAAGGTAGAATAAGCTGAAGAGTTAAAACTATAAAAATCATCCAGAAGCCACTAGGCTACCTGGGTTATTCTCCCTCTCAAGAGCCATCCAGAGGTACCATGGCCCCTAGGAAAACCTTCCCACCTCCCAGATGAGACTATAACCCATTTTTATGTAACTGAGCCTTTTGGGAAACCTTCCTCCCTCTGGTATGACACTGTAACAGAGTAATATACCTGTCTCCAATATGTCCTACCCATTTACGTTGAGCTGAGTACTAAATAGTGAAAATCACTTCAGATGTCTCATCCATTACATTTTAAATAAATACAGAGATGGGAAATACAATAGTGCCATTGCACTTCACTTCAGCTACTAGATGCACCCTTACCTCTTTTTACAAAAAACTCTGAGGCAGGCAAAATGATCAGTGAGAGGTATTGAAGATAATAGATATCTAAAAATCATTTTTGAAAACCCCTTAAAATAAATTGAGATATTTAGCTCATTAAATTCTCCAAAGGTTGTATACAATTGTAACCAGTTTGATGGAGTCTACCCATCATCTATGTGACAATTGACAAAGCAAAATGGAACAAAAGGCTGTATAAGCAACATGTGATCTTGATGGATCAGGTGACAGATTTAGCATCCCTAAGGACCTATGGTTTTTCCAGGAAAAGAGTTTGTGCAAGATGTTTATGTTCTTCAGAATAGTTATTAGGAAAAGGTACGAATAAAGATCATGTAACAGAACATATACTTAATAGCCAAAATACAGTAGCTTAAAATGATTAATTGTAACAGAATACTATTGATTAGATTAATATATGAACCTAAAAACAAAATTAAATCTTAAAACAATCAGTAAATACAATAGGCATGATAAGAGATAGTCACTCAATTAAAAAGTCCTTTTCTTCAATTCCAAAAGATTTCTTCTCTATTATGGAAGGGAAATGCAATTCAAAAAGATAACATCAATAAACTTCCAAATCTATTTAAGGTTCCTTCCCCTCCCCAGTATTATCATCTATTTAGATTCCTTTTGCCACACCTCTGCAGTTGCTCATACACACACTGGGCATAATGTGAAGAAATCCCATATAAGACGTGGTGCAGAAACTGGGTAGGCCAAAATGACAAGAAGGCATAAGATGAACCTCCCATTTCAATCTTAACATTAGTCAAGCTATCAACTGCAATGTATCTAATCACCACAAAACCCCTTATGAACAGAAGAAAAGATATCCTAAAGTTATAAGCTGCATGAGCTTGATAAGGTTCTCTGGAAATGAAAGCTATTTGAGAGAGGCAGGAAACTGAGCCATGCTTGCAATCTCTACTTCCTTTCAGTAGGTGGTGCTACCCTAATACGCACTGCCTAGAAATAAAAGCCTCACAAGGAATGTTAGGGAGAAATGTTCTGTCCCTTCCTCCACACAGGGGTAAAAAGAATGGCTCCATGATAATTCAGTCTCCTTCCCCCTCAGCTAGGGGCATGGAAGCCCTCTTAGGTTAGCTAGGCTAGGAAGCTAGATGGGGTTATGGGTGAGGTGGATAGCATGGATTGGGCTGTACCACACTGTGTTCTCCTGCTGAAAAGCAGCAAGCTTGAGACCCATGTGGAAGAGGGAATAGGGAATGGATTTATATTTCACTATCCACAGAAAAAACAAAGGTGCTTCTAAATGACTCTTGTACCCTTGGGTAAACAGGCTTAGACTGCAGTCATTCACAGACTGCAGTCATTCACAGACAGCAGAAATAGCAAGGACCCCCAGGTTAAGTCATGCAAACAAAAGCAGTGGGTAGGCATACGAGGTGACTGGCAAAAAAAAATTGCAGAAGCTAGAAGTAGAAGCGGCAGGAGAAAAAATGCAGCTTGCGAAATGTATCTACTCCCTATTCTTTTCTTAAAGTCCTAAAAATTTTTTTTGAGAATTCCATCCCAAAGTGGTAGCCATAAACATAAGCTTAAAAATTAACAAACAATAACTCCAGATATTATATTTTATATGATTTATTAAGAATCACTTGAAGTAAAAGGAATAAAAAGACAAAAGTAAAAACCTGAGTAAAGCTAACTTTCCCAGTTGTGAATGCAGGAGAAGAGCAAGAGGGCAGCGTTACACACAACTTATTTAGAAAATGTAAGGATGCAAATAGGGATGAAAGAAAAATGAATTTTGAGATGAGGAAAAGAATTCTGGGAGATGGAGTCTTTAGGGTGCAACATTCTAATTACACAGAAATTAATTACAAAACATTTTTCACAGAACTAGAGTTATATCTAAAAAATTAGAAAGAATTAATTTATCACAATTAGGTCTAGCCAATAAAATAAAAATGACAAATTTACCTAATCTACTTATTCAGTTCCATAAAAATTAAACTATCCAAAATTATTTTATAGAGCTAGAAAAATAATAATAATATTCATAAGAAATAATGAAAAGTCAAAAATATCAAGGCAATCAATGAAAAAATATCTGAAGAAAGATAGCCTAAGAATACTAGATTTGCAACTGTATTAAAAAGCAGTAACCATCAAAACAACTTAGTACCAGAAAATAAAATAGAGTGGTGGAGCTGTAGAATCGATTAAGTGTATAATACCTAGTTAAATAAGATCATATTTGCTGTTTGATAAATTCAAAGATCTAAACTTTTGGGACAATAATTTATTATTTAACAAAATCTAATGCAAAATTGGAAAATTATATGGCAGAGATTAAGAATAAATCAACATCACATATCATATATCAAGATAAGGTCAAAATGGATATATAATCTAAACATAAAAGGCGATACCATAAGTAAATTAGTGAAATATTGAATAGTTACATAGACAGATCTATGAATAAGGGAAGAATACTGGACCAAACAAGAAACAGAGAGCATTATAAAATGTATAATGAATAATTTTGGTTATATTCAATATTTTTAAATATGCAAACAAAAAATCCAACCAAGATAAGAAAGAAAGTAGAAAGCTCGGGGTGGGGTGCAGAACTACAGCAAGCATTTCTGACAAAAGTCTTATTTCTTAAATTTATAGAGAAATAAGTCAAATATATGAAAACAATATGTCATCCTCCAGCTGATAAATGGCCAAATAATATAAGCAATCTGGTTTTAGATTAAGAAACCAAAGAATTCTATAGTAATATTAAAAATGAGAAATGCAAATTAGTTTATGTAAAACCAGCTTGTTTATATTAATTTTTTTAAATATACAAAGAAAACAAATCCACTTATTAAATTGGCTACTATGAATGAAAAGGAAAATGATAAATGTTTGAGGGGATGCAGGAAAATTGGATCACTAATAATATATTATTGGTGGAGCTATGATTTGATTCAAACTTTCTGGAGAAGAATACTCAAAGGACTCTAAAACTGTGCATACCCTTTGATCCATTATTAGATCTATGAACCAAAGAGATCATAAAAGGAAAAAGGATCTCTGTATTAAAAATATATATTTATTGCAGCTTTTTTGTGGTGACAAAGAACTGGAAATTGAGAGCGAGCCATCAATTGGAGAATGGTTTAACAAGTTGTGGTATATGATTTTGATGGAATATTATTGTGTCATAATAAGGATGATTTCAGAAAATATCTAGGAAGATTTATAAAAACTGATACAAAGTGAAGTGAGCAGAATAGGAAGAAAAGTGTACACTGAAAGCAATATTTTTTGATGAACAACTCTGAATGACCTAGCAATACAGTGATGGTGATTCAAAAGAATCCCAGAGATTCATGATGAAAAATGTCATCTACCCTCTGAGGAAGAAGTGATAGAGTCCAAATGCATACTGAAACATACTATATTTCAGTTTCATTCTGCTCTTCTTTTTGTTCTTATTTGAGAGCTATTCCATAAAATGAGCAATATCCAATGATGTTTTGCATGATTACACCTGTAAAATCTATGTCAGATTATTTGCCATCTCAGGAGGAAAGTCAAGGTGGGGTTGACTGGATAAGGGGTAGGAAATTTGAAAGTCAAAACTAGAAAAAATACAGATGTTAAAAAAATATATTTTTACATGTAATTGCGGGATTATTTAGAGTTCATGATATATGATTGTGATGTAATATTAATACACCATAAGAAATGATGAGTGGATTAAATAAAAAATCCTTGGAAAGGGGGGCAGCTGGGTAGCTCAGTGGAGTGAGAGTCAGGCCTAGAGACAGGAGGTCCTAGGTTCAAACCCGGCCTCAGCCACTTCCCAGCTGTGTGACCCTGGGCAGGTCACTTGATCCCCATTGCCCACCCTTACCAATCTTCCACCTATGAGACAATACACCAAAGTACAAGGGTTTAAAAAAATCCTTGGAAAGATTTACATGAAGTAATAAAGACAGAAACTAGTAGAACAAACAGAATATTATATACAGTCTTTGGATTAATGTTTGAAATATAACTTGTGAATGTGTACCTCCAGGGAATGAAAGAAAAAGAAACATGGAAGGCTCTCTTTCTCTTTCTCTCTCACACTTTGTCTCTCTCTCTTTCCATTCATATTTGTCTATCTAATCCATTTATATCTTTTTTTGTCAGTTGATATCTTTTATGGTACAGGGTGGAGGAGGAAGGCCTGAAATACATATGAATAAAATATATAAAATAAATATTAAAAATTTAAAGAAAAACAATGCTCAATCTAGCACTGTAGAAGATATTATGGAAAGAAATAACAAAGACTCAATTTCCTCCTCATGCAACTTAAATTCTAATTAGGTGATGTAAAGAACATATGAAAATATTTGCCAAATAAATACAAATAAATATATGAGATTGAATAGAGTAGTTATGTGGAAAAGAAATTATATGGAAAGTGGTACTTAAACATGGGAAGGGGAATATATACAAAGAAGTAACAAAATTATCAGTTTGCTGATGATATTATCATTTATTCAGAGAACCCCAGTGAGTAAAAAAAAAAAACTAAAACAAATATTATCTTCAGTAAAACAGTAGGATGCAAAATAAACTCCAAAAATCAGCATTATTTCTCTATTTCATAAACAAAATGTAGGATGAAAAGTTTTGAAATAGAAATTCTAAATAACTATAGAATAGACAGAATATTTAGGTGCTTAAACTATTTTGACATATGTAGATTTGCAAAACATAATAACCTATTCTTCCTTAAAATAATGAAAAGCAGATGAAGTTTTCACAATTGGATCATGCTAACATAAAGAAATGATGATATTACTTAAAGTAACTTACAAAATTAGATTGAACTGTACAAAACAACAAATCTCATCTAAAGGGAAAAAATGTTAAGAAATGGAAATAAGGAAAAGAAAAAAAGAAACTATGCTGAATCTCAGACAATATAATAAAGCAAAAATCATCCTTACAATCTTGTATTTAAATGAAAATTGAAAATTATTATTATTATTCCTATTGACTCCCAGAGGAGCATAGGGCCGCAACCATCTCACACCAATGGACTCTGTTCTGGGCAACTTCCCCCAACTGGGCCCATGTCACTCCGACAGTCCCTGTCTCGTTGTCTGCAGATCTCCGCCAGGTCTGCCATCCGATGTCCAAGATGTGATGCAGGCACCTGTCAACAAAGACCTGGAGTTTGTTGGCTTTCGCCAGCACGCTTCATGGACTCTGTTGGAGAGCAATCTTCCAGACTAGGCGATCATTGGTTTTGTTGGTTTAATGAGGTTGCAGTTTCTTTAGCAAGTGAGATTTTTACAGGGTGAGATTGCTGGCCTCACGCCCAACCCTCCTCCTTTTTCATCCGGGCTTGGGACCATCCTTGGCGAAGTTGAAAATTGAAATTACGAATAGCAAATTAAAATTGATAAACAATAAGTTGAAACAATCAAACACAGTAGCTAGCCAAGTATTTATTTTTTTAATGTAAATACTTTTGCAAGAAGCCATTTTGGACCAGCATGATTGCCAATTGCTGATTTGGAGCACAGAATGCAGAGTGGGCATTAGAGCTGGCATGATACCAAAAGTCAGTTGAGATGTCTATAAAAGGAGGAAAACTTAGAACATCAGGGTCTCAAATTTGAGATACTAGTGGGAGGAAAGGGTCATCTCAGCCTTGTCTGTTAGCTAGGCTAGGATTAGGTACCTAGGCTGCTTGTAGGCTTCTGTGTGTATCAGCATCTAGCTTTATTTATCAATCAACATCTATAAATCAATATACAAATCTAAATATCAACAATATCAACTACAAAAGCAAAATCATCTTGAACTGAGATAAACCATCAAGCAATCAGAGTAAGGCCTCTGGCCGGAACAGACTTTTTGCCAGGCAGGTTTCAGGATATCAACTTCTTTAGAAATCTATTGAAGATTTAGTATAAATTCAAAATATAGATAAGGTTTAGCATTCATCCTTAATTCCTCTTTCCTCATTATTCACCCTAACCTTTCATTTACCTTATTTGTCATCATTAAATTAGCTAATATAAAGAAATTCATACTGACCTGGTTTATTCTCAACATTCCAAGGAGAAGTTTTTAGTTATTCCATATCCTGGCAATTACTGAAGACAACTTTATAATTGCTGATCTTCTAATTTAAATCCAAAAATTGCAGTCAGAAATAGGGTTCAGAGTTTATTACCCTTGAGGTCATTATGTAATCTAATTACTAATTGAGGGAAACCAATCAATCCCTCATTAGTCCATGGTAGTAGCAACTTATTCCTGTTAGCTGATTCATTATAAATCACAGGAAGCTGCAGGGTCATTGAAGCAGATTCTAAGTAAACTCACTTTACCATCCATATAGGAGATTTCACCAATACCTCGTATTGCTCCACACATCTATCATTAGGACCTGGGGTTTTATTTGTTTCTTATATTAGAGAATATAAGAGTTGGGTAAAGTACTGTTCTACATAGGAAGATTTCTTGGAAAACTAGAATAAAGTGTTGTGAAAACTGGGTTTAGAGAATTAGCTTTTATAAACTGCATAAATGACAGTAAGGAAGGAAAAAATATTTTTTTTACTTGAATGACTGCTAAAATATTTTGTATGAGTAAGAGTCATCACCTCTGTTCCACTAGTTTAAGTAGAGTTGACCATTTTCCCTAACACTTTGCCCTACTATCCACGAAATTTTATCAACTTACATTGCTTCTATACCTTGAAAATCTCTAATACTCCTATTTAACCTAAAACAATAGCCTAAACCAATAATGGGCAAACTTTTTAAAGAGGGGACCAAAGGAAAGGAAGTGCTCATCTGTCAGTCTGTTTCTAAGGCAATTCTTTCAAAGTTTCATTGTATTGTATCCTACTCATAGTATTCCTCAGATTAGGAATAATGTCCTGCAGCTGGATAGAACATTTAAGGGGTCCACATCTGGCCCAGGTTAGTTTGCCCATCACTGGCCTAAGGGCTCTAACTCTAATTATTTGACTCTCTGTTGTGCCCTTAAACTCTGAGTCTTTCCATCTTCACTACAATGGAACTTTATTTTATTCATTTTCTTCTCTAATGAGATTGTAAGCCACTTGCTAGCAAGTATTGATTCAAATCTGAATTTGTATCCTTAGAGTTTAGCCTAATTTTGGTACATAATAAGTGTATAATATTTTTAAAAGTAATTTGTTCATTCATTCATTCATTCATTCATTCATTCATTCATTCATATGTGTTTACTAATGGCAAAAATGTTTCCAAGTTAATAGTTTTCAGGTTTAAATGGGATGTTGAGAAAGGTCAAGGGGAAAAGTTTGGAGAGAAAAGACACATACATGTATGTATATCACAAATTTTTAATAAATAAATTAGACTGAAAATAATACTATACTGGCTGAAACAATGGAAAATTAGTAATACTGGTATAGCAAGACTTCCAATGATAACTTTAAGATATTCTAGAAAGAAGTTGGTGAGCTGACAGAAAAGCAATTACACTAGAGACAAGGGACCAAGATTCTAATTCCAGCTTTCCTATTAAGTATCTTCTATTTGTGCTAATAATTATACTCTTTCAGCCTCACTGTCTTCCTCTGGAAAAGGAAATGGTTAGACCAAATGATTTTTTTAAACATTTATTAATATTCATTTTTAACATGGTTACATGCTTCATGCCCCTACTTTCCCCTTCACCTCCCGCTGTCCCCCCACCTATGGCCGATGCACATTTCCACTGGTTCTAACATGTGTCCTTGTTCAGGGCCTATTTCCAAATTGTTGTTAGTTGCACTGGTGTGGTCATTTCGAGTCTACATCCCCAATCATGTCCGCCTCAACCCATGCATTCAAGAAATTGTTTATCTTCTATGTTTCCTCTCCTGAAGTTCTTCCTCTGAATGTGGGTAGCGTTCTTTACCATAAATCCCTCAGAGATGTCCTGTGTCATTGCATTGCTGCTGGTATAGAAGTCCATTACATTCGATTTTACCATAGTATATCAGTCTCTGTGTACAGTGTTCTTCTGGCTCTACTCCTTTCACTCTGCATCATTTCCTGGAGGTCTTTCCAATTCACATGGAATTCCTCCAGTTTATTATTCTTTTTAGCACAATACTATTCCATTAACAGCATATACCACAATTTGTTCAGCCATTCCCCAATTGAAGGACATACCCTCCTTTTCCAGTTCTTTACCACCACAAAAAGCACAGCTATAAATATTTTCGTACAAGTCTGTTTATCTATGATCTCTTTGGGGTACAAACCCAACAATGGTATGGCTGGATCAAAGGGAAGGCATTCTTTTATAGCCCTTTGAGCATAGTTCCATATTGCCATCCAGAATGGTTGTATCATTTCACAACTCCACCAGCAATGCATTAATGTCCCAATTTTGCCACATCCCCTCCAGCATTCATTACTCTCCCCTTCTTTCATTTTAGCCAATCTGCTAGGTGTGAGGTGATACCTCAGAGTTGTTTTAATTTGCATTTCTGTAATTATTTTAGATTTAGAACACTTTCCTATGTGCTTATTGATACTTTCGATTTCTTTGCCTGAAAAATGCCTATTCATGTCTCTTGCCCATTTATCAATTGGGGAATGGCTTGATTTTTTATACAATTGATTTAACTCCTTATTTATTTGAGTAATTAGACCCCTGTCAGAGTTTTTCTGCTATTTGCTTCCATTTTATGAGCGAGTTCATCCCATTCATGTTCAAAGTTACAATTATCAGTTGTGCATTCACTGACATTTTTGTATCCTCCCCTAGACCCACCCCTTTTTCTTACACTATTTTCTTTTAAACCAGTGGTTTGCTTTGAGCCACTATCCCTTATCCCCTCCCTTGATTGACTTCCCTTTCTGCCCCTGTCCTTGTTATTCCCCTCTTTTTGTTTTTTAAAGGCCTAATGAATTCCCTCCCCCTTCTTCTCCCCTCCCTTTTTTGACCTCCCCACTCCCAACTTCTGGTTGCTATAATAGTGAATATTATAATAGTGGATAGAGTTCACTACAGAAAATTATACATAGCATTTCTCCACATAGTAGTACAGATAATTAGATCTTATTTAAGCCCCTAAAGAGTCAAATTTTAAAAATTATGAGTTTTCTTTCTTTTCCCTCTGTTTCTTATTTACCTTTTCGTATTTCTCTTGATTTTTGTGGGTGGGTATCAAACTTTCCATTTAGTCATGGTCTCTTTTGTGCAAAAACTTGGAAATCTTCTATTTTGTTGAACGCCCATACTTTCCCCTGGAAGTATATAGTCAGTTTCGATAGGTAGTTGATCTGTGGTTGAAGACCCAGCTCTCAAGCCTTTCTGAATATCGTATTCCAAGCCTTGTGGTCTTTTAGCGTGGAGGCTGCCAGATCCTGTGTGATCCTAATTGGTGCTCCTTGATATCTGAATTGTCTCTTTCTGGCTTCTTGTAAGATTTTTTCTTTTACTTGAAAGCTCTTGAATTTGCCTATTATATTCCCAGGTATTGACTTTTCTGGGTCCAGTGTAGAGGGTGATCTATGGATCCTTTCAATGTCTATATTGCCCTCTTGTTGTAGAACTTCAGGGCAATTTTGCTGAATAATTTCTTTAAGTATAGAGTCCAAGTTTCTATTAATTTCTGCTTTTTCTGGAAGACCAATGATTCTCAAATTATCTCTTCTAGACCGGTTTTCTTGGTTTGTCACTTTCTCATTGAGATATTTCATCTTTCCTTCTATTTTATCAGTCTTTTGACTTTGTTTTATTTGTTCTTGTTGTCTTGAGAGATCATTGGCTTCTCATTGCTCAATTCTAGCCTTTAGGGACTGGTTTTCCTTTTCAATCTGGTCATTTCTGGTCTTCAGTTGACTTGCCTCATTTTCCAATTGTGAAATTCTGCCTTTTAAACTTTTATTTTCTTGCCAGATCTCTTCCATCTTCCTCAACAACTCATTTTTGAACTCTTCAATAGCTTGTGACCAGTTTTCATTTTTTTGGGAAGGTTGGGGTACTTCTTTGTTCCCCTCTGTTGTCTGGATTTTCTCTGTGTAAAAGTTGTCGATTGTTATAGAGTTTTTCTTGATAATCTTTTCCTTCTGGGGTTCTCGGCTTGCCATTGTTAGCCCCGCCCCTTTTCAGCTTTGTCTTCACACTCAGGGTCTGCCTGCCCTTTCTAAGCTCCCGAGGGCTCTGGTCTCCTTGTCCTTGGGGTCAAGCCTCCTGGTAGTCCCCAGTCTGCCCCTGTGCTGGAGGCTCCTTCAGCAGTCTCAGGGGCTGGTTCCACAGCCACTCTCCCATCTGCACTGGTTCCCCAGGCGAGATCCATGCCTGTCCTTGAGATCTTTGTCTGGGTCTAGGGCAATGTTTTCATTTGAGCAGATGGTCGGGAAAGTCCGTGCGACCCCCCCCCCCAATCACTTGGGGTCCCACGTCTTGCAGCTCTCAGGTACAAGCCCTGTGGCTGCTAGTGATTTACTGGTTGCCCCATCCTGCTTTCACTCTTGTGCATTGGTCTTGGTGCTGTGCATGGTGTGTGGGGTGGTGGAAGGGCTTCTTCCTCTCTGGTTTTAGTGAGAGCTGTTTCACCCCTTTATTGTGTGGAAATGCCCTGATTCTGCATACCTTCAATGCTTCGCCCTGTTGTGGGGTTACTTTGTTTGCCTGGATTCATTTTTATGTCCCCTTGAGGAGTCCTGTATGCTTTGGTTAGGAGAGATCGAGCATCTGCTCCTTACTCTGCCGCCATCTTAACCGGAAGTCTCCCGACTAATAGACCAAATGATTTTTAAGGATACTTCCTGCTTTAAAATGCCCTGATTCTTTACTAAGTGGTGGGTCAACAGGCTTTTTTTGATTGTTGAGGGAAAAAGACTTTCAACCTTTTTGAGTTGAAATCCTTTTGTTTCTGTTTATATTTTGTTATAGTCAGAAACAGGAGCAAATGAAAAAAAAATTAAATGATACTAAATTAAGAAGGGAAATTGATACATGAAAAAAAAAGACATTTTCTTCTCTAGACTTGAGATATCTTAAACTAGTTGCCACTATATTGGGTATTTTCTAATGTTTTAAAGCATTTCTATTCATAATTAAATACATGTCCAGAGAAAGCAGGTTGAAGTGTTAATCTCTGAAGCTGGAACCTAAAACAAGTTTGGGCTTCTTTTTTTCTTATCAAACAATGTTTAGTTTGGTTGGTTAATTTCCTTCGTACTCTCAGAGGACTAAAATGATATCCTTTATAATGTCTTTTGACTCTTGCATAAAATGTATTAAATTGAGGCAAATTCGTACAAAGTCATCAGCCTCATTCTCTTCTAGCATCATCAAACTCCAGGGACAAGATGAAAGTAAACATGGTGCTGACCCAGGATTCAGTAGATAACTTCAAATTCTTCAATGTCTAACCAAGCTCTAAGCTCTCCATAATACCTCCTTCTGTTACCTTCATGGCTGTTGAAACAAATTATTCCAATGTGGGAAGGTTTTCACATGCCTAATATTGAAATACGCCTAACTCACAAGTAGTTTGAGACATGTTGGTAGTTCTGAAAATGGTGTAGTCCATCTTCTGAGATGACTTATTGGGGTATGTATGGCTGGTGTATCACAGGTCTATTACAGGTGAAAGCTGGGTGGCAGGTAAACATCAAAGGGATAAAGCAGCTCAAAAAGAACTTGAGAAGCCCTCATATCACATGTCCTAGTCTTATAAAGGAGTGATATAGACTGGATAAATCAAAGTCTGTAAGAAACAAGTAGCCTAAAACTCTTTAATGTCTAAACAACTAATAAAATCAATATTTGAAATAGTATAGAGAAGTACACAGAAGATTACAGAAACTTTGATTATGCTGGAAGGGTGAAAGCATCTCACAATTGGAATGAAAGGAACAAGATGGTATTCATGAGAGGAATCATTAAAAATAATTGAATCATTAATTAAGGTACTGAAAATATATATAACTTTTTTGAATACTGTTCAGGTGTTTCTTTTAGCTATAAATTAAAATTATTCTGTTGTTTTAAAATGTAGTTTTTGACTATATGTATATGTAGTTAGATAGAGGGATAGATATTTATATAGGTATATTTGCAAGTTATCATTTTTTTCAGACCAATGATTTTGTTGGTATAAGGGAATATTATTGTAGAAATTTATTTGGTTTACCAGTGCTATTCAGCAGCAGCTCTCAATTCAGTTTTAGAGAGAGGTCAGATGCAATGAGTGGTTGAATGAGTTGCTAAGTTTTGCCAAGCCAATATATGCCACAGTCTTGAATCCTAGTCTTACTAGGTCTGAAGCCAGCTCTCTATATAATATGCCACTATATCTTTTAAATTGTGTGCTATATTATTTTTTCATGAGGATAAAAATTATGCCTGGTTTAATATTTTTATCTCCCTCAGTGTATTTCAACGTTCTCTGATATTTAATGAAGTCCTCCTATGCTTTATTGAGTATTATGTATATAATAGACTAAGCCCCCAAAAGGCAAGCCTATATTCTAGGAAGTGCAATATGATCATTTCATACTATTTCAAAGTTAGAAAATCTAGCACATGCCAGGCTAATAGCTCTATAAATCTCTCAAGGCCAAAGCCAGGTGGTCTGTATATGGTAGAAGGATACTCTGGTAGTCTGGCCATCTTTGTCTGAGTTCTGGATCATATCAATTCAGCAAGTTAATAATACTCTTGTTTTAGAGTCTACTCCTATATTTTCTTATATGTCTATTTCAAATTGATGCATAATCGTATGACTTGATCATAATGGGTAGACAGTTTATTTACTGTATTGTGGGCTATTTGTATGACTACATGTGATTGTGACTGTGTTTCCAAAGCCTTTTTCACTGGGGTTATGCATTTTGTCAGGAATCATCACCATGTTTGACCAAAAAAGTGAGTATAATTTTTGTAATAAACTATATGTGCTTTCCAAGGAACTGCCTCAATGTGACTCACTAATAAAATAAAGGGCCCCTCTTTTATGAATTATTTGGTCATTGCAATGCATGAAATAGAAAAAAATAAAATAAAAAATGGCCCGTATTTCTGCATACGGCCCTCCCATTTCTTCAATGACAGTGATTAGGTAGTGGCAAAGGAGTAGCATATTTATGCCTTCTAAGAGGAGTAACTTGGCTATTAAATACTCCAAATGTGAGATCTTTGATCAGTGACTGTTCTATTAGAAGAAAGGAATGCAATTAGTGAAGCCAGAAGATGAAAGAAAGTCACAAATTAATAATGAGTACTTTACAGGGTCCTTTTGAAGAGGTAACAAAAGATTCGGAAGAGTCCATTTTATTATGCTTCAAACAGTCATAAGCAATATAATTTCATGGGCTATTTGGTCACCTCTTATTCCAGTGCTCTTGAAAACATATGCAAAGAAAGAAGAAGAAAGATGAACATAAAACATTTGCATTTTGTGCAACAATATTTGCTACAAAAATCAGGGAAAAGAAATTATATAAAGAACTTTATAAAACATTTCAAATTAAATCAACATCTGCTTTAATCTTCAATGAAAACATTTCTATTGCATATATTGCATAAAAATATCTTGAAAAACTTTGGTCAAAAGTAAAAAGAAAAGGAAGACAAGAACACAGTAAATTATCCTGAATTCATATACCCATAATGTTTTGTGAATATTTTCTGAAAGAAGAGAGATAGATGTAGGATCAGAATAAACACTGCATAACATCAGAGAACATTAAATTAATTATATTCTTCCTGACAAAGAAAGACTGGCTACTGAGAAGGATGTGCTTTCTGAATCAGTTCCCTGTATATATTTAGCACATGACTTGTTGGAAGAAAGATAAAAATCAATAATACAGAGTTAGGGAAAAAAGATTTATGATGAGAAGATTATGATATTCAATTTAATTATCTCCAATTTGATCCACTTAAGCTATTAATGCCATAATATATTAATTCCATAAAAACACACATCAAATAAACTATCTTTACTTCTTAAGCAAGTTTTTCTGACATATATTCATTACTTCAGTGAGACTGTAAAATATTAGAAACTAGATCTGAAAAAAGAAAAAAAAAGGATCAGCATTTGTTTAAAACAAAAGATCTACTTTAATCTACAGCAGCACATCTCTTTTCCATCAATGGCCACATAAGAGCAAATTAGAAGTGATAGTCCATAATTAATCACATGAAAAAGTAAATATGAAGAAAGAAAAAGAGGAAGGCTATCTTGAACAGACAGAACATACAATAAGGAGGTTCATAATGTAATATACCATTGTGCTAAAAGGAATAATAAACTGGAGGAATTCCATGTGAACTGGAAAGACCTCTAGGAATTGATGCAGAGTGAAAAGAGCAGAGCCAGAAGAACATTGTAAACAGAGACCAATACTCTTTGGTAAAATAGAGTGTAATGGACTTCTGTACTAGCAGCAATGCAGTGACCCAGTACAATTCTGAGGGATTTCTGGAAAAGAACGCTACCCACATTCAGAGGAAGAACTACAGGAGTGGAAACAGAAGAAAAGCCACTGTTTGATCACATGAGTTGAGACATGATTGGGGATGTAGACTCGAAACTACCACAGCAATGCAACTATCAACAATTTTGGAAATAGATCTTGATCAATGACACATGTCAAAACCAGTGGAAATACACATCAGCCACGTGGGTGGGGATCTCGGGGGTGGGGAGGTGAAGGGGAGAGTAAGAGCATGAATTACGTAACCATGTTAACTCTTCAAAAAATAAATATTAATAAATCTTTAAATAAGAAAGGCTGAAGATACTTGGGGGAAGAACTTAAAAAGCAAAATAAGTCATCTGGAAACAGAGGCTCATGAGCTAAAACAAGAAAATTGTGTCTTGAAAGCCAGAATTAACAAACTTGAAAACGAGGCAAAGAAATGAAGGATGACCTCCAATGAAAATCAGACCAGAAGGAAAAGGATGACCAAAAAGCCTGGGATGAAATTCAGGCTTTAAAATTTAGAATCAAACAACTAGAAGCAAATGATTTCACAAGGCAAATTGAGGAAAATATGCAACACATCATTGATAAAACTACAGATTTGGAAAATAGATCCAAGAGAGACAATGTAAGAATTTTTGGACAACTGCAAGATCGTGACAAAAGAAAAAGCCTGGACATTTTAATTTAGGAAATTATCCAAAAAATACTGTCCTGCCATTCTTGAACAAGAGGGAAAAGTGGAGACTGAAAGAATCCACAGATCGCCTCCTCCATTTAATTCCTAAGTGACAACAGCCAGGAATGTTATAGCCAAATTCGAAAAGTACCAGATCAAGGAAAAGATACTACAAGCTGTGAAGAAGAAGCCATGAAACCATAGTTAGGATAATACAGGACCTGGCTGATAACACAGTGAAAGACTGGAAGGCATGCAACATGATATTCCAGAAAACAAGGGAACTGGGCCCACAACCAAGAATCAACTACCTATAAAATTTATTACATTCTTGTGTAATGTGGGTAATTTGAGGAAAGGTGTTTGGGATAAGGGAATTGAAAGGAGGATGTTGGAGACTTGCTAAGTGGGTAATCTCAGTTACAAGTAGGCTGGGACTAAAGGAGATTCAGGGCATAATAGGACTGAAGTCAGGAGTATAACACAGAAGGGAAACAGAGATCTTCAGGGAGAGAAGAAATTAAACTAAACAGACAAACACAGCAGGCTTACAGACTGGGACTTAGACTCAAACATAAGCTGAGGGAAATAGACTAGACTGAAATTAACAAACAGGCTTTATGTAATTTCACAGGAAGGGACTTGTTTTGAAGTAACACCTTCCTTCAAGATGGATGCCCAGCTTCCCTCTAAGCCCAGAGTATGTTGTTTCTTTCCCTCTTCTTCCCTCTTAATAACTAACAGATAAATTACACTAATAGGGCTGTTGAACACAAAAGGGTTTATTTTGTTTGAAGGATGTTTGTTAGGAAGGTGGATCAAAGGAAAGCCCTATCAGTTGTCTCAGGAATCTCAGGTGGGGAAGAGAAGTAAAGATGGAGTCTGAGTAAGGACCTGCCTTTAAACTCAGCTTTACAAAGTACTATTACTATCTAAAGAGAATAAATGATGACTGACTAACTATACTAATGCTGTCAATCAGGTAACTCTTCACAGATTTAACTCCTCTCTAATTACTCTCCTTATTAACTCCACAGACATATAAGGTAAGGGAGGGAAGGCAGGGATGGTATTAGGAAAGGAAGATATAAAGGGTTTATCTAAAATAATAATTTCTTAAGTAAATATATCAAAGCTAGGCTAAATTTCCAATATTAAAGCTAGGTATTCAAAGCAGCTCCGCTCTTTGACAACCTCCCTCCACGGAAGATCCAGCCAACTGCCTTTTCCTCAAGATTCCAAACTTCTAACAGCTTTTGGAACTCAGCCAAAGCTAGAAAAAAACTATATGACCCCAATTCTGTATACTACTTGGGTCCACAACCAAGAATCAACTACCTATAAAATTTATTACATTCTTGCCATTTATTAAAATAGAAGACTTATAAGCATTTCTAAAGAAAAGGCCTGACTTAAACAGAAAATTTGATGCCCAAACACAGAACCCAAGAGAATCACCAAAAGGTAATTAAGAAAGGAGAAAAAAAATTTAATGGACCCAATAAGTTCAAAGGGATTTTATTCCTATAAGAAAAAAATGATAATGGTAACTCTTAAAAAATTTTATTATCATCAGGCTAGCTAGAAGAAGTATATTTAGAGGAAACAGTGACAAACCATATAGGATGAAATGTATATATATATATATATATATATATATATATACATATATGTGGATATAAAAGAGGATAAGGATAAAGGATAAGGAAAAGAGGATGGAGATAGGTAATACTTAATTCTTACATGCATGGTATACTTCTAAATTCTATGATAATGATGACAATTTTAAGAGTTACAGGAATATATATAGGAGTATATACAATTTGACCACATAGAAACCCTTAAATTTTCTCTTTCTTATTGAACTTATTTACCTTTTTATGCTTCTCTTGAATATTTAAATGAACTGAAATATATTCATAACCATATGTACTAAAGTTATAATAGATTCAAAATTTAGAATCCATGTTATAGTTTTGGAAAAGTCTAATGTGGAAATTGATTTTGTTTTTCTATGCATATTTTTGCATGGATTTTTTTTGCTTTTCTTTTTTTTAACATTGGTGACATATATGAAAAAATATGTGAATAAATAAATATTATTTTTAAAAAAATGTAAGCAAGGGAAACTTGGAGTAGAAGTTGAGGAGTGAGAGAGATCCAGGGATAGAAGGAAGGCAGTGCATGGAGTTATACAACCCAATATAGCTAAATTATTGAATGCAAAGTGGAAAATATAATAAAAGATTAATAAAACAGACAGAAAGGAACTCAGTTGTAATGCCAGAGTATCAGTTTAGTACTGTAAGTAACTGAGAACCACAAGCGTTTATTGAGTAGAGCATGACATGACCAGGTAAGAAGTTAAGCACAATCACTTCAAAAGATGAATATGGATTATAAAAAACAAGAGATTTGAAACAAGGAGACTATTTAGAAAACTATTATAAGAATCAAGGTAAGAAGTTCTGAAGTGTGAAACTAGGTTATAAAAGGGCAGAAAAGTAAGTTTTTGCAAGATACCCTGGAGAGAAAGAAATAACAAAATTTGATGGGTGAATGAATATCTGGAATAAGTGAAAGAATTGATCAAAGAATAAATGTGGGGTTTTGAACCTGGATTATTTTGAGGATGATATGTCTTTAACAGTAAAGATGATTAAATAAAATGAAAAGATAATGAGTTTAATTTTGGATTTGTGGATATTGAAATGCCTGTGGAACACAGTTTGAAATCTATAAGAAGCAGTTTGTGTTATGGGAATGGAGCTAAGGAGAGAAAACAGGGATGAAGAGAGTAGTATCACAAAAAATGTAGGAAGAAGAGAGTTAAGATGAAGAAAGTTTTGTTGGCAGTTTTTTTTTTAAACCCTTGTACTTCGGTGTATTGTCTCTTAGGTGGAAGATTGGTAAAGGTGGGCAATGGGGGTCAAGTGACTTTCCCAGGGTCACACAGCTGGGAAGTGGCTGAGGCCGGGTTTGAACCTAGGACCTCCTGTCTCTAGGCCTGACTCTCACTCCACTGAGCTACCCAACTGCCCCCTGTTGGCAGTTTTAAAGTCTATAGGGAAGCAAAAAGAAATGAGAAGTAAAAAATGCATTCTATTTAGCAATTAATGAATAATTTAAAACTTTAGAGAGGAGTTTCAGTTGAATGATGAAGTTGGATGCCATAAAGAGGGCTTAGAAGAGAATACATACATACATATAGAGATGCATACAGAAATATATATGTATAGAAAGTGACTAATTCATAGAGATACATGGTTCTACTTTATATAGATTTTTTTTTTAAATCACAAAAGTCATTACCTTGTAGATAAGTGTTCAAAGGATATGAACAAAAAGTTTTCAAAAGAACTAAACAATATTAACAACCATATAAGAGAATGTTGCAAATTAATAAGAGAAATTGAAAGCAAAGCAATCCTTTGATTTATTTCACACTTAGCAAATTGACAAAGATGACAAAATGGCTGTGCAAAAATAGGCAAAGCATTGTTGACTGAGTTATGAATTAGTTACGACTATTTTATGAAGCAAATTGGAATCATATAAATAAAATAGGTAAATTGTATCTTTTGACCCAGGTATTTCTCTACTGTTGCTATTTGTATTTCATTTTCAAAGAGGGCCAGTGCATCAGTAGTGTGATGTCTTGGCTGGTATGTGAATTGGATTTAAGAAAGGTAGACTTGCACAAAGTTTGTCAGTCTCACTGTCTTTTCCAAAGTCATCAAAGTCCATTGGTTAGAAAAAAGTGAGGACAACTGGTGATAGGCAGGGATTTGGTGGGTGACCTTGGCTTCTTTGAATAAGCTCTTAGGCATTCCATATGGCCTGTTTCAGCTGACTTCATGGCTGTGGGAATTAATTCCATCAACCCATTCTAAAGTCTTCACATTGTAGGGGTAGGCACCCTCCTGTCATAGATGTTTTTGTGGCCTGTTTGTTACACTTGACCTGGTATAACACATCTGCTTAATGGCTTAAAAAGTGAAATATCTGGGTATACTGAAGTGTGGAGGTTGTTATCCATCAAAGGATATTCCTGGCCCCTTTAGTGAAGTAAGGCAGATTGGGTCTTACCCCACTAGGCCAGAGAACAAACCAGTCTTCCAAAATTTCTTTATGTAAAAATAACAGGTTTATTAGTAAAAACAAAAGGTAGGGAGTGATGATTTAGGAACAAGGATGCCCTAAACTCTAAGGTCTCTTAATTCTCTCTTTCCTCTAAGCCCATTGTGATATGGAATATTCTGTTTCTTGATGCTCCCTGAAACTCCCTGCTTCTAGCTAATTATGTCCCAAACCTTCTCTATATTACCTGACACTAAAAATCCTCCCTTCTTGGTTTATATAGATGCTATGAGTTTTCAAGATGGATAAGGATGACCTCAAGGTGACTGAGTTCACCCTTGTTGGACCCAGTCTGAGATGAAGACCTCAACCCTCACACAACAACTGAATCTGGATAACACTTCTTAATCAGGGTTGATGGTATAAAGATCTTCAAGTGTGTTTCTTTTGTGAGAAAAGGTACTCCCAAAGGAATGCAAAAGGATTCCCTTCTCTCACCAACAGGCTTGGTTAGACAGGCTCAGCAGTGAGAAGCTCCTTCCGTTCAGGCTTCAGGACAGGAAGCAAGTGCAGTTTACCATTCCAACTTCAAAATCTCCAGAATCCTTCTCTAGAGTTCCTAACATGTACTCATACTAGCCTCTGCAAAACCAACTTTCAACTACACTTAAACTCATTTCCGTTTCTATTATTTCTACTATAACAAAAGTTATGGCCATTGTGCATGCTACATCTTCTTGGAATCACAGGTGAGCATTAGTATATTAATGTAATATTAAATGAAGAAAGAGAAGAGAATAGCTTATATGAACCAATAGAGAATGAAGGTAGAACATCCCCTTCCCTGCCTATATTTCCCCTAGAATGACTACAATGAAGATATTAATAATTGAAAACAATTAAACACAAAACAATTAAAATTAGTTTGTAAACATTAAAAGAAAAAATTAAACCCCCTAAGGAGATATTTGAGAAGACATCCTGCCAGTCATCAAATATTGAATATATTTTGGGATTTAAAAAATTAATTGATTTTGCTTATTGTTTTCTCTTTCCATTTTTATTTAAAAGAAAAAATCGTTGTGATATGGTCTGATTCTGATAAAAGGAGAGGAGTAGAATATGGAAAAACTTTAGGTAATAAAAATATATATCAATAAAAGTTATTTTTTTTTCCTTAAATAAGAAGCAAGTTAGGAGCAGAAGTACAAGTGCCCATTTCTGAGGGATAAAGATAGCATGGACTCCACTCAGGGAAATACCTCTAGCTGACAGAGATAAACAAACCAGACTTTTGTTTCCCTAATAAGGCAGTATAGAATTTTGCTTCTTCTGATTGGTTGAAGGGTTACAAGATATGTAGGAAAATAAGACTGAAATAGGACTAAGACAGCTCTTACTCTGATTGGTTAAAGGTCTATAAAGTGAATGTGGATGACTTGAAATAATACCAGTTCAGATTAGACAAAAGAACAGGGGATATATAGGACAATCCTTGACCAAGTCAAGTCACCAAGCAATCAAAGAAGAGATAATGGTTGCCTCAGGCAGGCTTTTTTGTTGTTACTATTGTTTGTTTGTTTTCTTTGTTTGTTTTTCCAAATAAAAGAATGGCTACAGTGATCCCTCAACTATCAAAGGAGTTACCTTCTAGAAACACACCCCCCATAGGTGAAAATCCTCAAAGTAGTGGTGTTGTATTTATTTTATTATTTATATATATTTTAAGGCTTTATAAACCCTTCCCACTCTCCTATAAAACTTTTCCACATTCATTAATCTACAGTCATTAAGCCAATCAGCACGCAGGATACAGAACACAGCACTGTAGTTGTTTGCCTTTCATTCCATGAGCAAATTGTGTGCTGCTCCAAGATACAGAATTTATATATAATTTTAAAAAACCTGTGATACAGTGAAGCGCCAATAAGTGAACTGTGATATAGAGAGGGATGGCTGTATGTCTATGAAGAGTTGGAAAGGAGATGGTAAATGAGGAGAGAGAGACAGACAGGTAGAAACAAACAGGGACAGAGAGAGAATGGTAATATGGCATATGGTGATGATAATCAACTGGAGAAAAATAAATGGGATCAAGGATAAATAAGATAAATGTTAATATACTTTTGTTGGCAAGAAGGGTTACCTCTTCATGAGAAATAATAGAAGGTATCTGAGTGATTAGGAAAAGAAGTGGAGAAAGGGGATTTTTGTCAAAGATTACTATTATTATGTGTGGTAATTAGTAATAAGTATAATAATAATTACGATGATGATGACTAGCACTTATAAAGTGCTTCAAATTTTTAAAGCAATTTACATATATTATCTCCTTTGAGTGTGATTACAACTCTTTGATGTAGGTGTTATTAATTATCCCCATTTTATAGTTAAGGAAAAACTGAAACAGGCAGAGGTTAAGTAACTTATCCAGAGCCATGTAACTAGCACCTGCTGAGGCTAGACTTAATTCTATCTGAAGAGCCAAGGTATCAAAGGATCAAAATATCTGTTTCATGGGTTATTGTAATGAAAGAATTCATCAGATAGTGATCAGACTTCTAGTGATAGGAATCTCTGTACTTATGATGAGGTCTGTGGCTAGAGTACAACTTGAAACCTTTCTAGTTTGGTATAGCCTACCAGAACTAATACATATATTAGATCTTGAAATTATAAATATATCGCTAGCAGAAAATTGAGGGACTATGTAATTGGAAAGTGTTTTTCTATGTGGAAACTGAGCCCCAAGGAGGTTAAGGGATTTGTCCAAGTTATTCAGGTAGAAAAAAACTTTATGAACATAGGGTCACTCCTTGTACTAAAATATTTATAGCAGCTCTTTTCTTTAGTGGCAAAGAATGGAAATTGAAGGGATGTCCATTAATTGGAGAATGGCTGAACAAACTGTGGTATATATAAGGATGGAATATTATATTGTGCTATAAGAAATGGTAAGGAAGATGATTTCAGGAAATGCTGGAAAGATCTTCAGGAACTAATATAAAGAGATATAAGCAGAACTAGAGGAATATTGTATACAGTAACAGCAATATTGTATGATGATTATCCATAAAAACTTAGCTTCTCTCAGCAATGCAATGATCTGGGACAATCCTGAGAGACTGGGGATGCTATTCACCTACAGAGAAATAACTGTTGGAGTCATCTTTCCTAACAGTGTATTTATGGTTTTACTTTGGGGCTTTGGTTATATATGACATTGCTCTTACAACAATGACCAATATGAAAGTTTTTGCATGATAATAAAAATAAAATTTAAAAAATACAAGGTCACTTCCATAACATAATCCAACATGAGAATAGAATGTCTAATGGAGTTTTTTATATAAATATTGCTGTAATGATACTGATCAACTTGATGAATTGGAGTTAAAAGGGATCTTAGATATCAGATAACTCATCTTTCAGTTTATAAATCAGAAGATCAAGATCATATAGGTAATAAGTAATAGAGCCATAATTTATGTCACGGTCCTCTGACCATGAAAACAAATACTCTCAATTGTATGCCACACTTCCTATTTTACAGGGGAAAAAAGTTTAGATATCTGTGGACTTTGCATTGGGAATAATATCCTGAAATTCCACTCACTACCAGAATCATTTTTTTCACACGTATTTTTTTTTCCTTGCAAAGTATAAGACTGTCCTCCAGCTTTAACTAGATCAGGGTATTAAGTCTGTGTCCATTTACATAGCTTCATAATCAACTAAATAAATACAATATATCCAGGACCTGAAGAACTAGAGCTCCTCCTATCTACTTGGGAAATGCAAATCAGCATTTTGAACCACAATGGGAAGCTAACCCTCCACTGAATCAATACTTTATCTGTTATACTCAGTTCCTCATCTATTAATTGTCTCCTTTGTCTATGACCAAGAAGTTGGATTATATATGTTTTAATTATGCTTTTGAATCTAAACTACTAATGAAATGGCATTGAGTCAGGACCAAACCATAACAGATTTATTTTTTATGTTTTGTATTTTTAATAGTTTTTAAACATTTATTAATATTTATTTTATAGAAAAGTAAACATGGTTACATAATTCATGCTCTTACTTTCCCCTTCACACCCCGAGCTACTCCCCCCATGACAGATGCATATTTCCACTGGTTTTAATGTGTCATTGATCAAGACCTATTTCCAAATTGTTGATAGTTGCATTGGTGTGGTAGTTTTGAGTCTATATACCCAATCATGTCCACCTCAAGCCATGTGTTCAAGCAGTTGTTTTTCTTCTGTTTCCACTCCTGTAGTTCTTCCTCTGAATATGAGTAGGATTCTTTACCATAAGTCCCTCAGAATTGTCCTGGGTCATTGCATTGCTGCTAGAACAGAAGTCCATTACATTCTATTTTACCACAGTGTATTGGTCTCTGTATACAATGTTCTTCTGGCTCTGCTCCTTTTACTCTGCATCAATTCCTGGAGGTCTTTCCAGTTTACATGGAATTCCTCCAGTTTATTATTCCTTTGAGCACAATAGTATTCCATCACCAGCATATATCACAATTTGTTCAGCCATTCCCCAATTGAAGGACATACCCTCCTTTTCCAGTTTTTTGCCACCACAAAAATCCCAGCTATAAATATTTTCATACAAGTCTGTTTATCTATGATCTCTCTGGGGTACAAACTCAACAATGGTATGGCTGGATCAAAGGGCAGGCATTCTTTTATAGCTCTTTGAGTATAGTTCCAAATTCCCAGCCATAATGGTTGGAGCACTTCACAACTCATCCAACAATGCATTAATGTCCCAGTTTTGCCACATCCCCTCCAACATTCATTACTCTCCCCTACTTTCATTTTAGCCAATCTGCTAGGTGTGAGGTGATACCTCAGAGGTGTTTTGATTTGCATTTCTCTAATTATTAGAGATTTAGAACACTTTCTCATGTGCTTATTGATACTTTTGATTTCTTTATCTGAAAATTGCCTATTCATGTCTCTTGCCCATTTATCAACTGGGGAATGGCTTGATTTTTTTTTTTTTACAATTGGTTTAACTCCTTATTGTAGTACAGAGACAGGGGGTCATGATAGTTTTTTCAAGCTTTGGCTGAGTTCTGTAATCAGTTAGGGGTTTGGAATCTTGAGAGAGAAAACTCAGTTGGTTTGTGAATCTCATGGAGAGAGTTTAGACCTGCTGAGCTGCTTCCTTACCAATCTGTAGAATTGAAATTTAGCCTAGCTTTGAAATATTTATTTAAGAATTGTTATTTTAGATAAACCCTTTGTATCTTTATTTCCTTTATTATTTCCTACCTTCCTTCCCTTACCTTATATGTCTGTGGAGTTAATAAGGAGAGTAAATTAGAGAGAAGTTCAAATCCGTGAAGGGTTTAACTATAATTTGACAGTATTATATGTAAAGAAATTAGGTAGTCAACATTTATTCCCTTTAGATATCAAGAGCACCTTGTAAGATGAGTTAAGGCAGGTCCTTGCTCAGACTACATCTCTGCCTCCCTTCCCCCACCTGAGGTTCCTGAGAAAACTGTTAGGGTTTCCTCAATTCACTTTCCTGACAAATCATCCTTTGAAGATAATAAACCCTTTTGTGTTTCAACAGACCTATTAGTATAATTTGTCAGTTAGTTATTAAGAGAGGGAAGAAGAGGGAAAGAACTAACATACTCTGGGCTTGAAGGGAAGCCGGGTATCCATCTTGGAGGAAGGTGTAACTTCAAAACAAGTCCCTTCCTGTGAAATTAACTAAAGCCTGTAGTTAATTTCAGTTCAGTCTATTTCCCTCAGTTTGTGTTTAAGTCTGAGTCCTGGTCTATAAGCCCTGCTGTCTTTGCCTGTTTAGATTAATTCCTCCTCTCCCTGAAGATCTTTGTTTCCCTTCAGTGCTATACTCACTGACTTCAGCCCATATTATATCCTGAATCTCCTTATTCCAGCCTACCTGTAACCTAGATTACCTACCTAGGAAGTCCTTGACAACCTCCTTTCAAAATCCCCTTTTACCACACACCTTTCCTCAAATTATCCCCATTACATTGTATATTTGAGTAATTAGACCCCTGTCAGAGTTTTTTTGTTATAAAGATTTTTTCCCAATTTGTTGTTTCCATTCTGATTTTGGCTAAATTATTTTTGTTTGTACAAAAGCTTTTTAGTTTGATATAATCAAAATCATTTATTTTATATTTCATAATTTTCTCTAACTCTTGCTTGGTTTTAAAACCTTTCCTTTCCCAGAGATCTGACAAATAAACTATTCTATGTTCACTTAACTTATTTATAGTTTCCCTCTTTATATTCAAGTCATTCACCCATTCTGAATTTATCTTGGTGTAGGATGTGAGATGTTGATCTAAACCTAATCTCTCCCATATTGTTTTCCAAATTTCCCAGCAGTTTTTGTCAAATAGCCTCCTGATTGTCCCTTTACTTGTTCCTCTGCCCGAGGCTCCTTTAACAGTCTTCGGGTATTGCTTACACAGTTTTGAAACCCTCTTGCACTGGGTCCCCACTCAAGTTCCGCACCTGCGCTTCAGATCCGAGTCCTCACCTGCTCTCAGGATTCATGTCTGGGCTTATGTCTACGCTCGCACTCGTGCCTGCACTAAGGGTCTGTGTTCAAAGTCAGCATGCATTCTTTAGCCTCTTGGGGTCTTATATCTTGCTGCTCTCAGGAGCCGGCCCTTATGACCCCAGGTAGCTGCCAAGGACTTAATCCATGCCCCAAACTTGCTCTAATCTTGTGCCCTGGCTTTGGCACTGTAGGTGGTGTGGGGTGTGGGAGGGGGTTGCTCAGCTCACGTTTCAGTGAGAGCTGTTTCACCCCTTTATAACATGGAAATGCCCTAATTCCACATACCTCCAATGCTGCACCCTGTTGTGGGGTCCCTTTGTTCCTCTGGATTTGTTTTTATGACTTCTTGAATTGTCCTGTATGTTTTCGGATAGGAGAGGTTAAGCAGCTGCTTTTTACTCTGCTGCCATCTTAACCAGGAAGTCTCTCTTCAGCCTTTCTTAATTGTTTTTTGAATTGTGTTTTGAGTTCTTCGAAAGCCTGTGTTCAATCACTAGAATTTCTGTGTTTTTCTTGATCCTCTTATGTTCCATTTTCTCTTTGTTCATTACCTGGATAGAAGCTGTTGATTGTAATTTCTTTTTTTTCTGTTGTTTACTCATATTTTTTCCTTCTTCCCCCTCACCCTCATCATTGACTGTAATCTTGTTCCTCTGTTTATTTGCTGGATCTGTGGGTTTGGTCTATTCCATCTCAAAGGTATTTCTTCTCTGCTCTGCTGATTGACTAGGTTAGGTTGATGGAGAATTAATAAATGCTGAAGTCAGATCTTCCTCAGCTGGCAGCAGAAGCTGAAGATGTAGATGTACACCTACACTGTAGGTGAAGATGTGGAGGCTAAAGGAACTGTGCTTCCAGTCCTGTTACTAGGTATTCTGTAGTGGTTGCAGCCTTCTCCCTGGGAACTTAGTCAGCAAGACTCTCAGTGCAGTTAGTGGTGGACAGGTGTTGGATATTGAACTTCCCTGCCTTCTGAAGGCTTCTTATTTGTCCTATTGATAATATTAAGCCATGGTGGAGCTTATCTGTGGACCTGGATGTGCCCTGAGGCCAAAAACTTGGAGCAAGGGCAGTGGAGGGAAAGATGGAGAGTTTTGGCTGTGGCTAGGCTGCCCTCTCTGCCCTTCTCCTCCAGCTTCTTCCCTGAAGATTACTGTGGTCAGCACTCTGAGCCTAGCACTCCCTCCAGGCTGATGCCCTTGCCCCAGATTACAGCAACTACTGGGGACTTAGGACAATTGGTGGCGGAGGTGTCCTTGGGCCTTCCATCTTCTATTTCCTTAAACCCAAGAATTAAGGCTTTTTTGCATACCTTTTAAGTTGAATCCAACAGGAGGTTCCCCCAGGTCTGTCCTGTAGTTAGATTTGGTTTTCTGTCCCCTCAAAGGACTCCGTTTTTTATTGGCATAGAAGGGTTTTCAGAGAAGTCTGGACTTTTGCTGTGTCTAAGCAACCATCTTGACCTCTCCTGTCAGAAGAAATATACACAGACAGAGAGAATGTTAGTAAACTGTTTAGGATGACATGTAAAAAAAAATAGGGGTGAAAAAGAGGATTGTACTAAAAGAAATGAGAAGAGATATATCACATAAAGAGGCATGGGGTGGGGGAGGTGGTAAAATATTATTAACACGGGGTGGAGGATAAGTGAAGTGACAGGTAATACTTAAACCTTACTCTCATTGGAATTGGCTCAGAGAGGCAGGAAATAATTCAGGGATCATGTATCCCTAATAAGAATTACACAAGATTTGGAAGCTTCGACATTGAAGGACTAGAAGGTTTAAAATATAAGATTCTGGAAGGCAAGGGAACAGGTTTTCCAACCAAGAATCTTCTAACCATGAAAAGTGACAAGATGATCACACACAATCACACACCACCAACACCACCAACACTACCACCAACAATAAAACAGTTTGAAAAAACGTATATGAAGTGATATAAAGTGAGTAGACCCAGGAGAATCATTTACATAGTAACAACGATATAGTATAATGATCATCTGCGAATGATTTAACTCTTACCAGCAAATTAAAGATCCAGAACAACTTTAATAGACTCCTGATGAAAAAAGCAATCTACTGCTAAAGAAGGAACTGTAGGAGTCTGAATGTAATTTGAAGCATGCCATTTTTTATTTTATTTCTCCCATGATTTTTTTCTCTAGGGTAACTAAATTGTATCTTCTTTCACACATGATGAGTATGGAAATATGCACTGTATAACAACACCTGTAATAACCTGTGTCATATTACCTGCCATCTTAAGGAGGGGGTAGGTATAGGAGAGAGAGAGAATATTGATCACTGAATGTCAGAAAATTATTGTTGAAAACTGTATTGATATATAATATGGAAAGAAAAAAATAATAATAATGGGACTTTGCGAGCCTTATACCAGAAGCTATAAACCTCTTTAAACACTCATTTACACTGAAGGATCAATCCTTTAACTATTCTACCTACTAAATATGTTGATTCTAGTAGTGAACAGTACTGCATATTCTTCATCTACTATAGCTTATCATCCTGTCTTTTTATTATTTGGAGACTTCTTTTTCCTCATGTAGCACCTTCAGTGACAATGGTGTTTTAATCCAAATATCAGTGATTCACTGAAGGTTCCACTGACATTCAGAAATCAGTTTAATTAGAAAATGTCCTCCATTTATCATATTTGTCATTTATGCATTCTTCTCTTTCCATTTTTATTCTTGCATTGTTGTAGAGATGATCTCTTTAAGTTTGTCTTAATCATCAAACTTTGGGGGAAACTTCTTTACCCTATTACCAAACTTTGATGGTTATATGGCAATAATACTCATAATATTTTACAATGCTTCTCCATATTATCTTGCAAATCCTTCTATATTCTAAATTTGTATTGTCATTGAATGGCATGCCTTTCTCCTCTGAATGGGGGAGTCAATTTTTACTAGTTGAGGAGGTTCCTAAGCTCTTTTGATTTCTTCATTATGATGATTGACATATAAATCAATATTTTTTTCTAAAATAGTGCTATATTGATTGTTCATTTCGCAAATATTTATTGTTTCTCCTATGTACAAGTTATTACACTCAGTGTTGGGGATTCAAAGGAAAAATATAAACAATCTCTAATATAGTAAATTCTACCATGGGAACATTTAACATTTGTTCTTTTTAGGTGTTTCCTATTTTTGACATCAATACCTTTTTAAAAGAAGTAGGTCAACTGTTGTAATTATTAATTGAATGCTACTTTTTTCAATTTAGCATTTCTTTTGATCTTTCAATTGTCTGAACATGTAGAAATGGCAATTTCAAAATTATTCTCAAATCAATAATTAGTCATTTAAAATATATTGAAATATTGTTTATTTCATCATGTGCATAAAGTTGATCTGTGCTTGCTGGTCAAAAGCTGCCTGCCTCTCTTCCTGAAGAATATATGCAAAATCATGTTCATGAAACAGCTCAGTTACATAATGGATACCAGACTCATCCTGGAGTCAGGAAGTTTTGAGTTTGAATCTGGCCACTGATATTTCCTAGCTTTGTGACTCTGGGAAAGTCACTTAACCTCAGTTTCCTCAATTCCCATTACAAAATGGGGACAATTGTGGTACCTATTTCCATATATTGTGAGATTAAAATTAGATAAATTCGTAAAATAGTTAACACAGTACATGGTATGTGCTATATAAATGCTTACTCCCTTTTCCCTTCCCTTTTTTTTATCCATGTCTTATCTTAACATTCTATAAGTCTCTAATAGATTAAATTTCCTCAACCAGAGTCAAATTCTCTCTATATATGTGTTTAGATTGACATACTACATTTCAAGAACTTAATTAATTTTTTTCTCTTTCTCCTCATCTTTTGTAACAGATGATGCTTGGTACATAACCTGAAAATATCTTGATCTTGAACTTACAAATGGGAGGTTACCAAGCACTTCATGAAATGCTGCCAATGGATTCATGGCAAACTAACTCTTATTTTTGCTCATATAAGATGAGTATATAAGTCATCATTCCCCTTTGATAAAATTTTATTTTCTCTTATGACTTTATTTAAATTAGTCAAGTCTGGATGACTATATTTCAGTTCTCTAGGACAGGGCTCCTTTACCTGGAATCCATGAACAATAAAGACACAAATAAACAAAAAATAGTTTTACACTAAATTTCAATATTGTTGGCTTTCTCTTCTAAGGTAAACTTTCCCCCTTACATTAATTAGGTGCCAATAATTTATTTTTTAATGTATCTAATATTTCCATGACACTCCGATTGATAACAGGATGGAACAGTCTTATACTAATATGATATTGTTATTTACTAAAAGGAGAAGGAAATGTACTAACTCTGTGCATTCTAATGGCATGGCACCACAGGGACCTGCAAGTACTTCTATAAACATTTGCTCTCTGTTTCTAATTTGCTGTTAATTTAATTATACCAAAGAGAATACAGGGTGTAGAGTTTTTGCTAGTCTGTTTTAAATAATTCTAGTACATTGAATGTCATCTTATTTGACATTCAACATTATTAAGATGGCAATGTCATCCTTCCAAATGCAGGTCCAGGCCAAGTTCAAGCAGAATTTACAAGGGTAAAGACTCTTTATAAGGCCAGTTCTGAAAGGCAGGGCTCACCAACACCTTAGAAACTTCTATGAATAGCTACACTTAGATGGGGATTCACTTACTGAATCACTACATATTTGAATTCATGAAATAATGTCACATTATAATAGAGTTTAAATGAGGCTTCGTTATTGAACCAAAAAATAATATAAGGTTAAACCAAGTGTTATATTTATACATATTTAACAATTGATTCTCCAAAAAAATCCAAGAACAACATAATTTTAAGATTAGTCAGCATTTGCTATATGATTAAGTTTGGTGGTCTTGAAACCACCATAATAATTTTCCTATTAAGGAAGACTGTTTTTAGAATTTACTCATTGGAATATGTCTATAGACTCTAGAGGTATCAAGGCTATTAAAACTTTTCTGCATTCTACTTTGTCCCCACTGTTACTTTCACAATGTAGTTGCATGAATACAGACTATGCTCTCTTTTTCCTATAATTCTCCTACTGAATATTGAGGAGCTATTTGGTTTCTATCCACCCATATCACTCTTCATGACCTTGTCCTTTTCAGGAAAATATTTTGTTGGATTTAAATTCGTGCTGTCATTGTTTATTGCCACTCTCTATGGCCTAATTATAAAATATGCGAGCCTCAGACTATTCATAACCCATGAATAATACTTAAAAATTAAAATAAAGTCAATGACAGAAGGCTAATGTTATATAACCAAGGGCAAAGGTCCAAATAATATCATAGCATCTTAGATTTTTAAAGCTGAATAACCAATGTACAAATAAAGGACTCCATTCATTTGGAGTTTTACTATTACTTTATTCTTATGCAAATTTGATCTACATTAAATTAGTACATTTATATGGTATTATTGCTTCTTTTTATCCTTATTGAGTCCTGGATGTTGGTGTGACTAATAAGATGAAGGAGAAAGAAGTATGAAGAAAAAGGGGAAAAAAAGGCTCTTAAAAATGTTCAATACAAGTTTAAAAAATGGAGTTAGGAATGGTAGTAGAATGGTGGCAGAGTACATGAGAGAAATAGGAATCTGAAAAGGCAAAATCCTGGTGTATAGTGTTTTTCATATGGTACTGACATATTATTTGAGGTCTTTTGGTATTGAGTGCTCTGTTCTTCAAAGATTATGGGAACTGCCTTTTTAGTTGAACAAATGTAGTCTGATCTATGACGTTGCTTAATCAGTGCTCCCCTTGGCATTCTAAACTCCAGATTTTAGTTTGGATGTAGGCAACACAAATGCAGATCTGCTCCAACCCAGAAATCCAATAGACATTTGCTGGTCCCAGCTTCTGTCAGCTAGCAGGAAGTCTCTAAAGGTTCAGAAAGATATAGTTGTAGGTGTGCCCCTATTAGGAGCTAGGGCATTGAATACACAATCTTCTTCTGGATTCAGAGTGATAATATTACACTTTGTCTAAATAGAAAGGCTGAGTCAGTGTACTCACTCTTGGGTCATGGTGCTGGAGACAAGATCTACCTATCTGCTACTCTTCTGGCTCTAGTCATTTCCTTGTAGCCCATGACCTTGGTCTAGAGGAAAAAAAGAAAAAGAAAAAAAAAACCTGTGATTTTTCCTCAGAAATTAAAATGTGTACTCAATCCAGTGTGTGCTTAGATTTTTGTTATTATATTTTATGAGATGAGCTAGGCTGGGCTGCTTTCTCCTACACTGCCATCTTTGCTAGTCTCTCACCCCACCTATTGGCCCAGCTCCATTTCTTTCAGACTCAGAATAGCTGCTTCAGTGTACTTATTTTCAGTCCTTCAATTAGTCTCTCTGATTTCTTGTTTTGCTTAAAATGACTTGGAATCATCCCCTGTTGCTTCATGTGGGAGCCTGGGCTGTCACTATGGCTGTAGTGATGCTTAGTCTACAAGTTGGCCTTAGGGATAAACCTTTGAGATTTCTGAATTCATAAATGCATGTTGGTACACACAGACCTGGGAGGGAAGAGTCAACATTCATAAGCTTTTTTTTGCTTTTTATTTAATTTGCTGGTAATATATAGAGTACATATGTTTATACACTATTTATGTATTATGTATTGCTGGCATTATATATAATGTGTGTATGTGCATATATGTATATATGCACATACACATTTTTGGTATATATACTATATACACTATATAGTATACATAATACACACACACACACACACACACACATATATATATATATATATATATATACGTGCAGCAAATACATATTTATACATACCAGCATGTATAAATATATATACAGGGCAGCTGGATGGCTCAGTGGATTGAGAGCCAGGCCTAGAAACAGGAGGTCCTAGGTTCAAATCTGGCTTCAGACACTTCCTAGCTGTGTGACCCTGGGCAAGTCACTTAACCCCCATTGCCTAGCTTGGTAACAAATAAAATAAATATAGAAGGATATATATATATATAAGATATCAGGGTTTAAAATTTTTTAAATATATATATATATATATAGTAACTCTTCCAAGGATGGTCCCAAGCCTGGCTGAAAAAGGAGGAGGGTTGGGTGTGGGGCTAGCAACCCCACCTGGTAAAAATCTCACTTGCTACAGAAACTGCAACCTCATTAAACCAACAAAACTGAGGATCGCCTAGTCTGGAAGATTGCTCTCCAACAGAGTCCATGACGCATGCTGGTGAAAGCCTCTGGGAAGCCAGTTCGCTGATAAATCTTCTGACGACCAAGGCAAAAACCAGAATAGCGACATGGAACGTAAGAACCTTATAGGAAAGCGGGAAACTCGCTCAGGTAGTAAACGAGATGAAAAGATACGACATCAGGGTCCTCGGTTTATGCGAGACTAGATGGAATGGAAGCGGCCAGACCAGACTGACATCTGGCGAAACCATCATTTACTCTGGCCATGAAGACCCGGACCACGCCCACACCCAGGGAGTAGCGCTGCTCATGACATCGGAAGCAAAAAAGGCGCTGATAGGTTGGGAACCTATCTCGTCAAGGCTTATGTCAGCAAGGTTCAACTCAAAGGGAAAGAAGATCACCATCATCCAATGCTACGCACCCACCAATGCGGCAGAGGAAGGGGAAAAAGAAAAGTTTTACAGCTCCCTACAGGCACTATTTGATTGCCCACCAAGAAGAGATCTGAAGATCATTATATGGGAGACTTGAATGCAAAGGTAGAAGATAACACAGGAAAGGAACTCATCATGGGAAGGCATGGAGTTGGCACCTGTAATGAAAATGGAGAGCTCTTTATGGATTTCTGCGCCTTCAACGATCTTGCTATTGTGGGTACTATATTCTCACACAAGAAAATTCATAAGTCAACCTGGACTTCGCCTGATGGAAGGACGGAAAATCAGATAGATCACATCACAGTTTCCCGCAAGTGGAGAAGAAGCCTTCTAGATGTTAGAGCAAGTCGTGGTGCAACATCATTCAGCGGTTATACGAAGACTTTACCTGACTTTACCTGTCTCCTTTCTCACAAGCAGCAGGATGCACAAGCCAAACTTGCAGGACTCTCTGAAGAAGCGGAGAAGACAGGTCTGAAGATCAACAAGAGGAAGACCAGGTGATCCCAGTCAACAGCAGACAGGACCTGCCAATCCAACTACAGGGAGAAAACATCAAGGAGATGGACCACTTCATCTATTTGGGTAGCAGAGTCAGTAAGGACTGCGGGGCAGATGAGGACATCAGAAACCGAATCAACAAAGCCAGGCAGGCATTTAACACCCTGCAGTCTGTCTGGATCTCCAAAGCACTGTCCCTCGTCACTAAGCTCTGAATCTTCAATACCAATGTAAAGGCCGTCCTCCTATATGGATCAGAAAGCTGGAGAGTGACGAACATCAACACCAACAAACTCCAAGTCTTTGTTAACAGATGTCTACACCACATCTTGAACATCAGATGGCCTGAAAAGATCTCCAATGCTAGTCTCTGGGAAAGAACAATTCAGTATCCCATCAGTCAGGACACAAAGAAACGTAAGTGGAGATGGATAGGACATACGCTACGAAAACTGGAAGACAATGTTGCCAGACAAGCATTGAGCTGGAACCCTTCAGGGAGGAGGAAAGTCGGAAGACCAAAACAGACCTGGCGAAGATCTGCCGAAAACGAAACAAAAACAGTCGGAATGACATGGGCCCAGGTGGGGGAAGTTGCCCAGAACAGAGTCCGATGGCGTGAGATGGTTGAGGCCCTATGCTCCTAGGGAGTCAACAGGAATAACTAACTATATACACACAGTAACTTGAGAATTGGATTGAACTGGTATACTAAATCTGTTCATCCCTTCCTTTTGGGGTTAATATATTGGAGATGTGTGGAGAATACAACTACCTTGTCATTTTATAAATCATATCCTAAAAAATAATATACATTTTATTGGTGTGTGAATCTATGTATGTGTAATATGTATAATCACTTTTATAATATATATCAGTTTATTGGAGTCTCACACTGTACTTGTGGAATAGGAACTATTGTTAATTTTTCATTTTATAAATAAGGAAATTAAATTAAGGAGTTAGGTGATTTGCACAGAGTCAGTATTAGCAGTAATAGCAGTGGCAGGTAGGAGTAATTGTAATAGTAGTCATAGCAATAATACTAGTAGTCAACCTCATTTTAGTAGTAATAACAGTGATAATAGTTACAATCTATCATCTAAAAAGCAGTTTAAGATGTGCAAAATATTTTATATACATATATCATTTGGTTCCAATAACACCAAAAAAGTAGGTTGTATTATTATTTTTATTGTATTACGATTCTTATTTTTTAGATGAGAAAATTGAGCATCAGGGAGGATAAGTGACTTGCCTAGCCAATGGTCCCATATTTATTTATCTAAATAATCTGAGGTGAACTTTTTATCCATGTCTTATGGTAATCTAGTATTCCATAGTGACTCCAAAGCAGCTTTTCAGTTAAAGAATTATAAATTGCTGTGGTGATTGGGAAGCTAATTGATTTCTTGGCTCTCAGATTCAGGAATGCTGACAAACACATATGATAAAATGTTTGTAATTTTATTAAATATGTTAGATGATATTTTAAGCATTTGTAAGAGAGATGATTCTATAAGATCAGTGCAAGTTAGTGTTTATACACTGGGTATTCAGCATAGTTTGTGTATATAGTTTATTTATTTATACATGGTTTATTCATATATAAGAGCATAAAGAAATGATCACTGAAATTCCTCATGCGCTATACCTTTTTATAAAATCAGTGCAAATTAGTGTTTATACACTGGGTATTCAGCATAGTTTGTGTATATAGTCTATTTATTTATACATGGTTTATTCATATATATAAGAGCATAAAGAAATGATCACTGAAATTCCTCATGCACTATACCTTTTTCATTTTAATCTTAATTAAGCCTGATAGAAAGGAATAAAGTAAATTTCTATTCCCTGATTTAAATGAAAAATTAAGTATAACATCTGTGGAGGGGAGACAGAAACAAAGAGAGTGATAGAAACAGAGAGAGAGACAGACAGACAGACAAACAGAAAAAGGATTAATTATTTAATTATTTAGTAAATAAGATATTTTTATTTTCTTTTTCTCCAGATAATAAAAATATTTCCAGTTCCCACTATCCACTATTACTGGAAGCCAATTAAAAGAAATATATTCTTGTTATTTTAGGGGCTGTATTGCATTATAGAGTGAAGGCTTGGTGGCTACTAATCATAAAAGGCTTGTGATTTGTATTAGTAAAGAGAGAACAACAGAAATTGTATAGATTAAACATGAATGAAATCAGAGATACTTTGTGTTTTTACTTACTAATTTTTCTTTACCATTTATTAATAACATGTTTATCTTCTCAAATACAATTTTGGATGAACCTAGATTATAATCTGCACATTAAGTTACAAAGGCAGGGATAAGTTATAATTATATCTTTTCCAATGCTTTGCATCCATCCTGATTTAAAACTCTCAAGGGATGCTGTGATCACCATTTCCTTTAGAAGGCTGCTATTTAGGTTAAACAATTGCTTTGTGATATTTACCATCTCCTTGATTCTGTCTCATTATTCTTGGTTATGCCTTCTTGTACAGTGCTTAAGTATTCTTCTTCCTCCCTTAATGTGTATAAGTGTCAGATGTAGATACATGGCTTTAAGTGGAAATGGGTACCTTGGCAGTAGTAAACATGAGAGTGGTATTCCAGTGCCATAAATACAACCTAAATAAGCATGTACTGAGAATTTACAAACTGCATCTTTAAAGATTAAAAGTCACCCAGGCTCAAGCATTAGAAAGTCTTTGCCTGACCTTTATTTAATAGGAAAGAAGTTCATGTTTCAGGTTGAGTGCTTCACTCCTACCTTTTTTTGTTTTGTTTTGTTTTATTTTGTTCTTCCTTCCACCCACAAGAGCCTGAAATTTCTCATAACAGAGTCCAGGGCACCATAGTCAAGCAGGTATCATTCCTTCCTTCCTCCCTCCCTCCCTCCCTTCCTTCCTTCCTTCCTCATGTGTAACAAGGATACTAATAACTTGGGAATCAAAAAAGTCCTCTTGAAGTCTTACTTGAGGTAAGACTAAAGGAAAAATGTTGTCCAAGCCTTGCCTCAGACACACTATGTAGTCATGGTTAAATAATTTAATCACAAGGTCCAAGGCAATCCTCAGGCCAATAATTGAAGTCGAAAGAATATCTATAGAGAAGTTCTATTCCTAATTCAAATAAAATCTCTAGTTTTGACCAAAAGGGGTGGTAGTGGGTAGGTATTAAGTTATTTTTTACACTGGTTGGATGAATTTGTATTTGGACTTGGTGCTGAAATAGCAAATATAATAGATATAATCTCTTTCTGGGTCTCAGTTTCCTCATTTGTCAAATGAGAGGATTGGGCTACATATACTCTAAGATCCCTTCAGGCTCCAATATTCTACAATTCTATGAGATAAATCATACTTGAGGTATGCATATGGGAATACACAGAATTTGGGTTCCAGATGTGGGTAAAGGCAGCTAATTAGGCAGAAGAATTTGGTGTCTAAGCAACAGATTAGAAATTCTGGTCTCAGCTATTTCTAATTTACAGAGTTGCTTTAGAAAAATCACTGAACTATTTTGTATTCCATTTTCCTCATTCACAAAATTAGAAGGGGTGGAAAGGAGGAACAGACTCCTTAAATTGCCTAGGTTGTCAAAGCATCTGTATGAATTGCTACACAAACAGATTAGTCTCTAAAAGGGAGCATCCTATTAAAGGGAAGGAGGTGAAGGGAAGGAAATAAACATTTATATAGCATTTCTAAGATCCTGGCCTTTACTAAGTGCTTTAGAAATATTATCTCATTTGAGACTTAAAACAACCCTGTGAGGTAGGTGCCCCTATTATTCTCACATTACGATTAAGGAAACTGAGACAAACAAAGTTTAAGTGACTGGCCAGGAGCTAGTAAGTGATTAAGGCTAGATATGGATTCAAATCTTTGGGTCTCTAGCACTCTAGTCACTGAACCATCTACCAGCATTAAAGGAGTGATGTCCTGTCATGGTCATTAAATGCATAACAGTGGGGAGTGAGAAATAGGAACTACTATAAATCATAGTGGAATCAAGCCATCCAATTTGTCAGTGGTTGGTAGGGAGTTAACAAATCAAGTCATTTGTCAATAATTAAGCATTTATTTAGTCCCTCCTATGTGTCAAACATGCAGTGTGGGGCAGCTGGGTAGCTCAGTGGATTGAGAGTCAGGCCTACAGATGGGAGGTCCTAGGTTCAAACCTGGCCTCAGACACTTCCCAGCTGTGTGACCCTGGGCAAGTCACTTGACTCCCATTGCCTACCCTTACCACTCTTCTGCCTAGGAGCCAATACACAAAAGTTAAGGGTTTAAAATAAAAAAATAAATAAAAACATGCCCTGTGCTCGGTGTCTAGGATAAAAAAACAAAAATCAAAATTTCTCTGCCCCTGGTGAGCTTATCTGGGGAAAAAACATGGAAACATATAAGTACATATTGCATATACACAAAATAAACACCAGATAGTCTATGGGAAAATTACAGTCAGTTAGTCAATTAGTAATATTATGAAATACTTATTACATGTCAAACATCATTCTAAGACTTTTGTAGAAATATAAAATTAAAAAAAATAAAAATGACAACAACAAAAAAAAACAATCCTTACCCATTTGGTGTCAAGCCCAGTTTAAGTCACATAAAGAGTCAATATATTTTCAGAACCTCTGATGAAAACAAATATTAGAACACCAAACTTGTAAAGAACCAAGTAACTTAAGGACAAGGTGATTCTAGTTCTTTTTTGTGAATGATAGTCTTTCTGAAAAAAACAAGTGTCCTTTCAGAGTAAATCTTCAGGTACCAATGTCGTTCTGGTCTGTAATGCTGTCAGTCAGTGAGAATTGCATAGAATATATTTAAATACTTAGATATACAAGTAATACTTGCAAATTGCCATAATGATAGGAAATTTGTGTCCTTAAATGTGATGTTTCTTTTATGACTCATTTTTTCTGCTTTTCTCTAGTCCACCCACAAATACTATAATTTATGTTGTTTTTCTTGTTGTTTAGTAGTTTCAGTCCTTTTTGACTCTTCATGTCCCTATTTGGGATTTTCTTGGAAAACATAATAGAGTAGTTTTCCATTTCCTTCTTTAGCTCATTTTACTGATGAAGAAACTGAAGCAAATAGAGTTAAATGACTTGCTCAGAGTCCCATAGCAAGTAAGTCTCTGAGACTAGATTTGAACTTATGTCTTCCTAATACCAGGCCTGGTGCTCCATTCACTATACCACCTAGCTGCCCTAAATTCTATAACTATTTTTTTCTAATCCCTCTTCTATCTTTTCGTTGCTTTCTATTCCTCATGCTACTGTACTAGAGAGTTAAGTTCTTATCATTTCTCTTAAACTAAATTTTTCTAATTTTTCTTTAAACTTCATATCTTTTCACCTTTCTAAAGACCCTGACTGCTAGATTAACTTCTGTTTTTATCATATCACTTCTGTACAGAGCCACAATAATAAAATGAATTCAAACTCCTGATCTTGGTACTCAAGATTCTCAATGATTGTTCCCATTTACAAATCTTCTGCTCCATAATCAAGTTTAGTTATTCTCCATTCACTAAACTTCTCTTGCGCATTTATTATATCACTGTAGTTGTTTATATCATGACTTATGGTAGAATAATAGTCTACATTCAGCTCAGATCCTATCCATCCTTTATGAACTAGCCAAAGTCAGAATTAATAGATAGTTTGGGCTAGGATTGTGTCATCTAACACAAACAACCAAAAACTCTGTATTTCCAGAGCTAAATACCATAGATGCTTCCCACAATTACCACTCTACTCCAGAGGGAATTGTCTCTTTTGAACTCCTATCAGTTATTGTCTCTGATATCTATTTGGCACTTTTATGTCATTTATTACATGTAGGTGTCTTAGCTCTTCACTTAGATTGTGAACTCTTTAACAATGCATGTCACTTTTAAGCCCACTTGTTGGCCATCTCCATCGCTTAGCAGAATCTTGCATGTAAAAGGTTTTTAATAAATACATATTAATAGAATTTTATGAAGACTCATTTAGTCACTTAAGTGTTAAACCATCCTATTTTTATTGCAATTTTAAGGGTAACATTTTATTACCTTCTCCCTATTGATGGAAGAAATATTAAAGACCAGATCTTCTGCCTCTACATCAAATATATTAAGCTCTGAGTGTATTTAACTTATCACTGAACTCACGTGTACAAAAATATAGCAGCTATTCTTATGTTGGCTAAGAATTAGAAAGTAAGAGGATGTCCATCACTTTGAGACTAGGTGAACAAGTTGTGGTTTAATATTGTAATGGAATATTATTGCGGTATAAGAAATGATGACAAGGAGGATTTTAGAAAACCTGAAAGACTTCCATGGACAGATGCAGAGTGAAAGCAGAATGAGAACACTTCACAGTAACAGCAATACTGTATGTTGAATATCTGTGGCTGATTTAACTATTCTCACCAACAGAATGATCTAAGAAAACCTCAAAGAATTGGTGATGACAATATTGTCCACCTCCAGAGTCTAAATGAAGTCTGCAGCATACAATGTTTCACTTTTTTCTATTTTTAATGTGTCTTTTTCCACAACATTATTAATGAAGAAATATGCTTTGTCTGATAGCACGTATATAATAAATATTAAATTTCTTTCCATCTCAGGAAGGGAAGAAAGGAGGGAGGGAGAGAATATTAGAAAATAAACACCAAAAATTGTATTTACTTGTAAATAGGGAAGAATAAAACATTGGTAAAGGGGGAGAAATGAATTATTTATGAAACTAACCCTGAATTACCAAGCCAGAAGGGGGAAAAGCATTTATATATAGGATCTGGCATAGACCTCACTTGTAAAATAAGCTAAAGGAGGAGATAACAAACAACTCTAGTTTCTCTGCCAAGAAAACCCCGAGTGGGGTCCTAAGAAGCCATATACAACTGAAAACAAATGCATTAACAAGTATAGGGCAGGTACTATGGTACAAACTTCATGAATATTATGTCATTTGAGTTTGGCAACAATTCTGAGGGGTAGGTGCTGTTATTGTCAGTATCTGATAGTTGAAGAAACTGAGGAAAATAGAGGTAAAGTGATCAATAGCTAAATGGTACAATAGTTAAAGAGTTGGGCTTTCAAGTCAGTCAGAAAGACTTGAATTCAAGTCCTCAGACGCTTCTAGCTATATGGCCTTGGGGATGTGGCCCAGGAAAAAAGTATCCTGACTTTAAAGTCAGGAAAATATAACCCCTACATTGCAGAGTGGTTGTGATGATTAAATGAGATATTTGTGGATTACATTGCCTGGTATATACTAGGTGCTCTATAAATACTTATTCCTTTCACTTACTTTTACATGAAGTCATTTATATGCCTGCATATTATATATATATATATATATATATATATAATTTAAATATNCATTTATATGCCTGCATATTATATATATATATATATATATATATATAATTTAAATATATTTCAAATAGATAGACCTGATTCTTGTTACTTAGCAATTGGATTTTCCCTTTGCTTCAGTTGTAGAAATATTGTAAAGACCAGGATCTATATTCAAATCAAACATAAATTATTTTTTGGGAATAATAAAAATATATTGCTTTGAAATTAATTTTACGTTTTGGGGAATTCATTAACTCTTTTAGGCTACAATATCTTACAGTGCATTGAAAAAATGGGAGGAGTGTATAGCTTTAACTCAATTAAAAAATGTATTGAGGACTGCCTAAAAGGCATTTCATGTTCAGTCATGTCCCCACTCTTTGGGACTTCATATTCTTGGAAAAGATAATGGAGTGGTGTGACATTTCCTCCATTTCCTACTTCAGTTCATTTTAAAGATGAGGAAACTGAGGCATACAGAGTTAAATCACTTGTCCACAGTCACCCAGCCAGTAAAGTCTGAGGCTAGATTTAAACTCAGGTCTTCTTGACTCCAGGCTCAGTGTTTTATCCTCTGCATCATACCATCTAGCTTTCCACAGTTAAAAAAGAAAATGAAAAGATTCAATGTTTAAAAGATGATAGCAGGGGACAGCTGGGTGGCTTCTTGAATTGAGAGTCAGACCTAGAGACGGGAGGTCCTAGGTTCAAATCTGACCTCAGACACTTCCTAGCTGTGTGACCCTGGGCAAATCACTTGACCCCCATTGCCTAGCCCTTACCACTCTTTTGCCTTAGAGCCTATAACAGTTTAAAAAAAAAAAAGATGAGAGCACACACACACAAACATAGGTAAATACAAACACTCATATACACAAACCCTATAGAACTTACTCTCAGGGAGTTTATAGCCTAGTATTATAGATGACATATATGCAAATGATTATAAAACAGACTGTATATTATGATATATAATATATAAAATATATTATGATTTCAATAATATGAAAACGATAAAGGAAAGGAGTCAATATAATAATTCCTGTGAGGAGTTTAGTTAGTAGTTAATAATTAGTTTAAATTTTCTAATTTAATGTTTCCTTCATGACTTTATTGAGCAAGTAGTAAGGAAATTACAACTCTCATTTTTATCCTGATTAAAAGTCTGATACCCTATTCATTCTGAAATATTGCCCATGGAGTACTGTGCATGAAGGAAATAAGAGTAAAATGCTATGAGATTTCCAAGGAAGGAGAAATGCTTTTTGGCTTAAGGAATCAAGGTAACTTTCAAGAAGGAGGCAGCGAACTTTTGGGTTAAGATGGCAGCAGAGTAGAAGCAGTTTGCTTAACTTCTCTTAACCCACACATACAGGACTCATTAAGAAGACATAAAACAAATCCAGATGAACAAAGGGACCCCACAACAGGGTGAAGCATTGGGGCATTTCAAAGCTATAATTGGTGAAACAGCTCTCACTAAAACGTGAGCTGAGCAACCCACTCCCCACACATACCACCTACAATGCCAAAGCCAGCACAAAAGACTTAGAGCAAGTTTGGGGCACCCATTAAGTCATTGGCAGCTACCTGGGGTCAACAGGGCTTGTTCCTGAAAGCAGCAAGATTTAAGACCACAAGAGGCTAAAGAACACATGGACTTTGATCATAGACCCTGAGCACAGGAGCGGTCAGAGCTTCAGAGGCGGATCCTGAGTGTAGGCTCAGACCTTGCATGGGGACCCAGTGCAGAGGGGTGCACGATGGTAATATGTAAACCTTACTCTCAGTGGAATTAACCCTGAGAGGGAAGAGTAGCTATCTCCATTGAGATATAGAACTCTATCTAACCCTACTAAAAAAGTCAGAAGGGATAAACCAAGGGGAGCAGAGAAGTGGGGAGGTCAAAAAAGGGATGGAAGGAGAAGGGAGAGGGAATTCATTAGGCCTTAAAAATAAAAAGAGGTGAACAACAAGGGAGGGGGTAGAAAGGGTAGTAAATCAAGGGAGGGGACAAGGGTTACTGGTTTAAAACAAATCACTGGTTTAAAAGGAAATAGCCTAAGAAGAAGGGATAGAACTAGGAGAGGATACCAAAATGTTGGGGAATACACACCTGATAATTATAACTCTGAATGTGAATGGGATGATTGATTACACTAAATTAAAAAGCTTGTACAAACAAAAACAATGCAACCAAAATCAGAAGGGAAACAACAAATTGGGCAAAAATATTTATAACAAAAATCTCTGACAGGGGTCTAATTACTCAAATATACAAAGAGTTAAATCAATTGTATAAAAATATCAAGCCATTACCCAATTGATAAATGGGCAAGAGATACAAATAGGCAATTTTCAGATAAAGAAATCAAAACTATTAATAAATACATGAGAAAGTGCTCTAAATCTCTAATAATTAGAGAAATGCAAATCAAAACAACGCTGAGGTCTCACCTCACACCTAGCAGATTGGCTAAAATGATAGCAGAGAAGAATAATAAATGTTGGAGGGGATGCAGCCAAACTGGGACATTAATGCATTGCTGGTGGAGTTGTGAACTGATCCACCCATTCTGGATGGCAATTTGGAACTATGCTCAAAGGATTATAAAAGATTGCCTGCCCTTTGATCCAGCCATACCATTGTTGGGTCTGTACCCCAAAGAGATCATAGATAAACAGACTTGTACAAAAATATTTATAGCCTGGATTTTTGTGTTGGCAAAAAACTGGCAAATGAGGGTATGCCCTTCAATTGGGGAATGACTGGACAAACTGTGTTATATGCTGGTGATGGAATATTATTGCACTAAAAGGAATAATAAACTGGAGGAATTCCATGAGAACTGGAAAGACCTCCAGGAATTGATGCAGAGTGAAAGGAGCAGAACCAGTAAAACATTGTACACAGAGACTAATACACTGTGATAAAATCGAATGTAATGGACTTCTGTACTAGCAGCAATGCAATGACCCATAACAATTATGAGGGATTTATGGTAATGAATGCTACCCACATTCAGAGGAAGAACTACAGGAGAAGAAACACAGATGAAAAGCAACTGCTTGAACACATGGGTTGAGGCGGACATGATTGGGGATGTAGACCCTAAACTACCACACCAATGCAACTATCAGCAATTTGGAAATAAGTGTTGATAGATGACACATGTTAAAAGCATTGGAAATGCTCATCGGCCATCGGGGCGGGAGGTCGGGTGGTGCAAGGGAAAGTAAGAACATGAATCATGTAACCATTATAACTTTTTTAAAAAATAAAAATTTATTTAAAAAAAGGAGGCAGCAATTAACTTAGACCATGAAGGATGAAGAGAATCTCAATAGTAAGAGATGAGATGGGGGAAGGAAGAGGCCATAGGGGAAAGTATGCCACGTGTAGGAATTGGTACCATGAAAGGCAAACAAAAGATACACTTTTAGGGAAAATGGTGAGAAGTTTAATTCGTCAGAAACATCATATATGTGTAGTAAGGATACATGTCTGGAAATATATGTGTTGATACAAATTATACTTAGTTAGCCTGAAACCAAAAATCCTTTCCTCAAAATGTAATACAAAAGATTGTATTCATAATAATTTCAAATTGTTCTTTTTTGTGAGGGGGTGATTAGGGTTGTTGGAAATGGTTTTTCTACAAATTTTAAAATATTAATTTGAAGGAAAAAATTTGAGCTTATGTTACATAGTGAATAGATATCTAGCCTAGGATCAGCACAACCTGAGTTCAAAGTCTACCTACCTCTGATACATGCTATCTGTATAACACTGGAAAAATCTCTTAAATTCTTAGTGGCCTAGCTACTCTAAGTTACAGAGAAAGTAGGCTTCTGCTCCTTAAGAGGCAATTTCTTTACTGCAATTTGCCAACTCCAATAAAATCACAGACTTTGTTCTATGTGTTTGTATTTAAAACTGGTAAAAGATTTTCCAACTAGTAATATAACAATAACTTGCATTTATAGAATGCTTTAACACTTTTAAGATATCTGTGTTTACAAAAAGCCTATGATGTAAACCATACTTTATTAGCCCCATTTTATAGATTAGAATGATTTGTCCATTGTTACATATCAGTTGATTTGGGGCAGGCCTGAGATTTGAACACTTAGATTTCGTGTCCAATGCCATTTCCCTTTAGCACTAATTACTACCAATTAACAAGGATTCAAAACAGAGATATGCTAACATTTCATCTGCAATTTGCCTTATCCTAATATCTTTACAATCCTATTTCTAAGTTCCTCTTTAGGTAGTGTGGATATTTGTTCTAATTTCTTTGCTTTTTCTTTCCTATAAGCCCTTTTTACAATTTTTTTAGAAAGGAAAAACAGAGAAATGGCTACCAGCATCTGTCTCATTTGGAGAAGCAAGATCTTATTGCTGACAGCTAATCAATAAACAACAAATGAAAAGTAATAATGCAAGACTTGAGAAGTATTGTTTTTATTCCTAGCCTGAAGCTAGGGTTCACCAATATGTTAAAATCAATCAATCTTTCCTTCAGACTGAGCTCCATCCAAGTCATTAAATCGTCCAATGTACCATATGCAGAGCACCCTGCTGCTTGCACACAGAGGACAAAACAGGATGATGTGTCACAGTCTTTCTTCTGCCCTCCAGGACTTAGTTGCAAAGAGAGATCACCAGGAAGGATAAAATCTGAGTTTGGAAGCAGAAGCTACAGAGGGCTGCAGCCCATCCTGGGACCAGATTAGAGGTAGCCTCTCTGTCCCTAACTGGATGTAACTGTGTGTAACATTTCTGAGAAAGACTGAGATTGGTGTAAGGCAAAACTACATGGAGATCAGAGCTTGCAAAAGTGATGACTGCAGGCGAATAAAGAGAGAAGAAAAGAGATGATTCATGTCACCCTTTCCTTTGCTTGAAATTATGCATTATAGTAGCATAAAGGAAGCAAAAGGTCTCAAAACATTTCCAAACAATGGTTGGTTTTTCTCTGATAACTAAAACTTGAGAACTAGCACAGTGTTCAGCTAATATATCCAAAGAAGAGATATTTCTTCTTCCAGGATCATCATTTACTTTCTTCTTTGTCCATTTATACCTGGCCCTTCAGCAGTCTCCGTACATATCTCATGAATTTTTTTATTAATCATTCCAAATATTGAATTAATTAGAATACAAATGGGCCTGAAAACTATAAGCCTGCAATTTAAAACTGGGCATTTGGCAAAGTTAATTAAAATGACGTAAGTGCTAATAAGAGCTCCTAACTCTTTCACTCCTACATTTCCTGGCTTAATGATAAAATAAATGCTTACTTATTTCCCTCTGATCATAGTACTGTGCAATAAAGAATGATAAATCCTATTATCTTAGCCAAGTTTCCTACTAAGCAAAGAGTGGCAAAAGAAAAAAAAAGAGCTATTAGGCGAAATGACTTTCAGTAGCCATTGCTGTATAATGGAAAAGTCTTTCTTACTTTCCATTATGAGATTAATCAATTAAACAAGCCTGCATGCATTTTAATAACTTAGAACATGTTTTTCTCTCTTCCTTTGAAAAAGGACAGGTTCTAAGTTTATGTCTTTTAGAAAAAAAGAAGGAAATCATTTTTACAGTGCCTTATTTCACAGACAACTGATTGTTGCACACATTTAAGCATCTATGACTGGTTTAATTGGAGAGAGGCAACATAAGAAACCTAAAATAATCTATAGTAATCCTGAGAAACCCTCAAGTTCCCTTCATAATCTTGGTACTTTACAGCTTGGCTGGCCTCTACCAAGGCTACAATTTTTCATGTTTATATTTATCTGGATCCAATGACACAAGTCTTTATTTCATTCTCAGAAATTTTAATATTTGAGCCACCATTAATCAGAATCAGTTACATGCAAAAATCTCAGTGACATTAATGGTATCCAAATGTATCCATCCTATGTAAGCAATGTTACAACAATACTTTAAAAATTAAAATGCTTTAATATCCTCATCTTTAATTACACTAGTAGTTAATAATAATACAAACTCTGCTCTGAGTGATTTTTTTATAAAATGAAAGATATATTCAGATAAGCAGAAATGGACATATATGGGCAAAACTGCACTATTTTTAAAGAGAAGGCTTGGCCCTGAGGGTCTCAACCACCACTACTGCCTTGGCCAAAAGTCTAAGAATTGCCAGGCAGGGAATATTAGGAAGTTTTTTCATTGGAAGAATATAAATGTATAGGTATAATATTAACTCCAAATCAAGAATAACATATTTAGTTTCAAGTTTGTGCCATGCTAGACACATAGTGCCCTTTCAAGACTTTAATCAGACATCTAAAACTATAGGTTGTAGAGATGATGACAATTTAAATTGGTAAAAATAATTTCCTCATCTGGGAGTTTCCTATACCAATGAATCACTTATCTGTTCTCTAGCCATTTGTGTCAGCTACTGTTAAAACCTGAGAATATGTAAACTAAAACAAGAATACATCTATTTTAATTTTATTTTTTAGAAAAAAAAATATTTCCATGGTTACATGATTCATGTTCTTACTCTCTCTCCCCCAAAGCCCACACCCTTAGTCAACTCACATTTCCACTGGTTTCTTCATGTGTCATCAATCAAGATCTATTTCCATATTATTGATAATTGTACTAGAGTGGTTGTTTAGACTCTATATCCCAAATCATGTCCACATCAACCAAGGTGTCCAAGCAGTTGCTTTTCTTCTATGTTTCTACTCCTGTATTTCTTCCTCTGAATGTGGTTAGCATTCTTTTCCATAAATCCCTCAGAGTTGTCCTGGGTCATTGCATTGCTGCAAGTACAGAAGTTCATTATATTCAATTGTACCACAGTGTATCAGTCTCTATGTACAATGTTCTCCTGGTTCTGCTCCTTTCACTCTGCATCAATTCCTGCTACTTTCACTCTGCATCAATTCCTGGAGGTCATTCAAGTTCACATGGAACTCCTCCAGTTCATTATTCCCTTGAGCACAATAGTAATTAATCACAAACTGATATCACAATTTGTTCAGCCATTCCTCAATTGATGGGCATACCCTCATTTTCCAGTTTTTTGCTACCAAAAAGAGCGAAGCTATAAATATTTTTGTATATGTCTTTTTCCCTATGATCTCTTTGGGGTACTAACCCAGCAATACTATGGCTGGGCCAAAAAGCGGGCAGTCTTTTAGAGCTCTTTGGGCATAGTTCCAAATTGCTGTCCAGAATGGTTGGATCAATTCACAACTCCCCCAGAAATGCATTATTGTCCCTATTTTGCCACATTACCTCCAACATTCATTACTTTCCCCGTTGTCATTTTAGCTAATCTTCTAGGTGTGAGGTGATACCTCAGAGCTGTTTTTATTTGCATTTCTCATGATGAGGTAGGACTTATACCAGGAATACAAGGATGGTTTAACATTAGGAAAATCATCCACATAATTAAACATATCAACAAGCTAACAAACAAAAATCACATGATTATCTCAATAGATGCTGAAAAAGCCTTTGGGAAAATACATTATCCATTCCTATTGAAAACACTAGAAAGTATAGGAATAGAAGGAACTTTCCTAAAAATAATAAACAGTATATATCTAAAACCATCAACAAGCATAATATGCAATGGGGATAAATTAGAAGCCTTCCCAATAATATCAGGCATGAAACAAGGATGACCATTATCACCTCTATTATTTAACATTGTACTAGAAACACTAGCAGTAGCAATTAGAGAAGAAAAAGAAATTGAAGGCATTAAAATAGGCAATGAGGAGACTCTTTGCAGATGATAGGATGGTAGACTTAAAAAAATCCTAGAGAATCAATTAAAAACTAGTAGAAATAACAACTTTAGCAAAGTTGCAGGATACACAATAAATGCAAATAAATCATCAGCATTTCTATGTATTTCTAACACATCACAGCAGCAAGAGGTAGAAAGAGAAATACCATTAAAAATCACCCTAGGCAATATAAAATACTTAGGAATCTATCTACCAAAACAAACACAGGAATTATATGAACATGACTACAAAACACTTTCCAAACAAGTAAAACTATATCTAAACAAGTGGAAAACATTGAGTGCTCATGGGTAGGACGAGCTAACAATAAAAATGACAATCCTACCCAAATTAATTTACTTATTTAGTGCAATACCTATCAAACTACCAATAAAACTTTTTTACATAATTAGAAAAAAAAACTATAATAAGGTTCATTTGGAAGAACAAAAGATCAAGAATATCAAGGGAAATAATAAAAAAAATGTGAAGGAAGGAGGCTTAGCAGTAACAGATATTAAACTATAGTATAAAGCAGAGGTTGGTCATCAAAACAATATGGTACTGGCTAAGAGACAGAAGGGAGGATCAGTGGAATAGACTTGAGGTGAGTGACATCAGCAAGACAGTGTAAGATAAACCCAACTTTTGGGACAAAAATCCACTATTTGACAAAAACTGCTGGGAAATTTGGAAAACAATATGGGAGAGATTAGGTTTAGATCTATATCTCATACCCTACACCAAGATAAATTCAGAATGGGTGAATGACTTGAATATAAAGAAGGAAACTATAAGAAAATTAGGTGAACACAGAATAGTATACTTCACAGATCTCTGGGAAAGGAAAGATTTTAAAAGCAAGCAAGAGTTAGAAAAAATTATAAAATGTAAAATAAATAATTTTGACTATATTAAATTAAAAAGTTTTTTACAAACAAAACAATGCAACTAAAATCAGAAGGGATACAACAAACTTGGAAAAAATCTTTATAACAAAAATCTGTGACAAAGGTCTAATTACTCAAATATACAAGTAGCTAAATCAATTGTATAAAAACTCAAGCCACTCCCCAATCAATATGGGCAAGGGACATGCATAGGCAATTTTCAGATGAAGAAATCAAAACTATCTATAAGTACATCTATTTTAAGAAAGAATCATGGATTTTTCCCCCAATAATGTTTTGATTTTACATTTTGGTTGAACATACACTGATCATGGTCATAAGAATTAGCATATAGATCAAGCTGGGTTATTTGAGTTTTTTTTTTAAACCCTTAACTTCTGTGTATTGGCTCCCACATGGAAGAGTGGTAAGGGTGGGCAATAGGGGTCAAATGACTTGTTCAGGGTCACACAGCTGGGAAGTGTCTGAGACCAGCTTTGAACATACGACCTCCCACATCTAGGGCTGACTCTCAATCCACTGAGCTACCCAGCTGCACCTGGGTTATTTGAGTTTTGATAAAATGTCATTTAAATAAAGCGTCTTCACATCAACATAGAATGCGGATTCCAAAAAGATTTAGAACAATACCTTATGACTGCTGTCAAACTTGAAAAACATAGAACCACCAAATTAGTTAGAAATAACAAGTGTTTAATCAGGACAAGGAAGGCAATGCTCAGATTTGACCATTACAGAGAACTACGTGCTAGAAAATATAGAGAGTCAAAGCTTTGAGAGTCTGGGAACAATGTCTCTGGGAAAAACCTGCCAAAGGAGATTTTCCAATGAGCTGAAGAACTTGGAGTCATATGTACCTTTGGGGGACTATAGGCCAGAAAAAACACACTAATTCTTTATAAGCAGGCTTGAGAAAGAGGCTGTTCCCAGACGCTCTGATACCATGGAGTGGCCTAAGATCTAATGGGAGAATTCTAAGACAAAAGGATACTTAAGATTTGATTATATCAATTAATTCCATCAAAGCTGAGATCATTGGGTACTGTAAGATTTATTATTCAGTCTAAGACAAGGTCAGTCTGGAACTTCTCTTAAGGCATGTTCCTAAGGGACAGGGGCAAACTTGAAATTTCCATAAACACAGTAGACTACTATTGCTTTTTATCCAATTTTTTTGGCTTCAGACAACTTTTCACATAACTAATTGTCTATAAATAAATGTCAAATCCCTTACTTAAACCATTAGCAATGAGATAAACTTGTAAACAAACTTTTTTTTATTTGCTAAACCATTTTAAAAACAATGTTAAACTATTCTTTTCTGTAGTATGTGATATTAAGGTTGTTGTAACACAAATATGTGTTTTTGGGTATGTGTGTGTGTGTGTGTGTGTGTGTGTGTGTGTATGTGTGTATTATATGGAGAGAGAGAGAGAGGGAGAAACAGAGACAAAGAGAAAGACAAAGAGACAGAGAGATGAAGAGAAAAGGAGAGGAAGAGGGAAAGAGAAAGGGAGAGAGGAGAGAGACAGAAAGGGACATAGAGAGTTGTGATAAAGTCATTGATTAGGTATGAACTGAAACATAGAGGGAAACTATCATAGACTCAAATACCTTTACACAGATACCAAAATTTCAGCATTTGAGATTAAATGGACAAAGATAGAAGAGAATAAAACATTGCTAGCCTTAGGGCCCTTTCTTTTAAAATGGAAATGTTCTCTCCACCAAGGAATATTTAACTAATTCTAGTCATTAACACCTTGGTGTAAATTAATGTCACATTCTCCTTCTTCCTTCCTTCCTTCCTTCCTTCCTTCCTTCCTTCCTTCCTTCTTTCCTTCCTTCCTCCCTCCCTCCCTCCCAATCTTTCTTTCTTTCTTTCTTTCTTTCTTTCTTTCTTTCTTTCTTTCTTTCTTTCTTTCTTTCTTTCT
>NC_058135.1:73363640-73370196 GCF_016433145.1 Gracilinanus agilis | reverse complement strand
TTTCTTTCTTCCTTTCTTTCTTCCTTTCTTCCTTCCTTCCTTCCTTCCTTCCTTTCTTTCTTTCTTTCTTTCTTCCTTTCTTGAGGGATGAGATCAGGACACTTTTAAAGGAATAGAATTTTAGGAAAGTTCAAAGATGTTCAGAATTTTGAATATGATCCTGGTGAGATAAAGGTTAGATGGAGTACTGATGGTAATCAAGTGAGGCTATGTATCCTGGGCAAAGAATTCTTTTGAGTGGAAAAATACAGAAAAGAAAGTTTGAAAGGACTTTTGGTTGAGACATAATAAAGATTGTAGAATAGCTCTGTTTTCCCATATAAACAATATAAAATCTAGTAATCAACTAAAAATTACTTCCAGGAAGGCCAATAATAAACCAGAATCTATTTTTTCAATTTGTTTAACTGTCCATTTATACACAAAGCTATCAATAATAAAAAAAAAAAAGAAAAACTCACATATACACAAATGGTCACAGGTAGGGGGAAGCAGATAGGCCAAACCAATCAAGGTAGTACCTACTCAAGGAAAGGTGCCAGTGGTAAAAGTGTTCTGCCTAACTCAAGAAATCTCAAGGAAGCTAATGTAGACATGAAAAAATAAGGGACATACTTCCACAAATAAACCTGAAGAAAACAAGGACTGTAAAAGGGATATATCATAAGCCAATGCCAACCAATTAATAAGATTCTGGAATTCAAATTCCAGTCTTATCCTGCCATGTCAGGAGATAAGTAGAGGAAAGAATCTTCTCCCACTTTTAGAGGGGCAAGTAACAATTTGTCCTAAGAATTGGAAACTAAAACAGAAGACAGCACCAACTTAGCACCAGGGAACCCATACCAGAAGATTTATGCTGGAGGACTTAAAGCAAAAGTTCTTAATATTTTTTTTCTCTGAGTGTGTATATGTGTCATGGATACTTTCTATAGTCTGATGAAGCCTATTGTGAAGAAGATAGAACTCTAACCCCTTATACTTGATTGGATTTTAGTGATAGTGATAGGTTAAAAGATAATCAATTTTGAGATACTAAAGTGATTAGTATAATTCCATTACAATCCTAATTACAATTAGTAGAATTCATTATTTTTATAAGGATTTCTAATCTATAGTTTTCTAAAGTATAAAACTGCTTGCAAGGGTATTTTCAGACCCTCCCTTGTTAGTTACAGAGTAAGCATTTCTCTTACTCATAAGATGCTGAACCTCTGAGTTTCATGTCCAGATGTGGTTCGGATACCTACACCCTTCCCTTTTTGGAATTAACTACAAGTAACATCCTTCTACCTCCAACAGATGAGTCTTAGGTAATAGTCATTATTATTTCTCTTAATAAGGGTATTGCCTTGTGATTTAATCTTTGGACAAATATGGGATTTCTAAATGAACTAACCGATCACCTTTGTTGTTGGGTAACTCTTTCCCAAGAAGGTCTAAATGATGCTATATAGTGATAAAACTTATACACCTTGTATGGAAATGTTAAGTTTCTTATTGTAAGACTATTTAAACCAATCTGCCATTTTGGAATTGTCTCTTGCTATGGGTTAATGATGCAATATATGCAAACATGTGGTTTCCTTAGAAGACTTGGTCCTCTTCCAATAAAATCTAACATACTACTTTGACATGGAAATTTTGACTTTTTGACTGTATTTATCCAAATTGCTTATCTCTGTTTAGGTAGATTTATTTCCCAACAATATGGACCTATTCCAAGGATAATGATTTTAAATATATGAACCAGAACCTTGCTGTAAAAATTCTTTCCCACTTTCCTTCTTTCTTTCTAATTTCATCTAAATTGGTTTTGTTTGTCTGAAACCCTTTCTAAAAAAATCAATAAATTTATTAGTTTAGAATATTTTTCTGTTTTTGTTATTTATATTTTTTTATTAATTTTTTTTATTTTTAGAAAAATTTTCCATGGTTACATGATTCGTATTTTTACTTTGCCCTTCACCGCCTCAAACTTCGTGCCCCCATAGCTAACTCATATTTCCATGGGTTTTAACTTGTATCATCAATCAAGACTTATTTACATATTATTGATAGTTACATTGGTGTGGTACTTTCAGGTCTATATCCCCAATCCTGTCCTCATCAATGCAAGTGTTCAAGCAGTTGTTTTTCTTCTTTGTTTCCTCTCCTGTAGTTCTTCCTCTGAATGTGGGTAGTGTTCTTTCCATAAATCCCTCAGAATTGTCCTGGGTCATTGCATTGCTGCTAGTATGGAAGTCCATTACATTCTATTTTACCACAACGTATCAGTCTCTGTACACCATGTTCTTCTGGCTCTGCTCCTTTCATTTTGCATCAATTCCTGGAAGTCTTTCCAGTTCACATGGAAATCTCCAGTTTATTATTCCATTGAGCACAATAGTATTCCATCACCAACATATACCACAATTTGTTCAGCCATTCCCCAATAGAAGGGCAGACCCTCATTCTACAGTTTTTTGCCACCACAAAAAGCACAGCTATAAATAATTTTGTACAAGTCTGTTTATCTATAATCTCTTTGGGGTACAAACCCAGCAATACTGTGGCTGGATCAAAGGGCAGGCATTCTTTTATCACTCTTTGGGCATAATTCCAAATTGCCATCCAGAATGTTTGGATCAGTTCATAACTCCACCACCACTGCATTAATGTCCCAATTTCACCAAATCCCCTCCAACATTCATTTCTCTCACCTGCTATCATTTTAGCTAATCTGCTAGTTGTAAGGTGATACTTCAAAGTTGTTTTGATTTGGATTTCTCTAATTATTAGAGATTTAGAACACTATCTCATGTGCTTATTGATACTCTTGATTTCTTTATCTTAAAAATTGCCTATTCATGTCCCTTGCCCATTTATCAATTGGAGAATGGCTTGATTTTTTACACAATTGATTTAGTTCCTTGTATATTTGAGTATTTAGACCTCTGTCAGAATTTTTTCTTATAAAGATTTTTTCCCAGTTTGTTTTTTCCCTTCTGATTTTGGTTGCATTGTTTTTGTTTGTACAAAACCTTTTAATTTAATATAGTCAAAATTATTTATTTTACATTTTATAATTTTTTCTAAATCTTGCTTGGTTTTAAAATATTTCCTTTCCCAGAGATCTGAGAAGTTTACTATTCTGTGTTCATGTAATTTATAAATTTATTTATAATTTATTTACAGTTTTCTTCTTTATATTCAAGTCATTCAACCATTCTGAATTTATCTTGGTGTAGGGTGTGAGATATTGATCTAAACCTAATCTCTCCAATATTGTTTTCCAATTTTTCCAGTAGTTTTTGTCAATTAGAGAATTTTTGTCCCAAAAGTTGGGCTCTTTGGGTTTATCATATACTGTCTTGCTGACATCACTTACCCCAAGTCTATTCCACTGATCCTCACTTCTGTCTCTTAGCCAGTACCATATTATTTTGACAACTGCTGCTTTATACTATAGCCTAATATCTGGTACTGCTAGGCCACCTTCCTTCATGTTTTTTTTTCATTATTTCCCTTGATATTCTTGATCTTTTGTTCTTCCAAATAAACTGTTATAGTTTTTTCTAATTCAGTAAGAAAGTTTTTTGGTAGTTTGATAGGTATTGCACTAAATAAGTAAATTAATTTGGGTAGAATGTTGGCTCATCCTACCCATGAGCACTCAAAGTTTTTTCCAATTTTTTAGGTCTAGTTTTAATTGTTTAGAAAGTGTTTTGTAGTTGTGGTGGTATAATTCCTGTGTTTTTTTTGGAAGATAGATTCCTAAGTATTTTATATTGTGCAGGGTGATTTTAAATGGTGTTTCGCTTTCCTCCTCTTGCTGCTGTGATGGGTTAGAAATATATAGAAATACTGATGATTTGTTTGCATTTATTTTGTATCCTGCAACTTTGATAAAGTCATTGATTATTTCTACTAGCTTTTTAGTTGATTGGCTAGGATTTTTTAAGTAGACCATCATATCATCTGCAAAGAGTGATAGCTTAGTCTCCTCATTGCCTATTTTAATAACTTCATTTTTTTTCTTCTTTAATTGCTACTGCTAGTGTTTCTAGTACAATGCTAAATAATAGAGGTAATAATGGGCATCCTTGTTTCACACCTGATCTTATTAGAAAGGCTTCTAATTTATCCTCATTGCATATGATGTTTGTTTATGGTTTTAGATATTTGCTGTTTGTTATTTTTAGGAATGGAACTTCTATTCCTATACTTTCCAGGGTTTTCAATAGGAATGGATAATGTATTTTGTCAAAGGCTTTTTTCAGCACCTATTGAGATAATTATGTGGATTTTGTTGGTTTCCTTGTTGATATATTCAATTATGTGAATGATTTTCCTAATTTTGAACCATCCTTGCATTCCTGGTATAAATCCTACCTGATCATGATGGATAACCCTCTTTATCACTTTTCTAGCCTTTTTGATAGAATTTTATTTAAGATTTTTCCATTTATGTTCATTAAGGAAATTGTTCTGTAGTTTAATTTCTCTGTTTTTTATCTACCTAGCTTTGGAATCAGTACCATATTTGTGTCATAAAAGGAATTTGGTAGGATTCCTTCTTTGCTTATCATATCAAATAATTTGTATAGTATTGGGATTAATTGATCTTTGAATGTTTGATAGAATTCATTTGTGTATCCATCAGGTCCTAGAGATTTTTTCTTAGGGAGTTCTTTAATGGCTTGTTCAATTTCTTTTACTGATATTGGATTATTTAAGTATTCTATTTCTTCTGCTGTTAATCTAGGGAATTCATATTTTTGTAAATATTTATCCATATCTCTTAGATTGCTATATTTATTGCCATATAATTGGGCAAAATATTTTTTAGTGATTGCCTTAATTTCTTCTTCATTATAGGTGAGGTCTCCCTTTTCTTCTTTGATACTGTTAATTTTGTTTTCTTCCTTCCTTTTTTATTAGATTTACTAGGATTTTATCTATTTCATCCATTTTTTCAAAATACCAGCTTCTCATTTATTAATTCAATAGTCCTTTTACTTTTGATTTTATTAATTTCTCCTTTGATTTTTATTATTTCTAATTTAGTTTTCATCTGAGGATTTTTGATTTGTTCATTTTCTAGTTTTTTAAGTTGCATGCCCAATCCATTAACCTCTGCCACACTAATTTGTTAATATATGCGCTCAGTGATAGAACTTCTTTGGCTGCATCACATAGGTTTGGGTATGATGTCTCATCATATTCATTGTCTTCAATGAAGTTATTAATTGTTTTTGTGATTTGTTCTTTCACTAAATTATTTTGGAAAATCATATTATTTATTTCCAATTAGTTTTTGGTTTACCTCTCCATGTAGTCTTACTAATAACTATTTTTATTGCATTATGATCTGAGAAGGTTACATTTATTATTTATGCTTTTTTGTATTTGTTTTCCATGTTTCTATGCCCTATTACATGGTCAATCTTTGAAAATGTTCCATGTGTTACTGATAAAAAGGTGTATTCCTTTTTGTCCCTATTTATTTTTCTCCATATATCTATTATCTCTAATTTTTCTAGGGTTTCACTCACCTCTCTTATCTCTTTCTTATTTATTTTTTGGTTTGATTTATCTAGATCTGATAATGAAAGGTTGAGGTCCCCCATTAATATGTTTTTGCTATCTATTCCATACTTGAGCTCCACTAGCTTCTCCTTTAGAAATTTGGAAGCTATACTATTTGGTGCATACACATTGAGTACTGATGTTTCTTCATTGTTTATACTGCCTTTTATTAAGATGTAGTTACCTTCCCTATCTCTTTTAACCTTATCTATTTTTACTTTGGCTCTGTCAGAGATCATGATAGCAACCTCTGCCTTCTTTTTCTCATTTGAAGCCCAGTAGATTTTGCTCCATCCTCTCATTTTCACTCTATGTCTGTCAGTCTGTCTTATGTGTGTTTCTTGTAGCAACATATGGTAGGATTTTGGTTTCTAATCCACTCTGCTTTTTTCTTCCATTTTATGGGTGAGTTCATCCCATTCACATTCAGAGTTATAATTATGAACTCTATATTCCCAGACATTTTGAGTCTCTCTCCTAGTCCTGTCCTTTCTTCTTTCACTGTTTCCTTCCATATCAGTGTTTTGTTTTTAATTAAGTTCTTATAATCCCCTCCCTTGTTGTACTTCCCTTTCTTCCCCTTCCCTTGTTATTCCCCTCTTATTGTTCTTTAAAGGTATGCTGTGCTCCCCCCAAGCCCTCTCCCTCCCTAATATTGCTTCCCTCCCCACCAGTCTATTTGTTACCCTTCTATTTCTCTATAGTGTGTGAATCAATTCTATGCCCCAATGGATCTGATTCTTCTTCTCTCTTTAATTTGATTTCAATGCACTTAAGTATTGAATATTTACTCTCTCTAACCTCTTTACCCTTACAGTGTATTGTTATTTTTCCCTATTGGTCCCACAAGCTTCTTTTTTCAATATAAATGTATTCCTTTTTGTTTATTTTCCTATTTTTCTTCTTATTACCTTCTTTCCCCCACCAGTTTTGTATATATTTATACCTACATACACACACACACACACACACACACACACACACA
>NC_058135.1:73259660-73363631 GCF_016433145.1 Gracilinanus agilis | reverse complement strand
AAAGGTATGCTGTGCTCCCCCCAAGCCCTCTCCCTCCCTAATATTGCTTCCCTCCCCACCAGTCTATTTGTTACCCTTCTATTTCTCTATAGTGTGTGAATCAATTCTATGCCCCAATGGATCTGATTCTTCTTCTCTCTTTAATTTGATTTCAATGCACTTAAGTATTGAATATTTACTCTCTCTAACCTCTTTACCCTTACAGTGTATTGTTATTTTTCCCTATTGGTCCCACAAGCTTCTTTTTTCAATATAAATGTATTCCTTTTTGTTTATTTTCCTATTTTTCTTCTTATTACCTTCTTCCCCCCACCAGTTTTGTATATATTTATACCTACATACACACACACACACACACACATATATATATATATATATATATATATATATATATATATATCACTTGACATTTCATCCTATACAGTTTGTCCCTGTTCCCTGTATGTAAAGTTATTTACCCTGTTGGTAATAAGAATTTTTAATATTTGCCAATATCTCCTTTTCTTCTTGGGATACAAATTGATTGAACTTTTTGGATCCCTTAAAGAAAATATTTTTTTGCTCCTTCCCCCATTCTCTTAATTACCTTACATTTATTCTCTTGAGTTCTGGGTTTGGGCAGAAAACTCTCCTTTTAAGTGCAGTTTTTTCTTGATGAATGTTTGGAAGTCCTCAAGTTGATTCTTGGTTGTAGACCCAGTTCTCTTGCTTTCCAGAATATTGTGTTCCATGCCTTCCAGTCCTTCAATGTAGATGCAGACAGATCATGTGTTATCCTAACTGTGGTTCCCTGATATCTGAGTGACTTCTTTTTAGAAGCTTGTAATATTTTTTCCTTGTTCTGGTAGTTTCTGAATTTGGCTATAATATTCCTGGAAGTTGTCAGTTGTGGATTAAATGTAGGAGGTGATCTGTGGATTCTTTCAATTTCAACTTTTCCCTCTTGTTTGAGAATTTCAGGGCAATTTCCTCTGATAATTTCTTGTAAGATGCTATCTAAACTTTTTCTTTTATCATGATGTTCTGGTAAACCAATAACTGTTAAGTTGTCTCTTCTAGTTCTGTTCTCCAGATCTTTGGTTGAATTAATGAGGTGTTTCATATTCTCCTCAAATTTTTAATTTTTAAAATTTTGTTAAATATATTCTTGCTGCCTTGTTAAGTTGTTGAGTTCTGTTTTTTAAAGACTGAATTTCATCCCTGGCTTTTTGGTCATCCTTCTTCTTCTGGTCTGATTTTCTTTGTAGATCATCTTTTGCCTTCTTTGCTTCATTTTCAAGCTGGCTAATTCTGTCTTTTAAGATTTTATTTTCTTCTTTAAGTTTATGTATTTCCTTTTCCAAATTGTCTTAAGCCTCTCTTGCCTCTCTTGATTGCTTTTTGAGTTCCTTAAGTTCTTGAATTAATTGAATTTTGAGATCTTCCAAAGCCTGTGTCCAGTTTGCTGGAACTACTTCCTCTTCTATTTCTATTTCATTTGCTCTCTTTTAACTTCCTTGAAAGAAGCTTTCAATTGTCATTTATTTTCTCTTTTTCTGTTGCTTACTGATATTTTTTCTTCCTTGTTATGCTATTTTGAGGAGATGTATTTAATGATCTTTGACAAAAGATCTTCCTCTAGCTGGCAATGGAGGTTTGTAGTTACTTTCTCTGCCCTCTGAAGACTTCTTATCTGTCCAATTGTTGGATTTAATCCTGTATTGATTGGAACAAACAAACAAAAAAAAACCCAAAATTGTGGGGGGACAAGAAGGAGCATTTTTGCTGAGCTGAACTCTCTAGCAGTGGGGTCCTCCTGTGCTGTCTACAGTGTTTGAACTGGTTTTCTTTCCTCTTGAAGCCCTGCATTCTCTATCTCGCTATGAGGAAGCCAAGCTGTCTGAGGTCTGGGGTTTGGCTCTCTCTAAGCCACCATCTTCCAGGCGTTTTTGCTGTGTTTCTCTGGTTTTCTTTTCCAGTCACCACTCCAGTGCCTGTGTTTAACTCCCTGAGTCTGGCACCTGCAAGGCCTTCTCTCTGCACTGGTGTGCCTACCCACTGAGATTTCCTGGGCCTCTGGAGACTCCACACAGCATGTGGGGGAGGTGTCCTGTGATTCCCCTTCCACTCCCTTAGACCCAACAGTTCAAGAATTGAAGCCTTTTTCTTGGTGTACCTCTTTATTTGTGCTGTACTAGGGTTTCCCCGGCTCTGTCCCGTTATTAGTTTTGGTCCTCTTTCTTCTCAAAGGGCATTGTTTTCTATCTCGTTGTGTAAGGGTGCAGATGCTTTAAGATTCACTCAGTCTAAGCAGCCATCTTCCCAGAAAAAAAAAATCTTTCCAGAAAAAAAATCAGAATATTTTTCAATGGTTATGTGATTCATGTTCTTTCCTTCCTCTACTCCCTCCCCACTCCCAGAGCCAATGAACAATTCCACTGGATTGTACTTGTATCATTATTCAAAACCCATTTCCATATCATTAATATTTGCAATAGAGTGATCATTTAAAGTCAATATCCCCAATCATATTTCTACTCCTACAGTTCTTTCTCTGGATGTAGATAGCATTCTTTCTCATAATTCCCTCAGAATTGTCCTGGATCATTGCATTTTTTTTAATTTTTATTATTTTTATTTTTTTAAACCCCTAATTTCTGTGTATTGACTCCTTAGTGGAAGACTGGTAAGGGTGGGCCGTGGGGGTCAAGTGACTTGCCCAGGGTCACACAGCTGGGAAGTGTCTGACGCCAGATTTGAACCTAGAACCTCCTGTCTCTAGGCCTGACTCTCAATCCACTGAGCTACCCAGCTGCCCCCTGGATCATTGCATTTCAGCTAATAGAGAAGTCCATTATTTCTGTGCCAAAGTCTATCAGTCTCTGTGTACAACGTGTATAACATTCTCCATGTTCTGATACTTTCAGTGTGAAATTCTTTTAATTTCATGTAATTAAATGATCCATTTTACTTCTTGTTAATTTTATTTTATCTCTTGTTTGGTTGTAAATTTGTCCTTTACCCATAGATTGACAGGAAAATTTTCCATCTTCCCTAATTTGCTTATATAATCTTTTATGTCTAAATCATGTACCTATTTTGACATTATCTTGGCATATAGTTTGAGATGTTAGTTTTTGCTGAGTTTCTGCCAAATTGATTATATGTTTTCCCATGAGTTCTTTTTTTTTAATCAAATAGTGAATTCTTGTCCCATAAGTTTGGATTTTAGAGGTTTATCAAACATTAGATTACATTGGTCACTTACTACTGTGTATTATGTACCTAATCTAGTTCATCAGCAGCACTCTATCTTTTAGCCAGAACCAGATTGCTTTCATAATTATTAACTTAGCTACTTTTTTTAATTCAGCCTATTTTCTCATAAATGAAGTCCAGGAAACAACTCTTTCTTCATAGTGCAAATGAATTTCTTTAATAACAATAACAACAGAACTCCCTGGTTAAGATGGCAGCAGAATAAAAAGCAGCTGCTTAACCTCTCCTAACCAAAACATATAGGACTCCTCAAGAAGACATAAAAACAAATTGAGAGGAGTGAAGGGACCCCACAACAGGGAGCAGCATTGGAGGTATATGGATTCAGGGCATTTCCATGCTATAAAGGGGTGAAGCAGCTCTCACTAAAACGTGAGCTGGGCAACCTCCTCCTGCACCCCACACCACCTACAGTGCCAAAGACAGCACACAAGAGTTAGAGCAAGTTTGGGACACACATTAACTCCTTGGCAGCTACCTGGGATCACCAGGGCCTGCTCCTGAGAGCAGCAAGACTAAAGACCCCAAGAGGCTAAAGAACCCGGACTTTGAACACAGACCCTGAGAGCAGACATAGGTGTGGGCTCAGACCCAAACTCAGACATGGATCCTGAGCCTAAGCAGGGACCTTGAGTGGGGACCCAGTGCAGAGGGGTGCACAACTGTGCAAGCAACTCCCTGAGACTGTTAAAGGAGCCTCGGGCAGAGGAACAAACAAGGGGACCACCAGGAGGCTTGACCCTGAGAACAATTAGACCTGAGACCTCAGGAGCCTAAAGAGTACAGACAGACCATGAGTGTGAGGATAAACCTGAGAGCTTACAGGACTAACAAAGGCAAGCCAGAGACAAGAACCCCAAAAGAAAAAGATCATCAAGAAGAAATCTGTACCAGTAAACAAATTTTACACAGATAGAATTCAGACAACAGACAAACAGCAGAGGAGAACAAACAAGTAATCATATCCAAACCTTCACAAAGTAATGAAAACTGCCCACAAACTATTAAAGAGTTCAAATCTGAGATGATGAGAAAGATAGAAGAGATTTGGTGAGAGAAGTGGGAAATAGCTCAAAAGGAAATTAACAGGTTAGAAGACAGAAACTCCCAATTGGAGAAAGATGCCCAAAATGAAACGAAATGGTAAGCAAATTGGAAACCAAATCTGGCAAGAAAATAACAGTTTAAAAGACAGAATTTCACAATTGAAAAGTGAGGCAAGTAAATTGAAGATCAGAAATGACCAGATTGAAATGGAAAACCAAAGGATTATAGCTGGAAAGCAGTCCCTAAAGGCTAGAATTGAGCAATTACAAGCTAATGATCTCTCAAGACAGCAAGAACAAATAAAATAAAGTCAAAAGACTGATAAAATAGAAGGAAACATGAAATATCTCAATGAGAAAATGACAGACCAAGAAAAGAGGTCTAGAAGAGACAATCTGAGAATCATCGGTGTTCCTGAAAAAGCAGAAATTAATAGAAATTTGGACTCAATACTAAAAGAAATTATTCAGCAAAATTGCCTTGAAGTTCTACAACAAGAGGACAATATAGACATTTGAAGGATCCATAGATCACCCTCTACACTAGACCCAGAAAAGACAACCCCCAGGAATATAATAACCAAATTCAAGACCTTCCAAGTAAAAGAAAAAATTTTACAAGAAGCCAGAAATTGATAATTCAGATATCAAGAAGCACCAATCAGGATCACACAGGATCTGGCAGCCTCTACGCTAAAAGACCACAAGGATTGGAATATGATATTCAGAAAGGCAAGAGAACTGGGTCTACAACCATGGATCACCTACCCATCAAAACTAACTATATACTTCCAGGGGAAAGTTTGGGCATTCAACAAGATAGAAGATTTCCAAGTATTTGCACAGAAAAGACCAGGACTAAAGGGAAAGTTCGATATCTAACCACAAAAATCAAGAAAAACATGAAAAGGTAAATAAGAAAAAGAGGGAAAAGAAAGAAAACTCGTATTTTTTAAATGTATATTTTTAAGGGCTTCAATATGATCTAATTATTTGTATTCCTATGTGGAGAAATGTTATGTATAATTCTCTTTAAGGAACTATATTCACTATTATAGTAATTAGAAGAATTTTACATAGGAAGATGTTGGAACACTAAATGGTCTAAGATAATATGGGGGTGGGAAAGAGGGGTGTGAATGGTAGAGGACACCAAGAGAAACTTGAATGAATAAGAAAAACAGGGTACTCTATTAAACATGAAGAAGGCTTGGGAAGGGGAAGGGATGAATACTATTATAAAAAGGAGAGGAAGAGAGCATTAAGAGGTAATATTTAAAGCTTATTCTCAGTCTAATTAACCCTGAGAGGGAAGAGTAGCTATATTATCCATTGGGATATAAAACTCTATCTAACTGTACTGAGAAAGTCAGAAGGGATAAACCAAGTGGGATAAGGGGAGTGGGGAGGTCAAAAAAGGGAGGGGAGGAGAAGGGAGAGGGAATCCATTAGGCCTTAAAAATAAAAACAGGGGAATAATAAGGGAGGGGGTAGAAAGGGAAGTAAATCAAGGGAGGGGACAAGGGTTACTGGCATAAAGCAAACCACTGGTTTAAAAGGAAATAATGTAACTAGGAGAGGATACCGAAATGTTGGAGAATACCCAACTGATAATTATAACTCTGAATGTGAATGGGATGAACTAGCCCTTAAAAAAGGAAGCAAATCACAGAGTGGATTAGAAACCAAAATCCTACCATATGTTGTCTACAAGAAACACATATGAGGTGGGTGGACATACACAGGTTTAAGGAAAAGAGCTTGAGCAAAATCCTTTTGGTCTCAAATTAGAAAAAGAAGGCAAGAGAGTCAATTATTTTTTTCTGACAAAGCAAAAGTAAAAATAGATATGATTAAAAATCACAGGGAAGGTCATTACATCCTGATTAAAGGCAGTATAGACAATGAGGAAATAACAGTGCTCAATATGAATGCACTAAGTGGCATAGCATCTGAATTCATAAAGGAGAAACTGGCAGAGCTCAAGAAGGAAATAGATAGTAAAACCATAATATTGGGCGATCTAAATATTCCTCTTTCTGATCTAGATAAATCAAACCAAAAAATAAATGAGAAAGAGATGAGAGGTGAATGAAATCCTAGAAAAATTATATTTAATAGATATGTGGAGGAAAATGAATAAGAACAAAAAGGAATACACCTTCTTTTCAGCTGCATATGGTACATTCACAAAGATTGACTATGTAATAAGGCATAGAAACATTGCAAAAAATTACAAAAGACCAGATATAATAAATGTAACCTTCTCAGATCATAATGCAATTAAAATAATAATTAGTAAGGGCATCTGGACAGGCAAATCAAAAATTAATTGGAAATTAAATTATATGATTCTCCAAAACAAGGTAGTCATAGAAGAAATCATAGAAACAATCAACAATTTCATTGAAGAGAATGACAATGATGAGACATCCTACCAAACTCTATGGGATGCAGCCAAGGCAGTACTCAGGGGGTATTTATATTATTGAGTGCATATATTAACAAATTAGAGAGGGCAGAGATTAATGTATTGGGCATGCAACTTAAAAAATTAGAAAGTGAGCAAATTAAAAATCCCCAGATGAAAACTAAATTAGAAATACTAAAAATCAAGGGAGAAATTAATAAAATCAAAAGTAAAAGAACCATTGAATTAATAAATAAGAGTAGAAGCTGGTATTTTGAAAAAAAAAGATAAAATAGACAAAGTACTGGTCAATCTAATAAAAAAAGGAAAGAAAAAAACCAAATCAACAGTATCAAACACAAAAAGGGAGACCTCACCTCTAATGAGGGGCTAATTAAGGCAATCATTAAAAACTATTTCATCCAATTATATGGCAATAAATATAGCAATCTAGGAGATATGGATGAATATTTACAAAAATACAAATTGTCTATATTAATAGCAGAAGAAATAGATTACCTAAATAATCCCATATCAGAAAAAGAAATTGAACAAGCCTTCAAAAAACTCCCTAAGAAAAAATCACCAGGGCCTGATGGATACACCAGTGAATTCTATCAGACATTCAAAGAGCAACTAATCCCAATACTATACAAATTATTTGATATGATAAGCAAAGAAAGAGTCCTACCAAATTCCTTTTATGACACAAATATGGTTCTGATTCCAAAGCCAGGTAGATCAAAAACAGAGAAAGAAAACTATAGACCAATTTCCTTAATGAACATAGATGCAAAAATCTTAAATAGAATATTAGCAAAGAGACTCCAGCAAGTAATTAAGAAGATCATCCACCATGATAAGGTGGGATTTATACCAGGAATGCAAGGACGGTTCAACATTAGAAAAATCATCCACATAATTGATCATATCAACAATCTAAGAAACAAAAATCACATGATTATCTCAATAGATGCTAAAAAAGACTTTGACAAAATACAGCACCCATTCTTATTGAAAACCCTGGAAAGTACAGGAATAGAAGGGCCTTTCCTAAAAATAATAAACAGTATATACCTAAAACCATCAACAAGCATTATATGCAATGGGGATAAATTTTCCAATAAGATCAGGAGTAAAATAAGGATGCCCATTATCACCTTTATTATTTAACATTGTACTAGAAACACTAGCAGTAGCAATTAGAGAAGAAAAAGAAATTGAAGGTATCGAAATAGGCAGTGAGGAGACTAAGGTATCACTCTTTGCAGATGATATGATGGTCTACTTAAAAAATCCTAGAGAATCAACTAAGAAGCTTGTAGAAATAATCAACAACTTTAGCAAAGTGGCAGGATACAAAATAAATGGACAAAAATCATCAGCATTTCTGTGTATTTCCAACACAACACAGCAGCAAGAGGTAGAAAAAGAAACATCGTTTAAAATCACCCTAGACAATATAAAATACTTAGGAATCTATCTACCAAAACAAACACAGGAATTATAAGAAAACAACTACAAAACACTTTCCAAACAATTAAAACTAGATCTAAATAATTGGAAATTTATTGACTACTTATTGGAAGGACAAGCTAACATAATAAAAATGACCATGCTACCCAAATTAATTTCTTTTTTAGTGCCATACCCATCAAACTACCAAAAAACTGTTTTACTGAATTAGGAAAAACTATAACAAATTTCATCTGGAATAAAAAAAGATTAAGAATATCAAGGCAAATAATGAAAAAAAAATGTGAAGGAAGGGGGCCTAGCAGTACCAGATATTAAACAATACTATAAAGCAGTGGTCATCAAAATGGTAGGGTTCTGGCTAAGTGACAGAAGGGAGGATCTTGGAATAGACTTGGGGTACATGACATCAGCAAGATAGTGTATGATAAACCCAAAGAGCCCAACTTTTGCGACATGAATCCACTATTTGACAAAAACTGCTGGGAAATTTGGAAAACAATATGGGAGAGATTAGGTTTAGATCAACATCTCACAACATACACCAAGATAAATTCAGAATGGGTGAATGACTTGAATATAAAGCGGGAAAGTATAAATATGTTATGTGAACATAGAGTAGTTTACTTGTCAGATCTCTGGGAAAGGAAAGATTTTAAAACCAAACAAGAGTTAGAGAAAATTAAAAATTTAAAATAAATTATTTTGATTATATCAAACTAAAAACTTTTGTCCAAACAAATACAATGTAGCCAAAATCAGAAGGGAAACAACAAATTGGGAAAAAATCTTTATAACAAAAAACTCTGAGAAGGGGTCTAATTACTCAAATATACGAGGAGTTAAACCAATTGTATAAAATATCAAGCCATTCCCCAATTGATAAATGGGCAAGAGACATGAATAGGCAATTTTCAGATAAAGAAATAAAAAATATCAATAAGGACATGAGAAAGTGTTCTAAATCTCTAATAATTAGAGAAATGCAAATCAAAACAACTCTAAGGTATCACCTCACACCTAGCAGATTGGCTACAATGAAAGTAGGGGAGAGTAATGAATGCTGGAGGGGATGTGGTAAAATTGGGATATTAATGCATTGCTGGTGGAGTTGTGAACTGATCCAACCATTCTGGTTGGCAATTTGGAACTATGCTCAAAGGGCTATAAAAGAATGCCTGCCCTTTGATCCAACCATACCATTGTTGGGTTTGTACCCCAAACTGATCTTAGATAAACAGACTTGTACAAAATTATTTATAGACATACTTTTTGTGGTGGCAACAAATTGGAAAAGGAGGGTATGTCCTTCAATTGGGGAATGGCTAAACAAATTGTGCTATATGCTGGTGATGGAATACTATTGTGCTCAAAGGAATAATGAATTGGAGGAATTCCATGTGAACTGGAAAGACCTCCAGGAATTGATGCAGAGTGAAAGGAGCAGAGCCAGAAGAACATTATACACAGAGACCAATACACTGTGGTAACATAGAATGTAATGGACTTCCGTACTAGCAGCAATGCAATGATCCAGGACGATTCTGATGGATTTATGGTAAAGAACGCTACCCACATTCAGAGGAAGACCTGCAGGAGTGGAAACACAGAAGAAAAGCAGCTGCTTGAACACATGGGCTGAGGCAGACATGATTGGGAATGTAGACTGGAAACTATTACACAAATGCAATGATCAACAATTTGGAAATAGGTCTTGATCAATGACACATGTTAAAACTAGTGAAATACGCATCAGCCATGTTGGAGGATACCTGGGGGGGTGAAGGGGAAAGTAAGAGCATGAATTATGTAACTATGTTAACTTTAAAAAAATAAATATTAATAAATATTAAAAAATAACAACAACAACAAGTATGATACACTTTAATGGTTTCATGATTTCTCACAAGAATCTGGAGGAATACATACAGCAAATACTGTTGGCCACTTTTCAGAAGCAAGGTCACCGAAACTCAAATTCAGTAATGTGGTGCTGAGAGGGTGCATAACACCTTTACAGGGGTAAGGGGTCAGAATCTTGGGAAAGTCACTTGGCCCTGGGAAACATGAGAGAATCAGCATCAATCTGAGCTCCTTCTTTGGATTGAAACCTGGCCTATATGTTGCAGCTTTCCTTTAAAAATTGTTAATTTAGCTAATTCCTTTGAATCTCCCTTGCCTACCTTATTCCCACCTTCATTTTCCCTACCTGAATGTCTGAGAAGTTTTGAAAGGAGAGTTGATCTGAGTGTTAGTTTCAAATCTTGATTAAATAGGCAAATAGGGCTTACCTTTGTTACAAATTTATCTCTTGAATCATTGTATCCAACTTTCCTTCCCCTTTTTGTTACAAACCCTCTTGGAGCTGAGAAGGCTGGTTCCTACTCAGTCTCACTTTCCTGTCTCCCTTCCCCCACCTGAAGTTTCTCTAGGTGGCTGTTATTGTTACCTAATAACCTCTATCTTTCCAATCAACCCTGAAAAAACAATAAACCCCATTTGTCTTTAATCAAAACCCTTTGGCCACTTCATTAGTTGATTAATAAGAGAGGGAGGAGGGGAGAGAGGAACAACATTCTCTCTGGAGCTTGAGGGAAGCTGAAGGTATCCATTTTGGAGGAAGTATAATTTCAATACTTCCTCTAGTCCTTTTCTTAGTGAACCTGTGAAACTGACTAGAAGTCTCTAGTCATTTTCAAGCTGTTCTTGGCTGGCTCTAACCTTGCTCTGTAAAAGTGTCCCTTTTACATGAAGGGCTCAGTCTATTGCCCTTCAGTGTTTTGTCTCTAACCTGGGTCCCAGTCTGTGTTTCCCTGCTGCTGTTGCCTGCCTTAGATTAACTCATCCTTTCCCTTGCAAATTTTTTATACCGCAGTGTTTATATTCCCTAAACTCAGACATTCCCTTACTTCTCCTATCATCTCAATTTACCACCTCTACCATTATACCTTCCTTATGCACTTTACTGCCTTAGGGATTCACAAAACCCTATCCCCAGTGCCTATCTTCAATTCCAACCATATATCTTCCTTAATTTCCATACTACCTAGCCTATTCCCTTGATTACCTCCAGCTTTTGTTCCCTTGCCTGGCCTTATTCCCTATTTCAATGAGCTACTACCTATAGCATATTCCCCTTATTACCTCCCTGCAATATTACCTTATTACATCCTAAATATTCCCTCATTACAGTAACCTATCCAAGGTCATCAAATAAAATAATCAGATTTAAATCAACTCCAGATTCAGTATCTTTTCCCCTTTATTTCTAGGCTTCTTAATCAGAAATTTTAATCATGGATATATATTTGGATATATATTATAGGGTGTGTGTGAATTTGGATAGGAAGCAAATGTATATTATGTCTCATTTTTCACTAATCTTCCATTTGTATTACTATGTTTGTATTTCATTTTATGCAATTGAAAATCTTACTCTGGAAAGGAATTATGAGAGAAGGTTTCATCAGTCTGCTCAAACCTCAATAATGAGTTAAAAAATCTTGGCTCTTTGAAATATTTCAAATTACTTGAATCAGACTTTAAGAAATTAAAGCCTTTAAACAATCATGTTTTAATGTTAAAGATATATGGAGAGAAATAGGGAAAGAAATTTGACATGGGAGAATTTTTCTTATTAAGCTTATAATCTTAAAACTTTGCAGTCAGTTTTAGAATCAAGGTCACAAATGATAGCTAAGAAGGAATTCAGGGGAAATCTCTGAAGAAAAGTATTAACCTCTAAGACTACTGAAGCAAAGAAAGGAACACTGAAGGAGACAAGTTTTGATATGAATATTTTACCATGCAACATAAAAGAAATATTGTAGACAATGATGCTGCAATTTATCTTCCTTTCATTCATTTTCCACATTTTGTGACCTGCACGCTAAGATATTTTCACTTTCTGGAGTGTGAAATTCAAAATAAGATTTGGTTTACTGACATAGTAAGTATAGATGTGAAAGCCTTCACTTTGTAGGGCTCCTGGAAATAACCATAGTAAGATCATGAACACACTGTGTACTTTGGGGACATTTTGAGAGTGTTTACTTTAATTATTTTAAAGTAGATTTTATTTTCCTAAGTTAACTCATGTATATAAAATGATGATTTTTTTAATTTTGATATTTTAAAGTTGTATTATTAGACAAAAGGGCCTTTTTTTACTAATATAAGTCTCTGAATTCCATAGCTACCTGTAAAAGATTATCAAGTAAACCTGGATTTGTCAGAAGTTTGGGATGGTATAGTGCTGAGAGGGGGAAGACTAATGGGGTAACTAGTCTTCTCATATTTAACTTCCTCATCTTCTACTTTCCTGCACATAGTATATTGGTTAAAAGTTTTAAAGATAAGACTTTTGCTTTGTACAAATTTCCAAAATCTTGGGTAAATTAAGTGGACTTCATATTTCTGTTTTAATATCCCTATAGGGCTATAAGAAATAGAGAACACTGGTGTCAAACTCAAATAGAAGCAGGGGCCACTAAACTACACTTTAAAATTTCTGAAGGCTGCATATTGATACAGAAAACCCTATATGGACATCAATACTTTATTGTATTTTTATCTTGGTAAATATTTTCCAATTATCTTTTAATCTGGTCCAGAGAACACTTCGCTGTATGGTGGTCTGCTTGCTACCATAAGCCATGTGTTTGACACACGTAGAAAGGTCCACTCTCCTTGCATTCACTCATTCACTTCATAAACATTATTAAGGATATACTCTGTATTGAACGTTGGGATTAAAAAATAGGTCTGGTCAGTGGAAGCATACAGTCTATTATATAGGAAAAATGTACAGATTCATTCATATAACAAGCATTTATTGAATACCTATTGTCTCAGGCACAGTCCTAAGTTTGGAAATAAAAACATAAAAAGTATATTCTGTGTCCTTTAGGCATTGTATCCTATTAGAGGGAAACAAAATAGACATGAACAAATAAATATAAAATATATACAAAATAATTACTCTGGGCAAGGGACTAGCAACTTAGAGGAATCAGGATACGTTTAATGTAGTTGCTAGTACTTGAGTTACACTTTATATGAAAATAGAGGAAGTTATGTTTTGGAGTAGGAGTATCAGTTTAACTTGATAGGGAAAAATGAGGAGCATTCTGAAAAAGAGAATATGTATAGGAAATAATGTTTAATGTTCATATAAGGAGTATAGGAATGGTCTTACTCTATGAAGTGATAGAATAGTCTGGAGCCTGAGACTTTTGAGTGGATTGGTACTTGGAGGTTTTTTTTTTACTTTGCGTGGGCATAGTAGTATGGGCACAGAAGTAGATCTTTTATTCAGGGAAAGAGTATCCACTATGATTCTTATTCTAGTAAAAAAAATATTGAAAAAACCTGAAAGGTCAACTACAACTTATTTGAATGGATTGGAGGGGGTCAGCTGAGGTCATCTCCAGACCTCTCTTTTGGAAAGAGATTACTCTTGGGATGGTGGGTAGGGGTGCTCTAGGGTGGGTTGAGGGAAGAGGTCATTGAATAATCCAAGAGTATGCTTATCATTTATTGTTCTTTTCATTTCTCACATGTAGGCACTATACATGTGCACATGTGCATATTGTAAGAAATAAATTAATATAAAAGGATAGATTTAAAATTATTAAGGTTTTAAAGGGTTTATTGATAGTCATTTAGGAAAATGTAGCCACGTGCCTATTAAGAGTTAGTTTGAAAGCCCCTCCATACCTTCACAATTATACTGCCTCAGCCAGAAAAAAGAATATCCCCTTCCAGCCACTTAGCCTTCATTCATCTCTCTATGTTGTTAGGTAATTGCCTGTGTCATTTACATAAACCAGGAATCATGGGAAATGTAGTTTGAAAGAGCCCAAAATTGTCCACAGGAAGTTTAGATTAGGGACCTAAAAATTAGTTCAAGAACCCCCATATTTCCAATATCACAACATATGACATATAAAAGTGTATATGTGTATGCATATATAACATGTAAGTGTATAAAACAACCATCTCCATAGGAAGGAGGAAGTTATTTGATAACTATTTTACTTATCATTTGCCTTGCCTATTAACATACTGAATAGACAACTTTAAATATCTAGTGTCCATAAATCACTTACTTGTACATTTTTCCAATTCATGTTTAATTTCTTTAGTACTATAACATACTGTGATCATTACTGAATGACAAGACTACCTAGTCACAAAAGCCAGAGTTCCTAAATGAAAAGTTATAATCCTAATTGGTGATTTTACATAAGTGCTGATGCCTCCCAATGACTATATTATCAAAAATGTTATTAACATGAGCAGTAAAATCTATTCATAACCAGATAATACAAGACAGAGGGAATAATAATATAATAGATGTTGCTGACTTCTATTCCTAATCAGTTAATATTTCTGGGCTTTCTTCATATCAATAATGCCATCCTTGAGTGAAATATGATTAAATAGCGTATTCTAGTCTTCTATAATACATATTGTCTTTTGAAAATTAATAATTGGTTGCAGAATCAAAATTTTTCTCTGATAATTTGGATAATTTTTAAAATAAAAATTGTGAGAAGAGTAGAATCAACATAATCGTATATAAGGAATCAATTGGATATTATTAAAATGTACTTTAAATATATAATGGAAAGGTACAATACCATTTTCAGGAGGAAATAAGTCTTGATTTCCCAGTACTCTTTTTTCCTTAATAAAGAATACAGCTAAGATTCCTTTCCTTGTGCTTAATAAGAAATACAGCTAAGATCTTCCTTTCCTTTCATGGAAAGACTATATTTATTATGTGAAACATCACATCTGGACTTCTGAATATTCATCTTGCTCCAAAGACTATTAACTATTATAACTAAATATTTTTCCCAGGGATCTAACAAAAGAAACATAATGAATTATGATGATTCAATCATGAAAAGGTTTGAAGATTTAGTCCAGTTAATGACTCAAAATGATTATCTGTTATTTCTCCCATACAACTGGAAAAATCAACTGCAAGAAGAGCCTGTGTGGCATTTGGGTATTTACAGTTCTACATCTATCTGGAATCTAGACACTGATAAGCTCTAATGAAGTTAGTTGAATTCATCTCAGACAGAATGAGTTTATCTTATCCATCCTATTCAGCAATGTATTAGGCAATACAAGTATACAACCAGAGAAAGGAACAGTCAGTCACACCATTTCTATTCCTTGGAGAGTTCTCATGATTCTGATGTGATTTTAGTTCCTCTGAAGGTTAATTAGTATTACCCACATAACCAAATTTTGAGTAAGAAGAAAGATGTACAAAATGAAATCAGGGATCTTGCATATGCTATAGATCTCCAAAAAACTTCATTAGTGGGATTTTAAGATCATTCGTATAAAATTTTTGCCTTGATACATTAAAATATAATGAGTTTTCATGAGTTCAAACCATGTTGTCCTAGAATTTCCTAATGATTACATTTCTTAGAAATAGAAGGTATTACAAACAGTATTGATGTTGAGGAAAGAAAACCTAGGTTTGATTTGCAGCTTTAAAATGAATAACTGTTCTCTATAAGTAAGTACTTTAATTTCCTCTAAGCCTCAATTTTCTCATCAGGAAAAGTGGGATATTTGTACCAACCACATCATAGGATTTTTAGAAGGAAAATGCTTTATAAAGCTTTAGAATCCAATGACAATAACTGTGCCATAATTAGTGATGCAGTGTAAGGCACGCTGCATGATATAGCATATCATGAAATAGCATGTAACAGCATAACATGATATACTACATATATAATGCATATAATTATATTAAATAATTTGGTACCTATATGATAATGACATGATATAACATTATATAATAATATGACACTGTATTCTACTCTGCTATGATATAAAATATAATATGAAATAATTTATGATAATATATGACACAAGCATAATATAATACTTTATATTATATGGAATAGAATTATATGTACACTTTATATTATGTGATGTATAATTATAACATATAAATATATGATTCACAATAGATAGTGTAAGGATTTTAATAGCAGCCATGTTGTGTCAAGCTTGATTGCCAGTTACCTGATTAGAATCAGAATGAACTGACTTGGCATGAGCCTGGTGTGATCCAAGGGGCGATTGTAAACTGCCTATATAAGGGGGAAATCCTGGACTATTCTGTGTCTCAGTCCTTGAAATAAACTGACCAAAGTGGGGAGGTGTTTAAGGCTTAAGCTAGGGCATAGTTAATTCCCATATTACTCTCAATCACCACCAAATAAAAAATCCATTCAACCTTATTTGTCAACTTCAATTCTCTGATATTTATATCAACAAGATTTATTCCAAAACCAAACCATCATCAACTGGGCAAAACTTCAATCAAAGTGGCCAGGCCTTCTGGCCTGGCCAGGTTGTCAAGCTATCCAAAGTCTTCAGATTATCAATTGATTATCTGGGAAATTCAACAATAACTAATTAATTTAGATTCAATTTAGAAATCCTATTCCCACTTTCCAACATTAATCCCATTTTCCTCTTCACCTATATTTACCAACATTAAATCATTTACACAGAAGCTATTTTCAAACCTGTCTGTGATTCTCAAGTTTCCAGAAGGAGGGTGTCAATTGAAGGAATCATCTTGGTTCTTAGAGAAGAGGTTTTCAATTTATCAATCCTCAAATCATATTCTGAGTCAAATCTGCAGTCAGAACTAGTTACCTAAACCCATTAGTCTTGATAGACTTAACACATAAGTTTACTAGTTTATTAATTAAGAGAATACAGCCATTTTCATTAGTATCTTAGGGCTTTAGTTGGAACTGGTCAGCTGTGTTCACTAATCAGCTAATTCCTTCAGGTCTCAAGCTGCAGTACCAATCAACTGTTAGGAAGTCATCTAATTATTGAAGTAGGAAGATTCAATACTTTCTCCTACTGTGCTAAACTGCCCCTTGGGGTTGACCTTTTGGTTTATTATCATAACATTATCATAACAATAGTAAGTATCTGAGTTTGGATTTGAACTCAGGAAGTGTAGTTCTCCTGAGTACAGGCCCAGTACTCTATTCACTTAATCATTCACTGTCTAGCTTAATTGTAGCTATTTCCATGGAAGACATTTCCTTATAAATACAACCATTAAAAAAAAAACTGATAGTATGATTAAAGGAAAAACATTAAATATGAACAAGGAGTGTTGGGTTCTCCTTCCCAGATCTGTCCCTGGGTCACTTTAGGCAATTCCAATAACAATTCTGGTCTCAGTTTCTTCATGTGTAAATGAGGGAACCGGACTTGATCTTTCAATAACTTTCCATCTCTAAAAAAGTCTCTCTGTGATTTATTAAGTATCTAGATTTAGGCAAAGTAAGTTTAGATAGCATATTTCTTCCCCAGTGGGAATTTATAATCATGTTTAAACAGTCAAATATACAAATATTCAAAAGACCAGATCAGAGAAGTCACTCAGCTGAATTAAAAAAAAAAAAAAGGCCAGAAAGATAGAGAGAAGGATGTTTAATTAGAACCTAAGTAGGGCCATGGAGTCTTGGTAAGGTATATTATGGAGAAAACCAGGGGAGTTAACTACATTACTATTTGTGGGCTTATTGGGGTGTGAGGAAGACAGGAATGACAGAAGGCAGGACCAAACAAGGTAGGGAGACTGGGTTTAACTGCTAAGGACGTATCTGTTAACAGAAGTGGCAGTTAGGCCCTAACTGTCACTCTATACCATCTAGGCAAGGCCTATGGAAACTAGCAGGCAAACGGCAAGAGTTTATAACATTTTTAATTAAGAGAACTATGGTAAAGGATGGGAATAGGGGTTTCCACACTTTCAGACTAAGGGCAAACCACAGGATCAGGGGAGGGACTTATATACACTCATCTGAGACCTAAGCCAGTCAGGGCCCAGAGAATAGCAGGACTGAAGTGGGAATCCTCACAGCAGAGTCCAGAGATGTTATCAGGATGCCAGGAACCAACACCTTCAGAAATGATGATCCAAAGTAGCCAGGTAGGGAGAGGAGACTTCATGATTTTGGCAACAAAAGAGCTCCATTCCCAATGGATCTGTCTAACCTTAAATTCGTACCATGAATAGGAAATCATACCAATACAATTAGCAGCTTCCTGAAAACTGCTCCAATGGAGGCACAGTTTAAGCCTTAGCCTTTTATACTAATCAAATCCAGACTTTATTACTTTATAGGGGAAAAAATAACATAACTTTTATAGGAGAGTTAAGAGGGACCTTATTAAATAGTCTTACCCAAAAACTTACCACTGGAGAAAGAAAACAATAAAATACAATAAAGATGAAGTAAGGAGGCTTTAAAGAGGAGAAGCAAGATAATTTTTTTATCCTTTTAATTTTGAAGGAAGTCATTCAAGAGAAGCTAGGATTTTAGGACATTTAAAAGGAGAGGGAGAAGTCTTGGGAAGTAGGTTTGAGGAACTGAGGCATTTAAGTTAAATGCAAGACACAATTTTTCTTTGGTTAAAATTGTTCATCTTTGGAAAGAAATTTTGATTAAGAATTTCTGGCTTTCTGTGAAGATGGGAATTTAAATAGTAATCTTTTTTTAATCTAAAAATATGTAAGTCCAGCATTCCAGACAAGGGACAAAGAATTAGGTGTACCACAAGGGTCACTTCTGGCCAGAGGGGTTAAAAACCAAACAAATAAGTGGACAAAACTAAAAGGTTTTTTTTCTCTTTCACATGAAAACATTTTATTCAATTGAAATAAAAATTTCCCTCCTACCTCTTCCAAAACCTTTTTAATTTAATATTGTCAAAACTATACATTTTACACAATATCATTCTATTTCTTGTTTGATCATAAATTATTTTCTTCATAGATTTGACAGGTAAACTCTTTTATGTTAACCTAATTTATTTATAGAATCACCTTTTATGTCTAAATCATATATATATTGACCTTATCTTGGCATAAGGTGTGAAATATAAGTCTATACCTAATTTCTATCATACTGTTTTCCAGTTTCCTCAGGATTTCTTGTGAAAAAGGGGGGCTCTTATTCCCATATCTGGAGGCCTTTGGGTTTCTCAAATACCAGATTGCTAAGATCATTTACTACCATTTATTGTGAATCTAATCTATCCCATTGATCCACCATTCTATTTCTTAGCCAGTAGAAGAATGTTTTGATGATTACTGATTTATAGTACAGTTTGAGATCTGGTATTGCTATTCCATCTTCATATTTTTTCATTAATTTCTTGATATTCTTGACCTTTTATTCTTCCAGATTAATTTTTAAATTATATTGTCTAGTCCTAGAAAATGATTTTTGGTAGTTTAATTGGTATGGCACTGAATAAGTAAATTGATTTTGTTAAAATAGTCATTTTTATTATATTAACTTGCCTCCAATTATTTAGAACTGATTTTATTTGTGTGAAAAGTTTTGTAATTATGTTCAGATAATTCCTGCATTTGTCATGGCAACTATATAACCAGATACTTTATATTGTCTAGAGTTATTTTAAATGGAATTTCTCAGTCTCTCTCTTGCTGCTGGACTTTGTTAGTAATATATAGACATCTTGATATATATGTGGTTTTATTTTGTATCCTGCAAATTTGCTAAACTTATTATTTGAAATTGGTTTTTCGTTGATTCTTTAGGATTCTCTCAGCATGCTATTATGCCAGCTACAAAGAGTGACAGTTTAGTTACCTCATTGTTGACATTAACTCCTTAATTTTTTTTTTATTCTCTTAATTCTAAAGTTAGCATTTCTAGCAAAATATAAAATAGTATTGATAAGGGTCATTCTTGTTTGACTCCTGATCTTATTAGGAAGGAACTTATCCTGATTACAGATGATACTTGTTGATGGTTTTAAATAGATAGTACTCATTATTTAAAAGAATGGCCCATTTAGTACTATATTTTCTACTGTTTTTAATAGGAATGGGTATTATTTTTTGAGGGCTTTTTCTGCATCAAGTGTGATAATAATGTGATTTAGTTTTGCTATAGTTATTGTAAATTATGCTGATGGTTTTCCTAAAATTACACCATCTTTGCATTTCAGGGATAAATCCCACCTGGTCATATGGAATGATTATTGTGATATATTGTTCTAGTCTCCTTGCAAGTATTTTAGTTAACAATTTTTGCATCTATGTTAATTAATGAAATTGGTCTATAATTTTCTGTCTATGATTTTGTTCTTGACTTAGGTATCAGCACAATATTTGTGTCATAAAAAGAATTTTGTAGGACTCCTTCTTTGTCTTTTCCCCAAATAATTTATATAGTATCTGTTTTAATTGTTCTTTAAATGTTTGATAAAAGTTGCTTATGAATCCATTGGGCCCTAGAAATTTTTTCTTAGGGTGTTCATTGATGTTTTGTTCAATATCTTTTTAGGTTGGGATTATTTAAGTATTCATTTTCACCTTCTGTTAATCTTGGAAATTTATAGTTTTGTAAATATTCAACCATTTTGCCTAGATTATCAGATTTATTGGCATATGATATGATAAATAACTCTTAATAATTGCTTTAATTTCTTCTTCATTGATGGTGTATATATCCTTTTCATTTTTGATACTAGTAATTCAAATTTATTCTTTCCTTTTTTAATCAAATTAAACAATGTTGTTTTTTTATTTTTTCCATAAAGCCAAATCCTAGTCATTTTTATTACTTCAATATTTCTCTTACTTTTAATTTTATTAATTTCTCCTTTTATTTCTAAGATTTACAATAAAGTCTTTAATTGTGAATTTTTAATTTGTTCTTTTTCTGTTTTTTAAGTTGTATGCCCAATTCATTGATTAGCCCTTTATTTTATTGATATGTGTTCAAAGACATAAAATACTCCCTATATATAGCTTTTACTCTATCTCATGAATTTTGAAATGTTGTCTCCTCATTTTCATTCTCTTTAATGAAGTTATTGATTATTTCAATAATTAATTCTTTAACCCACTCTTTTTAAGATTAGGTTATTTAGTTTCTAATTAATATTCAAATTGTCTTGTCTTGTTCCCCCTTTCCTTTTTTATTGGTAAGATAGGCTTCTATATCCCAAATGAATATGGTTGTTTTTCCCTCTCTGAGACAATTCCAAAGTAAATTTAAATACTAATCATCATAATCTTCATCTTCTCCACTGTCAATAGTTTTTCTCACTTCTTTAGATGTGATAATCTACCCCATTTTATCTCTCCCTTCCCTTTTGTAAGAATAAGGAGCCAGCCTTTAACCAATGTTATGATAGATGGGGGACAGAAAGAGAGTCTGTGAGGTGAGATTCTCTTCTAGCTCTCCCCTAGTGCTGAATATACACTGTAAGACTTTGAGGGGTTGTCACCCCAAAACAGGGTGACCTGGATGGTAGTGCTCCCCACAGGAGTTGGGTGTGAGGCTTCCCTATAAGATGAGGTATATGGTACCCCAGTCCAATTCTGAATGAGGGCAGGGTTCACACAAGTCTCTGACAATGTCAGTCAACTTCACAGCGGGTGATCTGGCTCCAAGATGGAGGCAGCTAGACCAAGCTATGGTTCCCCTCTTGTTGTCTCTCAGGGACTCTGGAATGCTATCTGACTTATGAATCAATTTGAATAATCACAATTCAAGGATTGGGAAAAGGGGTGAAGGGCAGAGGTATTTGGGGTGCCCTCTTCTCTATCCTATGGAGTCCGCCTCTTTGATGGGAACCTTAATGGCTCCCACTCCTAAGCTTCTTCCCTCACCCCTTCTTCTTCTGTATCTATTTCTATCCTTTTCTTTAATCATGTGTTTTGACTGAAAGGGGATCTCTCAGCAAGGTTGGGTAATGGAGGAAGGTGACTAAGAGATTGCTCCCAAAATGGAAGCTAAACACTTAGCTGACTCAATGATTGTTGCTGGGTGAGATGTGATGGAACCTTTGACCAGGGAATCAGGGTTTCAATTTACAAAAGAAAGATCCTCAGGAAGCCCTCAAGACTAGATCTGCACTGGGTTGTTCTCCTCCAGAACACTTTTCCTCCTCCTTCCTCCTGAGAATTCCCCAGAATTCCCTCTGGTCTTGATTGTCACCAACTGTCAGCCACTCCTTCTTTGGCTCCTTTTGTCCCATCCCCCTTGCACAAATCCCATCCTTATACTTTTTACTTGGTACAATCCTTTTTTTCACCCTTTGACTTTTTCCTTTTCCTGTCATCATCCTAATTAGCTTTCTCCTATGACTTTTGATTATGTATGTTCTTCTAACTGCTTTAATAATGATAAAAATGTTAAGTAATAAATATCATGTTTCCATGTAGGAATATAAAAATTTAACCTCATTAAATCCTTTACATTTTCTCTTTCTTATTTAGTTTTTCATCCTTCTCTTGAGTTTTATTTCTGAATCCAATTTTCTGTTTATGTCTGTTCTTATCATTAGGAATATTTGGAAATTTTTTACTTTATTAAATCACCTCTGAAAGAATATATTAAGTTTTAATAGGTAGATGATTCTATGCTTTAAGCATACTTTCTTTTTCTTCCACATACAATATTTCAAGCCTTTTGATCCTTTAATGTGGAAGCTGCTTTGCCCTGTGTAATCCTGACGATGGCTCCATGATATTTGAATTATTTCTTTCTTACAGTATTTACTCCTTGGCCTGAGAGCTCTTTAATTTGACTATATTACTGGATTGTAATTTGGGGATATATTGCAGGAGGTGATCTGTGCATTCTTTCCATACCTTTCCATACCTTTTTGTTCAGGTATATCAGGGCAGTTTTCTTTGATAATGTCTTGTAATTTGTTGTCTAGACATTTAAAAAAATATTGTCACTTTGAGGAAGACAATTAATTCTTAAGTTGTCTTTCTTAGATCTAGCTTCCATTCCAAACATTTTCTCAATGTAATAGTTCATGTTTTCTTCTATTTTTCATTCATTTTATTTTGTTTAGTTGTCTCTCCATACATCATGAATTCATTAGTTTCTGCTCACTCAATTCTAATTTTTACAGAATTATTTTCTTACATAAGCTTTTGAATCTCCTTTTCCATTTGATCAATTTTAATTTTTAGGAAACTTTTTTCTTCATTGGATTTTGGTACTGTTCTTTCATTTGGCCAATTCTGCTTTGCCTTGCTTTCCTTTCTTTTTTCTAATATTCATCTTCCTCTCTTAATTGATTTTAAAAATCCTTATTGAGCTCTTCCTTTTTATTGAAATTTTCCATGTATCTACTTTGATCTTACTGTCTCCTTTGGAGTATCTGCCTTGTTCTCTTGTTCTTTGTGGTCTACATAAAAATAGTCTATGGTTATATATATATATATATATATATTTGTTTTTTGATGTTTGCTCCTTTTCTCAACCTTTCTCTTGATTTTTAATTTATCTTTATGTTGAACTCTATTTTCAGGGTAGAAAGGGAATTCTCTTAAATTTCAGTTTTTCCTTTCTGCTACCTTCAACTCTATTTTTAGATTTTTGCAAGTTTCAGGTCTTTCAAGGTAATATGATGCTCTTTTGGTTGGGAACTCTGAAAACCACTTCCCACTGCTCATTCAGTCTCTCCTTGCTAATGGCTAATAGGGCTCAGAGTGCTGTGAGCTTCCTTGTGCTAGGGCTCAGTTGTTTGGCATGGGCAAGGGCTTTGGACCTTGATCTGTGCTTACACATCTGTGGACTGGCTCATGTTGGGGCTTGGAGCCTCACCTGGACTGCAGCAAGGGCTCAGATCCTCAGTGCACTATGGACTGCCTTGTGATGCAGCTTGTAATCTCACCTTGGGCTTGGGCAGAAGCTTGGGTCCTTACTCTGGGCTCATACAGATGTGGTTCTCCAGTGTTTACTTAAAGTATTATTTTAATATTAATTGTACAGGATTCTCATAAGTAGTCCCCAACAGAAATTGTCTAAATGCATTAAATTACACTCAATCTCTCCCATCCATTAGTCTCACTTAATTTTTCTCCCTTCAATCTTTCCTTTTACAATATCACTATAATCTTCTGAGTCAGGGTTATTGTTTCATGAGGTTTGTTTTTATTTATGAGGTTTTTTTGTTCTGCTTTGAATGAAAATTAAGCAAATTATTACCAGAATGACATTTGGCTTGTGCCCCATTTTCAGGAAGGCAAAGATCCCAATTTAATACCCTGACTAGAGAAGGGGATGTGAAGGGGTAATTTGTTTCCTCTTGTTCATTGTTTATCTGGAGGATTTGGGGACATTCCTAGGAACACAGAGAATGTTCTGGTTCAAGGGAAATTGGCAGTTCCATTCCTTTTTTTATATCAAGAAAGTATTGGAATATGTAACTCTTCTTTTGTATATTGTGGTATTTCGCTTCACTGTACTTTGAACTTAGTCTATGTGATTAGTATCACATAGGTCAAGTAAGTCTTGACCTCCAAGAGGCTTGACAGAGGAGGGGAGCATTTCATGTTAGGTTTCTATAAAATATCTGTTATTGCACCCAGGTATTTCCATTTGCCATTAAGGCATCTTTCTCCTTTCATGAAAGTAATAAAAACTGCTGCTTTCCTTCACTTTTGCTTTCTGACTTTTTATTTTTGTAAGTGGGGAATTTTTGGATGGTCTATTTTATCCCATTCATCTTGATTCCCAGTTGATGAGTTGGCATTCTATGTTTAGTTAGTTAATAAACCCTGAAGATTCAGATCTCAATATTTGTTTTATTTTTTTTAAGCCATCATTTTCATTATAATTACTACCACACCATTCTGGACTATTTTCACCTTCACTCTGAATACGCTCAATTCTCTCACACATAAGAAATTTCTCTAGCCAATCTCATCTAAGGATTCAAAAGTTCTTTTTCAAATGTAAAGGGTTATTTCATCTGTGTAAAAGTACTCTCTTCACTAGTACTTACTGCAACCCTTCAACTATTTTATTTTTTTTCCCTCTTTGTGAATTACCGTGGCCAAAAAGATGAAATTGCAAAGACAGTGATGATGCTACTGACAAAGGACAACAGTAACCAACATCTATATAATGATTTAGGATTTGAGCAATATTTTACATATTTCCTTTTATTTGATCCCCACAATAACCCTTTGGGCTAAGAGCTATTATCTCTTCTTTATAGATGAAGAAATTTGAGGCTAAGTTAAATTACTTGTGCAAGGTCATATATATAGGAAATATCTGAGGCTGATTTAACTCAGATGTTTCTGACTTCAGTATAGTGAGAACAAGACTGGTGACCAATTTTTCTTAACTTAGCAAAAATAATTTTTAATGTTATAAATTAACTCCATTAGCAGGCAACTACCTAAAGAACTTCTACTTCTACAAAACCTGATAAAATCTATGAGGAAAATAAAGAAATTGTAATGGTAAATCCAAGTAAGATTACTGGAGGATGGACCATCATGACCAAGAAAAGATAAGGTGGGGAAGTTAGACAGTACAGCATATAGAGCACCAAATCTGTAGTGGGGAGGTCCTGGGTTCAAATATGGTTTCAGATACTTCCTAGTTGTATGACCCTAGGTAAGTTACTTAATCCCATTTGTCTAGCCCCTGCTACCCTTCTGTCTTGGAACTGATACAAAGAAAGAAATTAAAATTTTTGAATATTTTTAGAAGTAATGAGGTAGTTCTGAGATCATTGGTCAGTGACTCAACAGCACATAAATGAAGCTCAGAAATCAAGGTGCAATGTGACACCATGGAAATCTCACTGAATTTATATGACCTAGGTTCAAATTCTACCTCCACATTCATCAATTCACTCCAATTTGTGTCTATTACTCTGTCTGATTTCAACTTCACTGGACAAAATTTTCCTCCTAGGTTAAATTCCTCATTTCTAAACTCACCACCATGAAGATAGCTAAAGCCATAATTAACAACACTTCTCTCAGCCTCCTCTGCCTTCTGATTGGAGATTTGCAATGTGGAATATAAAATTCCACACAATGACTTCCTTTATAAAGGTCAGAAATGTTCATTCCACTTTTCCACTCCTCTACCTAGTTTAAATGTATGCAACAATTTGCTTCTGTGCTGGACCACCTCATGTTTTCCACTCCCCCTGAGTTTACCAACTCCTTTTATGGCTTGCCTTCTCATTTTCCTTGAGATCATAAGCTTCTTGAGGGCAGGAACTGTCTTTTTATTAATTGTATTCCCATTGAGTCAGAAATTAATTAATTCTTATTAGATTGGTAATCTTAGGAAACTCACCCTTCCTTCTCAGTAAAATGTTAAGTGCCTATTAATGTGTTGATTGTTCTGTTTTAATACTGTTTACATTTAGTGGTGTGTTTTCTGAAAAAGCAAAAAGTTTTCTGGACTCATAAAAATCTGTGATGGAATTCCAGTCCTGTCATTTATTATATAGGTGAAATGGAACAAGTCACAATTTCCCTAGAGTTTTGGTCTCTCATTTATAAACAGAGAGTTGGACTGAGTAATAAGTTATCTTGAAAATCTAACATTCTATGCTCCAAAGGGATTAATACAATACTCTTTTTTTAAATGAGTAGGGCATTTTTTGTAAGCTGAACATGAAATAAAGAATGGGAAATTCAAATTATATAATATTTACCTAGAATTAGTGAATGACTACATACCTCAATTGCAAAAATAAATGTCTCAGGGGAAAAATGGTTGATAAGTTCATTAAATTTGGAATTGAAAGATATTTTAAACATCATTTATCAAATAGAGACAACATAATGAAATTGAAATTTTCAGTGCTTGTGACTTGCCTAAGGTCACAACGATGGATAATTTTAGATTAGGATAGGACCTTGATTTATTGGTATGAGAAAATCCTGACTGAGGAAACACCTCCACAAAAACTTTTCACTTTTTCTGCAATTTCTAATCTTAGAAAGTTTCCTAGAGAACTAAGAAGTTAAATAACTTGCTTAGGGTCACAAATCTGCAGATGTCAGAGGAAGGATGTAAATATAGTTCTTTGTGGCTCTACGGTCAGCTTTATATTAATCAATGGACATATTTATTAAGCTACTATAGTGTTCCCACCATATGGGGAACATGTCTGTAATCATAATGATCCACTTACCTTTGAATGAGTGAGATATGTGCATATAAAAAAATAAATATAAAATTTGTTTTTAGATTTAAATCTATATGTATATGTAGATACATATTTACATACACACAGTGGATAAATAGAACTACTGTGGGAAGGAGGAAATTAACAGTGGGAGGCAACAAGAAAGATCTAATGCAGACAGGATGGCTGAACTGCATCTTAAAAGAAGAGAAGGACTCTATGAGTTAGAGGTATTTGAGGGGTGTATTACAGGAACAGGGCACAAGGGCATGGAGCCTGTAGATGAAATCTTTGAGGAACAGAGAAAAGACCAGGTTGACTGGTATTCAGTGTATCAGAGGGGATAATATATGATGAAACTGGAAAGGTAGGATGTGACCAAATTTTGTAGGGCTTTAAAAGATAGAAAGCACCATGAAATGTAAAATGAATGATTGTGACTATATAAACTTGAAAAAAAATTGTAAAAATAAAACTAATGTAGGCGAAATTAGAAGGAATGCAATAAATTGGAGGGATTATAGACAGTTTCTCAGATAGAAGTCTCATATCTAAAATATATAGAGAACATTGTCATATATAAAAGAATATGATCCATCCCCCAACTGATTAATGGCCAAAAGTATGAATAGTTTTTGGATGAAGGAATGCAAGCTATATGCAGGTATATGAAAAATGTTTACATAATTATTGATTAGAAGGTTGCAAATCAAACAAATTTGAGATATTATCAACCCTATTAGATGGGACAAAATCATAAAAGAGTGAAATTACAAATTTTGGAGAGTGTTGAAAAGTAGAGACACATATTGTTGGTGAAACTGTGAACTGATTCAACCAATTTGGAGAGCAATTTGGAATTATACTCAAAGATTTATGAAACTGTGTATACCTTTTGACCCCATAATTCCACTATTAGGTATATTTCATGAAATGAACAAAGAAAATGAATTTATTTGTTTTAAAATATTTATAGTACCTCTTTTTGTGATGGCAAAGTACTAGAAACTGAAATGATATCCATTAATTAAGGAAGAGCTGAACAAGTTGTTGCATATGATTTTAATGGAATACTATTGTGCCATAACAGATGACAAAGAAGTTGATCTCTAAAATGAAAATTAAAAAAAAACCCTGCAAAGATGAATATGAAGTGATATACATTGTGCAGAATGAGGAGAATGTTGTACAAAGTAACAATAATAATATATATGATTAACTATGAGTGACAACTATTATCTACAAGGCAAGAATTTGGGACTCTATGATAGTCATGACAAAAACATTGCCTTTTTTTTCCATGAAATTTTCTCCATTGTAAGTGCTCTGTGTCTTGTTTTACAACATGAGAAAAAAAGGAAATATGTCTTATACAATGACATATATACAGCCCAAATCATTTTAAAACTGCCTTCTTTGTGAGGGAGGAAGAGAGAGGGGAGATATATAGATTTTTTGAAATAGCTTATGTGAAAATGTATTTCTCTTGGATAAGCATATTTATTATAATTTATTGCATATTTGTAACAAATCATGTATAAGTGCATTAAATTATTGTCATATTACATATTTAATATGTAAAACATTAAAAGAAAAGGAAGCATAACACCAAAAAAGAGCTAAGGAGAAAAAATTATTCTAGAGGCAATTGGAAGCCATTATAGTTAGTTAAGTAGGGGAGTAACATTAAAAATTTTGTTCCTTAAAATTTTCCTTGGTAGCAGTTTGTAGAATTACCTGAAGTAAAGAAATAATTCAGTCAGTGTGTCTAATCAGAAGGCAGTTATAGTCATCTAGGGTAGAGATAATAAGCAACTGAGCTAAGGTGTTAGTTGTGCCTGTGAAAAAAAGAGGTTGGACACCCACAGGTTGAGGTAGAAAGAGCAAGATTTGGCAATTGGTTGGATATTGGGATGTGGGAGAATGAGGAGTTGAAGATATCTCTGGGATTATAAAACTGAGACATTGGAAGGATATTGGTACATTTGATGGAATTAGAAAAATTCGGAAAAGGCAAAGATTTTGGGATGAAATTAGCTTACATTTAGACATTTTGAGCTAAAGATATTTCTAGGACTTAGAACTTAAAAATATTGACTAGTCAATTGAGATACAAGACCAAAACTTAGAATAAAAAATAGATGAGGCTATGTTGATCTTATTATTATTTATATAGTGATGATAAAAATGTAGTCAATTACCATGAGATAGTATAAAGGGAAAAAAAGAAGAATGCCTGGGACAAAACTTTGAGGAAAGACTACAGTTGGGGGTGATGATGTGAATGATGAACTTCCAAGGAAGATTGAAAAGGAGCAATAATACTATAGTGTAATATTGAAAAATTAATATTATGCTAAATGCAATATGCTAAATGTAATATTTAGAAATTGGTTTGGAAATATAATATTAGTTTAAAAACTATTGGTGTTGTTGCTGTTTATAAAATAATTAACTCTTAATTCGCAAGGATGATAGTAGCTTTTAACAATTTAATTTTAATATATAAGAAAGAAATAAGTAGAGAAGGAAATAAAAAAAGTATTTCCTATCCTGCCATGCTAGTCTTACCAACCCACATGAGTGTCTTCTGCCTTAGCCACCAACACTGGATCACAGAGAAGCTCCCACCCAAAAATCTCCACAGAAAAAAACCCAGCCTACTCTAATGTCTCATTTGTATAGTCCTCCTTCTCCATGTCTTGCTCTTTTCCTGTGCATTGGTCTAGCACATCTCAGGAAACAATCAAAGTCTCTCTGTTTGGAGCATTCCATCCAAATCTATGGCCTGGTGCTGATGACCAGAAAGTTCATGATCCTAATAGAAGGGGATCCCTTTACACAATAGATAAAAAAGAAGAGAGTAGTGTCCCAAAAATTCCCAGAAAAAAAAAAAAAACAGTATCCTATTAAGGAAGAGATAAAGGTCAACAGTGCCAGTTACTGCTGATAAGGCTCTGTAATTGGATTGAGAAAAGACCATCAGAATTGGCATTTAAGAGGTGGCTAGTGACTTTGGAAAGAACAGTTTCAATTGAGTAATGAGGTCAAAAGCCATATTACAAAAGGTTAAGGAATATGTAGGAAAAAAAGAAGTGATTATTGATAACTTTTTTCAAGGAGTTGGCTGAGAAAGGGAGGGGTTAGCAGGGTCTAATGAATAAATTTTTAAGGATAAAGGAGACTAGTATATTTAAAAGCTAATATGAAATTAATAGAAACCAAAGTTTAGACAGAGAGGAGAAGCTGAGGGTGCAATCTGTTAGGGAAGATCAGAGAGGATGAGATGAAATGTAGATGTAGAGGGAAGAAACATCTTATTATCTGAGACAGCAAAAATGAGGAAAAAATGGGAAATATCTAGAAGTTTCAAGGTGAAGAGAAAGGGAAAGGAGTGCTCTTATATAATGTATTTTTCCCCCCAAGTCAAATGAGAGGCAAGATCTGCTGCTGAGAGAAATTGGGGAAAAAGGAACTTTTTAGGATGTGGCTTAAGGAGAGAAGAGAAGAACAGCTTCTGCAGGGAGTCAGATAAGTAATCAGCTAAGAAGTAATATAATCCACTTTGCCATGCTGCCATAATTAATAGAATTAATATGATATAAAACTTAAAAAAACTACAGTCATAAAGTTATAGCAAATAGATTACTATGATGTCTGGCATAATGCTGGGGACATCACAGCTGCTCAGTTAATACACTTTGGATGACTGCATAGAAAAAATAGATGACTAAATGAATTTTTTGTACCATTTTTATTGATTATTTGGCCTCACGCTGAATTATCCTGACCTCTTCAACTATTAAATTCTTACAAGAACAGTGGGGGGAATACTAAAAATTTAAATTCTCTATTTGCCTATGTGGAAAATTCCTGGTAGAAGAGGTCAAGTGATGAAGATTCCTAGACTTTGAACTAGCTGTTATCTGGCTCTACTTGTGATGCTTTAGGGGATTTTTTTCTTTTGCGTACCTATTTTTTTACAAATAAATCATCAGAATGTTCCCATGAACTTTTTTCTTTGTGCGAATATTAACCTTGCCTGATCATCAAGAAGTCCCTCCAAGGTAAAAGCTAAGTAGATTATATATTATAGTATAGCCCTGTTATATTTTTATCTTTAGTTGAAATAGCCGATTATGGTCTGCCCTTGCTTTCCCATTAGCATCTACTTGACATGCAGTAAAGAACAAAGATTTAGAAATCTTTGTCACCTTTCTAATGCTCAAAAAAATGTGCAAGCAAGTTTTTCAAGTAATGTGCAGTCAGCTGTCCTGAAATGATAATGCCCCATGCATATTTTTTATCCGAGTAGCAAGCCCAAGGTTATGGCTCATTGTCCCAGATTTGTATAAGGAATGATAATGTATGTGGTGCATTTCATTCACTAGTAGAGACCCCACAATAACTGGCTGTTTAAGAGTTGGCTGGTTAATAAGGTTTGGGGCTTGATTTCATGTTGTGTTTTTTTCCACCATAATTGGTGATCCACATATTTAATTTTTCTTTGTTATTGATACCCAGGAGTGTAACAAGACTTTCAAAACCTTTCTGATTTTTAGAAAATGAGCCAAATATCTAATTTCTAATGGCCTACAGTGTCTGAAATCTATAGGGCAGGAATTCTTGACATCATTGGTGATCATAAACATAGACATATAAACATAGATAAAGTCCATGGGGATATACACATGTGTATTAGTGCATGTGTATATAAAACACTCATGACTGTATTTAAATGTTGTTAATTTCCTTGTACTCTAAGGGACTTTATTTTATACCTCTTAAAAACCATGAATAGAAAAAAGGAGACCAATAGATTTCCCTAGACTATCAAAGAGACAAACAAAATAATTTGAGAAACTGTGCTTTAGGAAATAGTGGTATTTGTTTATAATCATAGGTTCTCTAAGAGCTTTTAAAGTGATTTTGCTGAGACAATACATGTTCTTCCATTCTTGAGACGGCTCTAGGGATATGTGTCACCAGTGTTGTTAAAATTTAATTATAAGGATCAGTGAGTGAATATTAACACAAATAAATATTTTAAAATACCCTACTTTTATGGAGCTCTTTATATCTTAATAATAATTGCTAGAATTTATATAGTGCTTTAAGATTTGCAAAGCACTTTAAAAATATTATCTCATTTGATCCTCAAAACCGAGGAGGTAGCTGCTAGTATTTTAAAGAGAAAAAACCAAAACAAAACACTGAAGCAGATAGAGGTTGACTTGTTTGCCTAGGGTCACATAGTTAATACATGTCTCAGTCCATATCTGAGCAGAAGTCTTCCTGACACCAAGATCATTACTCTTTTAAATGCACCAATTAAATGCATGCTTGCATTCATCATTTTATTTTTTACTTCAAACACTTTATTCTGGTTTGTTACTAGTTTTTAAGAGATAAAAGAAGAATGATAAAGCATAGGTCTTTTTGTTTGACCCTCCTGATGAATTAAATAAAAAAAAGTTGTGACTTTTTTGTCTAGAATAAAATGTAAATTCAACCTCTCATTGAAAGCCTTACCCAATTTTGCTCTTCAGCTATATTTTATATCACCCCCTTTCTCACACTATATATCCTAGTTAAATTGCATGAGAACATCCTTTAAATTGTCATGATATCTCTTATTTCTCTACCTTTATAAAGACCACAACACATTTCTAAAATGGACTTGGTCATCATCTCTACTTCTTGGAATTTTATTTTTCTTAATGGTTCAGGTGCCACCTCCTTCATTAGACCTACTATGAACCCTACATTTTCATTCCAGAATCCTTCATCATATTTTCTCTTGCTTCGGTAGAGACCAGGTTTCAAACTTATCTGGGAGATAACATAATATATTGCTAAAATATGTCTAAAATATAAATAAATCTGTGGATCTTTCAACATCTCACATATGAACCCTTTTCTCTCAAACAATGCTGCTCTTTTTCATATAAAATAGGCATTCAACACACAGTGATAACATATTTTATTTTTAAGTTCTATTGATACATTAATATATTAAAACAAATAGATATTCAGTTAAATTGTTAAATACTCCCAAATGGAGAAAATGTGGTTTATTAAAATGCCTTTCTCTGTATTCTATATTTCAGGAAGGAAGAATCTCCTAAAGGCAGAGGGGAAAATGGAAATAGGGAATACTTGACCTCATGCCTCTAAGAATATATCTTTCAAGGTTTTTATGTCTTATAATTTTTCCACTCCCCAAAATTTCGGGGGTCCCCTTGACTCCCTACAGTTATGAAATATCTTATATCGATGCTACTAGATACAGATTTTTAGCAGAATAAAGAAAATAATAAACAACATGGCTAAAATAATAGTCATTTGATTTGAAATGATCAAAATGTAGTCAAAGATTATATAATTAGAATAAATAATTTTATATCTAAGAAGAAATAAGACTTCAGGTGTGGAATATTACATATGTTTTTGGTGGCTGTTTTTTGTTCTTGTTTTTTTTGGTACAAGGAAAAGTTTACTGTTGGAGAGTGGGAAAAGGGTAAAAAAGATATACCCACAAGTGACTGTAAGTTGAAAAAGTACTAATTTAACATTTAATGACTTTAGTCAATATAAATTTGTCAGTTTCAACTTTTTAAAATTATTTATTATAAATTTTGTTTATTGTCTTTGGTTCAATAAGAATACCCGTGCTTTATTTAGAAGTCCTTATTTGGATCAGGTTAACATAGAAAGCTGTATTTCAAAACAAAAAAAAGTCTTACACATATTAACTGAATTGCTTTGACTCCAACTTTGTGTACTAATTCCCTTATCATCAAAGCACTTGTGCAGAAAAGATAAAACGTCTGTAGCATTGTTTGTAAAATCTAACTGATTATCCAAAATTGGGGAAAAAAGCAGCAGAAGAACACAAAAATGTTCAAGTATTCATCAAAAACTGTTCTAATTTCTCTCTAAATGTCAAATACAAAATATATATTTTACATACGACTAACACTAGAGGGTGGCTGCTAATACACTACTGAAATGACATTTTCTTAGCATGACCTTTCTTTCTAACAATAACTTACATTTTAATTAAATCTGTGGCCGTTTTTATTACATGCCAAATACCCTAGTGCCACGTATTGCAGACTTTCCTTGTCAAGACTAATACATAAAGGTCATTGGCTTAAATAATTATTGAGATTAACTTTATTAGTAATTTATGAAGGGAAAAATGACAACTGTATAAAAGAACTCCTTAGGAAACGTGAAATTATTGCTAAGGTACAAATTGAGTTGGAAATAGAACATTAAGGTAAAAATACTTATGTATACCTCTTAGGTTCCCAGAGAATCACAGAATCTCAGAGTTGGAAAGGGACCTCAAAGGTCATATATACCAACTCTTACTTGAATAAGAATCATATTATAACATACCAGGTAGAGAATTAGCCAGCATCTGTTTGAAGTCCTTCAGTGAGGAAGAGGTGCCCATCACCTCCCAAAGCAGCTTCAGTCAGGCCACTTGTCAACAAATCTCACTGTTAGTGTTTCTTTCCATAGTGGGAAAATATGCCTCTAAGCCACTCACACTCTGAGAATTTTCACATTTGCCAAAAGAAAGATGCAGCTTTTCCACTATTTGAAGAAAGCTATTAGGCTCCTTTCAAGACTTTTCAACAGTGAAGTACTGATACATAGCCTGCCCTTACTTGTTTTTATGCTTAAATTATCCTGCAGAATTTACAGCCAAAAAAGTCTGCTTTGGAAAGTGGAGCTCACTCCCTTCTTTCAATAGAGGAGAAATTAAGGTCATGTGATGCTAAATGAGTTGCCCAGGGTCATATAGGAAGTAAATACCTGAGGGACAGTGTAGAACTATTCTATTCTGACTCAAGCCCAGAATTGTATCCACTACATCATTTTGCCTGTGGAATTTAAGGCTGTTTTAAATATGATGAGAAATTCAAACACAGATATTCAGTGGGTTTTCCCTTACCACCTGCATGCTTCCCCCCTCCCACCATCCTACAACAGGGATTACTTTATCATACTCTCAGTTCAAGTTGTGGCACCTAAGTCACATATAGGATGAAGCACCAAGCCTATAGTAGGTAGATGTTTCTTTGAATCTGGTCTCAGTTCCTTGGTTGTTATCCTTTGTACTTTAAAGAGAACCAAAATGACATCACCGGGTGATGTCTTTTGACTCACACATAAGTTGGATTTAAGGGAGGCAGAGTTGTGCGAATGCATTCACTTCACTTTCTCTTCCAGGGTCCTTGAAGTCCAGTGGCAAGACAATAGTCAAGGTGACTGGTGATGGCCTGTGAGGCAGGGAATGACCTTGGAATATTTCATGTCTAACCAATCTCTAAGCATTCCACAGTGCCCACCATGGTTGCCTTCGTGGTTGTTGGAACAAATATTATTAGCTGTATAACCTTGGGATATTCAGTTAACTTCTACTTATTTCAGTTTACTCATCTGTAAAGATGAAGATAATAATAGTAATAAATAAAATAATAGTAATAAAAGTAAAATATAATAGTAATATCTCCCAGGGGTGTTATTAGGATTAAATTATGGAATAATTGCATAGCATTCAGCCCAATGTCTGGCATACAGTAGGAGTTATACATATAGTTGATATTATTATCAGATATTATTAAATGATTATAATAGAGAGTGTAATTAGGGAAGAGAACAATCCATTGACTGTATTAAAGAGGAAGAAAAGAAAAATGATCTATGTGTCATCTAAATAGGGACCAGAGAAACAAGTCAAAAGATCTATTTTGTGTGTTTCTATCCTGGCCTCTACATGGAAACAAACTGTTCAATTTTTAAGATAACCCTGCAGGTTTCTTCTTTCAAATAAAATTTATATTGCAAGAATTTAACAAAACAACCATGTTTTATATGGGATAGAATCTGCTGATGTATTGCTTTTCGAAGTAAGATGATAAAAATTGATTAGAAAATAAACTATGAGAGTCACCTATAAATTAAACCAGAGGGCATTAGCTGAATGAAAATTCACATTTTATGGGCATTGAGAGGGTATGTAGTAAAGAAAAATAATAATTGATGTATGCATATGAAAAGAAAACTGATATTTTGACTAATAAATGATTAATCTTTCATGTGGTCACAACAAAGTCACTTCATTAATAAAAATGCTAAACATTTAAACTTTAATCCAGGTTTCCAACTTTTTTCTGCTATAGCATGTCATAGCACTTTAAAATAGTTTCTGGTATAATTTTTTTTCTTCACTTTACTAATACAAATAAAAATAAAAGTAAAAACTTAAAACATAGGACAGCATATTAGAGAAAAAAGAAAGAAAGAGTGAGTCATAAGGCCTGGATTAGAGTTCCCATTCTGATTTTTACCACTTTTGGGACCTTGGGGAAATTATTTCACTCACTTAATTTTTACTTTCTGTGTCTGTAAAGCTAGGGAATTGGGCTACATCTTTCTGAATATTCATTGTAGATTTAAATCCTATAGACATCTGTAAGTTTATATGGATATCATCACTTACAATTATGTCTCTACCTACTGATTCAAATGGCAGACTTAAGTCTTGATTATATTTTGTCTTTCAAGTCTTGTATTTTACAAAAACAATAACTAATATGATCTTAAAAATATTTTTCAATCTCCTAGTTAGATAAGTATTTTGAAAATGTATACATACACACTAATGCCATATAGTCACACTAATAAAATATATAAATATGTATATACAACCATACCTATATATATATATAATTATGTATGTGCACATAATTATATAATATGTGATACCACATCATATATTTAACATATACACATATTTAATATTTATAGCTCTATGTATACACAATTTAGAATTCAAAATTGCTGAATATATTGAATATGGGAAAAGAATGAATAGTTCTTGACAGATTTGGTCATTTTTCATTGATGGCTCTATTTTTATTATGGAGCAAGCTAGTTTTCTAAAGATTAAACATCTATCCATATATCTCAAGCTTGACTCCTTTCTCCTCTCCTCACTAGCCACTCTTATGCAGGCATTCATAGAAACTTTGCAGGTGACTTTGATGATTCTGAGGATATTTTATGAATATATTCATATATGTGTATATATACATATATAGAGAGAGATAAAGAAAGAAAGGAGAGGGGAGGAGAGAAAGAAAGGGAAAGAGAGAGAGAAAGTGAAACAGAGAGAGAGAGAAAGAGAGAGAGAAATTGTTCAATCATTTCAGTTGTATTCAACACATTGTGACTCCATTTAGAATTTTCTTTTTTTCAGGCATTTCTTTTTTTTTCTTTTTAAGAAAAAATTTTCCCATGGTTACATAATTCATGTTCTTGCTCTTCCTCCTCCCCACGCCCCAACCCCCATAGCCATTGGACATTTTCACTGATTTCTTCCTCTGCTGAGGGAAGAACAATCAGATCCATTGGGACAGAGAATTGGTTCGCACCCTATAGAGAAGTAGAAGGGTAACAAAAGGACTTGTGGGGAGGGAAACAACACTAGGAAGGGAAAGGATGGGGGGTAGCTTAAAAATACCCTAAAGTAGAATAAAAGGGGAATAAGAAGGAAGAGGGGAGAAAGGGAAATACAATAAGGGAGGGGATTAGGGGAACTGATTAAAAACAAAACACTGGTATAGAAGGAAATAGTGAAAGTAGAAAGAGCAGGACAAGTAGAGAGAATCAAAATGTCTGGGAATACACAGTTGATAATTATAACTCTGAATGTGAATGAGATGAACTCACCCATAAAATGGAAGCAAATAGCAGAGTGAATTAGAAACCAAAATCCTACCATATTTTGTCTACAAGAAATGCACATGAGACAGGCAGACATACATAGAGTAAAAATGAAAGGATGGAGCAAAATCTATTGGGCTTCAACTGAGAAAAAGGAGGCAGGAGTTGCAATCATGATTCTGACAGAGCCAAAGTAAAACGAGATCTGGTTAAAAGAGATAGGGAAGGTAATTGACAGTCTGATGAATCTTATAGATAACAACAGAATATCATTAAAATATTGAAATAAAAACTAATCAGGAAGTACTAAATGAAAATATGCCTTTTCTTCTCCAACCAGAAATACTAAGCCTTAAATTATATTCATTGACCTTTTGGTTATCCCTAGATTTCAGGTTAAGGAACCTTATTGTAAAATGTAGATGGATGATGACCTATATTTGTGGGGAGTGAATCATATTAGTCCTTTCATGGTCAAATCAAGTTTCAATCTTTAGATGATAAAAGAAAAAATTCTTATTTTTTCCTTCTGTAAACAAAGCTGGATACACAGGAGTAAACAGCCTCAGCCAGTTCTGATGTTTTTTTTACAAAATCCACCTGGGAAAATCATATGAGCTACCACTCCTACTGAATGACCCAGTGATACTGAGAAACTTCAAAAGCAGTGAAACATAGTATAGGGGAACAAATCCAATCCCAAAAAGTTTAGGGTGGTAAGGTGTATCCCTAGCCTTTCTACACAACAAAGACCATCATTAATTTTTAGGGTGCCAATTTTATAAACCTCTTGACTTTTTTTTCTGTTGACATTTTTCAAACAGATCATTTTGACTCTCAAGAAATTCTGCTATACTTAGGGTATACAATTCCCTAGCTTCTGCTATTGACAAAATGCTTATATTTCTTGGTTCTGTGATATGCCAAAGGGATTCAAATTTTATCCTTATAAGGAGCAATCTGCTTACCCTTCACTAATTTCTATATCTCACCAAAGTTTTAGTTTTACATTTTTGTTGATATATTTTGTTTTTCATCCTTTAGTTTTCTTAATGTATCCTTTCTTGCTTTCCTTTCCATAAGAGTATTCTTGTAACAAAGGAAAAAAAGAAAGAAAAAAATTAGCAATACTAATCAAAACAACATAGGATAAAGGGATAAAGTGGTACCTTGATACATGAGCACCTTAAGTTATGAACAATTTGAGATACAAGCAGTCACTATGGGAAATTTATGTTTTAAGTCATTAGCAGATATTTGAATCATGAGCTTCTGCTGCCCTTCACTAGATAGCCTGCCCAATATTCAGTTTGACAAATTACATGAGATTGCTTCATTTAGTTCAGTGTTTATCTGGCCATGCAACCATCTGTATTGAATTGCTTTTGCTTTCTTCTTTAATTTTATCTTTATTATCAGGGTTATTTTGGCAAATTTCTTAACTTTTGACTATGGATCCTGATGATGGAGGAAATGAAGGAGTTATATAGCAGCAGCAGCATGCAGAGGTTTTGCAGGAAATTAGTGGGGAGGACCCCACAGTAGATAAGGTAAGCAGTACAAGTAAGATTAAGGAAAAGTTGAGGATTTGGGAAAAAAATTAAACAGTTTATTGAGAAGACACACCCAGAAAAAGTTGCAACAAGTCATGCTTTGGAGCTGTGTGACAACCCTTGTTTCAAATATTATCAAAACATTCTGAAATAAAGAAAGAGACAAACATCCACAGAAAGGTTTTGTTGAATTGGCCTTTATGTGAAATTGAGCAAAATGTGGCAAAACGGCCAAAATTCAATGAAGGAAATGATGATAATTAAGTAAAGTAAAAAAAAAAAGTCAATTAAGTTTAGCAATAAAGTTACATATAATATGAAAGGAAATTCTTGGTTCTCTTTGTCTATTCTGAGTTTACACTTGAGAAAAGGGAATCCTTTATTCTCCTTGCCTAGTTGGAGTTAAAACTTTGGTTAACAATAACTTAAATATCCCTACTTAGTAGTTCACTAGATTGTGAGGACAGGATTAACTCTCCTTTGTCTACTTTTGAATTAATAAAAAAAAGCAAATAGACCCATACTTAACCCTAAAGTAAGGGAAATTCTTACTACAGGAGTTTACATGTCCAAAAAGAAGACACCCCTATTTAACCTTTAGTAGGGGGAAGTTTTCAACCCATGTGCTAAACTGGGTGACAACTCAGAAACATGTGAATCACAGGAGGAGAGTTAACACCTTTAAAGGTGACAAGTAAATCCCACAGACACTGCCTCTGGGCAAGATTGGACAATTTGGAAATTATGATTGGCCCCTGTGAAGAGGGGCAGGAACAGGAAACCACCATAAAAGCCAGGAAATCCTTGGGCTGGGGCAGTCTCATGAAGTTGAGTCTCATGAAGTTATGTCTCGTGGAGAGTATCTTCTGGAGATAGTCTTCAAGGGAACTTCACTGGAGACTGCAGCATGAATCATGGCTTCAATTTAGATTCTGACTCCTGGACTACTTCATTTTGATAATTTTTGAGTCTACCAGTGATTCAACTAAGTTGCATTGCTCTGATGACATGGGTTTTTGTAGCATTATAAGGCAACAACAAATCATTACTTCTTGAAATCCAACATATAGGACTGAAATTTATTCATCAAGTTGAATAGGAATACTGGCAACCTAACTTACCAGACACTCTAACAGCTCTATATACAACTTCAAACAACCATTGATGACTTGAGTAGGGAGGGAGGAAGAGATACTTTTGTAAAATAAAAGAAAAAAACAAAATGTAACAGATGGAAATAAAGTATATTAGCATAGCTTTTCAATAAAGTCTCATCAGCAGGTCATAAAAGTAAAATATATTCAATAATGCCTGTCTGGAGAGCTACTTCACTTTCCACCCAAATCTATACAGTTTGGTAATGCATTTGACTCTTAAGTATAAACCCTGGAATAAAAAAATTAGTTTAAGTAATTTTTATATCTATAAGCAATGAATCATTTAAATTTCCAATTTATTCTAAAAGGCAGGGTGAAAATGTTTTTATTCTAGAAGCTAAAATATTCTCTAAATATTGTGGGAGATGAGCTCTGCTCTCATAAATTTGGAGGCTTATGATTAGATTTTAAAAAGAATAGTTATCTTTAACTATCATATAACATCAAGATGAGCAGGGTGGTTGCATATGTATTGGAGAAATTACTTCAAAATAAGAATATACTATTTTGGAGTCCTAACTAATATACCATCTTTATGACCCTATGCAAGTTTCCTTATCTTTCAGTGCCCAGAGAGACTTCCGGGTTAAAATGGTGGCAGAGTAGAAGCAGCTGCTTAACCTCCCCTAATCCACACATATAGGACTCCTCGAGAGGACATAAAAACAAATCCAGACAACTGAAGGGACTCCACAGCATTGAAGGTACGTGGGATTAGGGCATTTCCATGCTATAAGGGGGTGAAATAGCTGTCACTAAAATGCAAGCTGAGCAACCCCCTTCCCCCCACACCACCTACAGTGCCAAAGCCAGTGCATAAGAGTTAGAACAAGTTTCGGGCATCCATTAAGTCCTTGGCAGCTACCTGGGATCACTAGGGCTTGCTCCTGAGAGCAGCAAGACTTAAGACCCCAAGAGGCTAAAGAACAGGAGGACTTTGAACACAGACCTTGAGAGCAGGCTCAGATGATGAGTGGATGTTGAGCGCAGGCACGGACCTTTCAGTGCCCAGGCAAACATCTAGGACAGTAAGTTTCAGATCAGTTGCAATAAGCTCTTTCTACCAATTAAGTCATGGGCAACCTTGCAATGCCCCTCAAAACAGTCTCATAAAATTCCTAAATAATGATCCAGAGGTGTACTGTTTTCTCTTTAAAACCATCTAATACTCCATTACTGGAGTATTTTCATAACTCAATAAAATTATGTTTGAAATTTCTGTTATTACTAATGCAGATGCTTTGAAAAGCTCCAGAATCCAAGAATAAATCCCCCTCTGCTGCTTAATCAATCATGGCATTTTCCAATATGGTATGTATTTGTCTATTCAGCTATTTGTTTATTACACCTTATTATTCTACTACATGAACTTTTCTATGATGGTACTACATGATTTGGTCTTATATAATTTTGTTATAGATAAGAAGATAGTAGTGGAAAGTAACATTTTGTGTTTATAAATGTCGACATGGAATCTAGAGTTCCCAAAATTGTAGCCTAGTGAGGTATGATGAACCCCAAGTTTAGAAATAGTTTGTAGGTTGGAGACCCCCAAAGCTTGTGTTTGTTCCTTATTCCCATGAGAATCCACCCTGAAGGGAATCTCAGGCTAGCAGTTGCAGACTGAATAATGGACCCCAGGGTAAATGCTAAATACCCTTTTTGTCTTAGGTAGTTTTCCCCATTGTATCAGAGACCCTGCCCAGGAAGACACACCTGGGCAGGGACCATCCTTTAGTATCCATTGTGTAAGCAGCCCCTTCCCCTACACCCTAGCCTCTGGCTATGATCCCTTTATCTAGCTTGATTGTATCCTGTCTGTATAATGTCATCATCTCTCCCAGCCCCTGGATCTTCCCAAATGGTATATAAGTTCCCCAATTTCCTTTATTCTGGGGAGTTGTCATCTAGCGAGGTGGCACTCCCAGGGGGATAAGGGAGCAGAGCTAAGCAGTGTTCATTTAGACTCTGCACAAGGCACAGCTCTGCATAAGAGGCCAAGTAGCCCTCATCCCCCTTTCCCTTGATTAAAGAGTGGTTTTATGACTATTTAATAGTCCAGCTTTTTTTTTTAGTTAACATAAACAACCATAAGAGAATCATAAAATGAGAAAGAACCCCAGAGGTGCCCTAGTCTAAGCATATCCTAAGGCATGAATTCTGTCTGCAACACTGCCAATAAAGAATCATCAGCCCCTATCTAGAGACCTCAAGTGATAAGGAACTAAGTACATGAGGCAGTATATTCTACTTTTTAGATAGCTCTCATTTTTAAGAGATACATTGTAATTTTGAGTTAATCTTTCTGTCTCTCTCTTTTATACATATGTTTCTTCTCAATATATGAAGACAGCAATTGTGATTATATTAAGTCCTCTAGTTTTCAGAGAAGCTATCTCGAAGTAATCCTCAGAATGATACAGTTTTGAAACCCCTCATCATCCTGGTTAGACTCCTCTAAGAAAACTACGATGCCAATTACTCAATTTAAAATATTTTCTCCTTTTTTAAAAAATGTAACCCAAATCAACCCATTATAATTTAGCTATGACACAAATATCCAAACCAATTTGCAACTGAATAATTCACTCATCATTTAGCTTTACATTTTTGAAATCAATCAAATTGAACTTTGGCAATTTTGTTCTATAATCTGCATACCTTATCTCTTTTCTTGTGATTTAGTCTTTTTTTTTTTTAAACTCCTATCTTCCATCTTGGAATCAATACTGTGTATTGGTTCCAAGGCAGAAGAGTGGTAAGGGCTAGGCAACGGGGGTCAAATGACTTGCCCAGGGTCACACAGCTAGGAAGTGTCTGAGGTCAGACTTGAACCTAGGACCTCCCATATCTAGGCCTGGCTCTCAATCCACTGAGCTATCCAGCTGCAAATCTAGTATTTGCAATAAAAAAGGACAATGTGTTGGCTTTAGAATTGAACAACAGGAGAATGTGCCCTCTACACTGAAAATTTTGTCTAGCACTTTCTTATTTTTATTTTTAATTTTTCTAAGTTACCTTTTGATACAAGTTTTAATAACAGTCTTATAATGTTTTGTGATTTGTGTTCTCTTTTTTCCTCTTTCTCCTCTCTCTCTTCACAGTGGCAGAGAATATGAAATAGTTTATACATTTGTTATCATACAATATATATTATGAAAGAAGTCATATATTACTCATGCTAGAAAAAAATTCATGGAAGAAATAAAGAAAAGAATAGTACTCTTCTATCATATTCATTTTACACCAGTGTCTTCTATGGCATTATATATTGTTTGCTGTCATGAATCTCTCAGAGTTTTCAGGGATCATTGCATTGCTAATAATAGTTACATCATTCACAATTGATTATTGCTATTACTGTTTACAGAGTTCTCCTGGTTCTTCTTACTTCCCTGTACAAAACTTTATATACATAGCAATTTCAATGTAACCAACCTATTTTCTGATGCAATGTCACACATGTTAAGGATGAATATTCTGATTTATATAATTGTTTATTGTGAACCATTACAATCATGAAATTATCAAAAAGACAATAGAAGTAGGTATAAGTAGCTTACTAGCAATAATGATTTACACATGGAGAATGGCATAAAACTTCCTCAAGAAAATGAATGATTAGAAATGGGGATGGGCAAGTCATGCAGTAAAGTGTAGAAACTGAGGCTCAGGGAAAGTAAAGTACTTGCTCATAATAATATACATATTAAATGTAGGAAGCAGGATTCAATCTCCGATCTACTTACTTAAAATCTAGCATCTTTCTCAAATCATTGCTTATGAACTTAACCAGTATCTATTCATTCTACTCTTCTCAACTACTAGTATCATATCAAGGAGGGTTAGATCAACTCTCTAAGCAATTAAAATTTTATTTCATAGAGTTAGGTCTTTAAACTAATGAAATAGATATTTAAACTCATTTTCATGCTAGTTATTATGAAACTAAGAATTTCAGATTAATATTTTTTCTATCACTTTTTCTCTAACATATATACATATGTATATATACACATATATAAATATACTTTAAAGGTCAAATTAAATAATTGCAGTTTAGCTTCCACAAGACTACTAATTCTAAATTAAACTGCTATTACACCCATACAGGCAAAAAACTCTCCAAAAAACTTGATTTTTAAGTAAAATAAATGAAATAAAATTAAAATCCTGCCAAGTGATAATAGGTTTCATACACTATTAAGAATTCTAATATTATTAGAATATATGAGCTTCTCTACTGCTTCTCCTTAGTTGCATTAATGCTATGTCTAATTAATTAATCTGGGCCTCAATTGCTCTATGCTGAAGAGCAATTAGTTAGGCTCATTTAAACATACACACACTCTCCCCCAAACTTTGTCAGTTTTCTTTATGTTAACCTCAGGCTATTTTTCTAATATATGCATGAAATGGAAAGTCCTTGCATTATTATGCATTATTATCTCTCTTGGAAAAGTGGTGAGCAGTGTGAGGCAGTTTATACCTTAATCCCTAAGGATTAATCCATATTAAATACATACTAAGTGGAACCCTAAAGGGATTTTCATAACAAGAGGTTGTTCTGAATAAACAAATCATCACTTAACTATTAGTAGGCCAGTAAGAAACAGAAGGATTCTAACTAAACTTGATGAACTGAAATACAATATTTCAACTTGAGAAATTTGGGAAATAGTGTAGTGTAGTGAATATAAAACTCAACTTGGAATTTTGAATCCCTGTCTTTTATTCCTGGGTCATTCATATGCTGGTTGTAAAAATACAAGAAACTCACAACTTCTGATGAACTTGGATAATCATTAAGGCTGTATCATTAAATAATATTTCTTGATCTACATTGATAAAGGGAGTTTTAACACTAGAAATTCCACAAATTGACAGTCATAATTTAGAATCCATTATGTTTGCACAGATGATCACATTAAAATTTCAACTATTTATTACTCCTTTTCCCAAAATTAACTCTTAGATTTCTCTCATCCTGAATCCCCTCTCTATTGGAGATATTTTTCATTTATCTTTTTCATAAGTGTATAAAATGCCATTTTTCCCCTATGAAATATTATCTTATCAAACATCAAAAACGAATCCAATCTGATTTTCTCTCATTCTCTGGTATCAACCACGTGTACTTTTAGCTTACACGCCTTATGTTGAATGAAATATTGATGTCAGTTTGGTTAATATTTATTATATTATTTTTAGGCAAACCAGAAAAAAATTGATTCTTATCCAAATTTTGCTTTAAAATTAGTTTATTCAAGAAGTCAGCTTCAGGTCAACCAAAAGTCACCAAGATTATACTGTATTTCCAATAATAACTTTTGGACAAAAAGGGCTATTAAAGATAACATTCATGTTGTATGACCAGAAGAAAAGAAAATAATCTATCATGTAAAAGAGCATACGATAAATATGGTCAGGTTTAATTTCACATTAGTATCAACTAAATATAGAAGAACTTATTTTACAAGAACAATATATGTTCCAAGACTCTTCATATAAGTTGAAAATCTCATAATGATGAATCCCATTATTTAATAAGTATTACTTTTACAAACATACATAGACTCTCCATGACTTTTCTTATGCTTATCAGAGCTACAAACATTTCTACTCTTGTATTTTGGGATCATTATTAATAAAAAATAGCATTAATAAAACAAAGAAACTCTGCTCTGATACAGACAGTACTTGTTACAAGGGAGAACTCTGAACAAAGACTGATATGGGAGCTAATGTTTGATGCAGAATAATATAATGGCACACTAAGCTTCTTAGAGCAAGAATGAGCTTAACTGAGTAAATTTTAGTGAGATTTTATGCTTAGGAAATCAGCACAGATTTGGCATGTAATTAAAATTGTTATTTTATGTATTTTTCTGCCTTTATTTTTTTAATGAAAAATGTAGATACCTAAATTTGAATGAGGTCTTTTGTATATAGAACATGCGACACCTATATAAAGTCTTTCAAAGGCCTCAGGTAAGTCTTCTGAGGGTAATTTACAGAAAAATGTGGGTAAGCTTTTCACATAATGAAGATTCATGGATCAATTTCTGATACATATTAATGAAAGAATTTCATTTATTTGGTTAAGAACCTTTCAAATATGGGGATGCTTATATTCATACATACATACATACTTTGATAGATGTGGCATCTTCTCATCATTCAAATGTTACCTTTGTTGACAATGATCCTAATATATTTTTGTCTTAGAAATCTGTCTTTGGAATTCCTGGGAATTAAATTTTTCTTGTCCTTTGCTCAACATGGTGATAATTCACATAACATCAGGAAACTAGATAAATACATATATAAATATGCAATCTTATATCATGCTTAAAATCTTTAGATAATCCTCTCCAAAGTTAGAAAGTTTTTCAGGTTATCCAATTCCCTGGCATAGTATTCAATAAAGCACATACACACATATGTTATAAATATACTCATATGCATACATACGTAGAGATACACACATATAAGACATAAATCAGAAAACCTTAAGATAAAATATAACTTGATGAGAAATACATTGATATTTTTATGCTTTCATTTATGTAGGTTTTCCTCAACTAATTTCTCTCTTCAATTCTCCCTTTTAGAGTGAATATTTTTCTCCAAAGTCCAGCTCAACTGCTGCTTCCTTCAATGAAATATTTTCCCAAATTGCCAGTATCCTCTCCCCAGAAACTTTTCATTCATTGATTCTGTTTTTTAAATATATATTTAACCTTTTTCCTTTTCTCTAGCAAATAGGATATACGTTTCTTGAGTGAAGGGAATGTTTTAACTTGTTTCTATATTCTTCTTTTTTAATTAATTGTGGTCACAATCCTTTTATGCTTGTGATTATTTTAAGAGAATTATCTTTTGCTTTTGTTTGTAAGCCCAGAACTTGCATAGTAGTCACTTAATAAATGATTATTGTCTGACTCATTGACTCACTATCTCTCCAGAAGAAGGGAAGAGAAAGATTTAGACTTTTAATGACCCCTCACTATAAAATTTAAGCTTAGATTCAGCTAAAGTTCCCCTTCTATATGTATGCAAAGCTGGACAAGTATCTATACATACATACTTACACCCACATCTGGGTGATGATAGTAGATCAGTGATTCTGAAAGTGGGCGCCACTGACCCATGCTAGGTGCTGCAGCGATACACACACACACACACACACACACACACACACACACACACATTTATTTATTTATTTATTTGTTTGTTTGTTTAGTTATTTGTTTAGGCACATTCCTATATAGATGAAAAGTAAATAGATACACCTAGAGATAGAAATATACACATTCTATACAAGATGAAGGAAAAAAATTTACCATTATCAGATTTACTTGAAGACACAAAACAAAGAGATGATAAGTATGTGTATACACACATATACAAACTGATATATATATACACATACACCTTGGATCTACATCTATGGATGTACACATATAAGTATACATGATGAAGGGCTACGATAATCCCTTCAGGTAATGAAGGCAGTGAAGAGCATGATAGCTCTTCAGATATTGGAAAGGAAGTATCATTTCCTCTACCTGATAGCTCCTTTTTCTCTAATTTTCCAAATTCCTTCTACTGATTATCATGTGGTATGAATTCAACAATCTTTACCATCTTTGTCACCCTCTTGATCCTTTCTAATTTATCAAACTCTCTTAGATATTTTACAGATCAATGGCTTTCCAGCTATGCCTGGAAAAGACATTCTCTCTATTTGAAGTTGATTTTTTGTCTCTTACTGGAATTTTGCCCAAAATCAGAGTAAAATTTACTGAGTTTTCGTTGCAATCCCCATTTTCTTTTGTTTTCTGACAACTAAAGTATTTGCTTTTTTCCATTCTGATTCTATAGCTTTTTCTAATATTACTGTCATGAATAGCTCAGCATCAGAACCCACCCATTGATCTTATAACCATCATTACACTTTTTTTATTCTTTATGATGAAATCAACATATAGGTTTTTATTTATCATTTTTATGTCAACACTTGTATGTAATTGTTAATAACATGCTAAAGCATATGTCAATCATATATCTTTCCATTTCCATTAGTGGCATTTATAATTTTAACTTTTCATTTATTGAAATCTTATACAGTTGATAGCTATAGGTTAAAACTGATGGTATACTATTGTTGAATGATAGACTTTGTAAACCAATAGGCTGTTTGATATGGTTGAAAACAAATTTATTTTCTGAAACTCAGTCTAAATCTAACTCCTCTTTCTACTCAAATATAGATTCCATTCTTTATTCATATGTACATTAGAACATAGTATCAGGCACATAGTATTCACTTAATAATTTTTGTCTGACATTAACTCACTATCTCCCCAGTGACACTTCAGAGCAAGTCTAAGGACTGAGAGATTAGTTTAAAGGACTACTGATATAACTGTGTATCATAATTTGACTAATATACATATTCTTCCACTTCCTCTTTAAAGTATCGATGATGAATTTGTCAACAAGCATTTTTTATCATTTATTGTGTTTTAAGTACTGTGGTAAACACTGGAGAAGCAAAAACAACTAAAAAGAAATGTACCACCCCCAAGGAACATTTTTTTTCTGAAAAGTACTGAAAAGATAGAAAAGTAGCCAAAGGGCAAAAACTGCTCTATAGCTCAATATAAAGAGAGCCTGCCCTCCTGACTCAGACTTCAGGCTGGGAAGGGAATTAAAAATGAACACAGCAATGGCCACTAACAAAAAAGAACTACAATCTACAACTACCAAAAAAATATGAAAAAGACTCTGACCCTGGATAACTTCTATGGAGAAAAACAGTATACTACAGAGGAGACACCAGGGGGTGACAAACAAGGAAACACATCCAAAATTTTCCCAAAAAATTGAAATTAGTCAGAAGCTCTGAAGGAAATAAAAATGGAGTTTAAGAACCAAATAAGAAAGATGGAAGAAAAATGGGAAGAAAAATGGGATAAAGAAATACAAATAATTCAAAAAGAAAAAAAAGAAAATAACAATTTAAAAGACAGAATCTCAAAAAGAAGCCTAGAAATAAAATAAAATAATAAGAAAATTGGAGACCAGAACTTTGAACTGCTGGGAGCCATGAAAATCAGGATAGAAGAAATTGAAAAGGAAAATCAAAATACCATAGCTGAAAACCAGTCTTTAGAGACTAGAATTGGGAACGTGGAAGCTAATGACCTCACAAGACAGCAAGAAAGAATTAATCTAATTCAAAAGAATGACAAAGTAGAAAGAAATATGAAATATCTCATTGAAAATATGACTGACTTGGAAAACAGGTCCAAGAGAGACAATTTGAGAATCATAGGTCTACTTGAAAACCTAGAAATAAACAGAAATCTTGACATCATACTAGAAGAAAATTATCCAAGAAAAGTGCCCTGATATTCTTGAACAAGAGGCAAAATAGAAAGCGTCCATAGATCACCCTCTACATTAAATCCTCAAAAGATAACTCTCAGGAATGTAATTGCTAAATTCAAAAGCTTCCAAACTAAGGAGAAACTATTGCAAGAAGACAGAAAGAGGCTATTTAGATATCAAGAAGCACCGATCAGGATTACAAAGGATCTGTCAGCCTCCACAATAAAGGATCACAAGGCTTAGAATATGATATTCAGAAAGGCAAAATAATTGGGTCTGCAAACAAAGATCATCTACCCATCAAAACTGACTACATATTTCCAGGGGAAAGTATGGACATTCAACAAAATAGAAGATATCTAAATATTTGTAAAGAAAAGATCAGAACTAAATGAAAAATTTGATGTCCAGATAAAAATTAAGAGAAATGTTAATAGATAAACAAGAAATAGAGGGGAAAAATTTTTAAGGACTACAGTAAGGTCAAATTGCTTATATTCCTATGAGGAAAAATGATATTTGTAATGTTCAAAATTATTCACTATCATAGTGGTTAGATGAATTATTCATAGGTAGAGGTTGGGGGTACTAGGTGGTTTAAGATGACATGTAAAAAAGAAAATGAGTTGGAATAGAAGATGGCACCTAGAGAAACTTGAAGGAATAAGAAAAATAGGATAAATTATACCACATAAAGAGGCAAAAAGGAAAGGGAAGGGAAGAATACTATTATAAGAAGGAGAGGAAGAGAATGCTAATAGGTAACATTTAATCCTTACTGTCAGTAGAATCAATTCTGAGAAGGAAGATCATCTAGATTCACTGGGGTATTGAAATCTATCTTACCCTGAAGAGAAATTGAGAGGGAAAAACTAAGGTGGTGAGTGGGACAGGGAGTACTAAAAGGGAGGGAAAGAGAGGGGGGGAAGGAATTTAATAGACCCAAAAGAAAAATAAGAAAGGAATAAGAAAGTGGGGGGGAGCAAAGTAAAATTAGGGTGGGAATTAGGGGGACATATTAAAAGTAATACACCAGTGTGGAAGGAAATAGTGAAAGAAGAAAGGGCAGAACTAGGAGAGAAAATCAAAATGTTGGGAATACACAGGTGGTACCACCATAACTCTGAATGTGAATGGGATAAAGTCATCCACAATACAGAAGCAAACAGCAGAGTGGATTAGAAACCAAAATCCCACAATATGTTGTCTACCAGAAACACACATGAGGTAGATAGACACACACACAGAGTAAAAGTAAGAGACTGGGGCAAAATCTATTGGGCATCAACTGAGAAAAAGAAGTCAGGAGTCACAATCATGATATCTGACACAGCCAAAGTAAAAATAGATCTGATTAAAAGAGATAGGGAAGCTAATTAAACCCTGATAAAGGCAGTATAGACAATGAGGAAATATCAGTACCCAACATGTATATACCAAATGATATAGCATTCAAATTTTAAAGGAGAAACTATTGGAGCTTAAGGAGGAGGAAAAAGATAGTAAAATCATACTATTAGGAGACCCAAACCCTTCTCTGTCAGATCTAGATAAATCAAACTAAAATATAAATAAGAAAGAGGTAAGAGATGTAAATGAAATCTTAAAAAAATTAGAGTTAATAGATATATGGATAAAAAATAGGGATAAAAAGGAATACACATTTTCAGCAGCACATGGTATATTCACAAAGATTGACAATGTACTAGGGCACAAAAACATTGCAAACAAATACAAAAAAGCAGAAATAATAAATTAAGCCTTTTCAGATCATAATACAATAAAAATAATAATTAGTAAGGGCACATGGAGAGGCAAATGAAAATTTAATTGGAAATTAAATAATATGGTTCTCCAAAATTGGTTGGTTAAAGAACAACTCGTAGAAATAACTAATAATTTCATTGAAGAGAATGACAATGAAAAGATATATCAAAATCTATGGGAGGCAGCCAAAGCAGTACTCAGGGGAAAATTTATATCATTGAGTGCATATATTAACAAATCAGAGAGGGAAAAGGTCAGTGAATTGTCTGTGTAAATTAAAAAAAATTAGAAAGAGAACAAATTAAAAATCCCCAGATAAAAACTATATTGGAAAACCTAAAAATTAAAGGAGAAATTAATAAAATTAAAAATTAAAGGACTATTGAATAAATAAATTAGACTAGAAGCTGGTACTTTGAAAAAAACAAATAAAATAGATAATCTAATAAAAAAGGAAAGAAGAAAACCAAATTGACAGTATCAGAAATGAAAAGGGTGACCTCACTTCTAATAAAGCGGCAATTAAGGTAATTATTAAGAACTATTTTGGCCAATTATATGGCAAATAATAGTCAATCTAGGTGATGTGGATGAAAATTTATCAAAAAATATAAATTGCCTAGATTAACAGAAGAAATAGAATAGTTAAATAATCCCATATCTAAAAAAGAAATTTAATTAACCATCAAAGAACTCCCTAAGAAAAAATCCCCAGGTCCAAATGGATTCACAAGTGAATTCTATCAAACATTTAAAGAGCAACTAATCCCAATACTATACAAACTTCTTGAAAAAATAAGCAAAGAAGGAGCTCTACCAAATTCCTTTTATGACAAAAATATGGTACTGATTCCATAGGTAGTCAGATCAAAAACAGAGAAAGGAAATGAGAGATCAATTTCTTTAATGAACATAGATGCCAAAATCCTAAATAGAATACTAGCAAAAAGACTCCATGAAGTGATCACAAGCATTATTCATTATGATCTATTGGAATTCATACCAGCACCATATTAAAATGCTAACTAAGAGAAATCACATGGTTATCTCAATAGATACAGAAAAACCTTTGACAAAATGCAACACTCATTCCTATTGGATACATTAGAAAGTATAAGAATAGAAGGTCTTTTCCTAAAAATAATGAACAACATATATTTAAAACCAACAAGTATCATCTGCAATAGGGATAAGTTAGAAGTCTTACCAATAAGATCAGGAATGAAACAAGGATGCCCATTATCACCTTGTGCTTCTTGGCACTGTTTAATCAGTCAAATGTGATCCCTTCTTCTGAAATGAGACACAATTATTAGTCAAAGTCCCATAATATTAAATAATAAATGCCTGGTTTCTATAGTCTAAAGCTTTTGGATATGCATTGATATGAGTACTAATAGATTAGTAAACTTATTTTAGTGCAAAATTAAAAAAAAACATAAAATACTGTTTATTTGTTTTTATGTATAAAAGATGATTGAAAAATTCAAATATTCTATTGCATATAAAAGGAAAAACAATAATAATTATTCTTTAAACATCATAAATTCATTGTTCACCTTCCATGTGACAAAGTGTCAGCCAAACAGAGCCATAATACAATGGTTTCTTACTCAAAAATGAGATCTCTTGCCTTTTAACTTGACCATGATTCACAATATGAGTGTCCATAATTACTTACCAGATAACAGCTTTATAAAAAAGTAGTATAACAGCTAATGCACAGTCTAAGAAGTACCAAAATGCTCAAAATTTTAAAACTCATAAAATTTTCCAAAACTTACTGATACAGGTTGTAACCAGTTTGATGGAGTACATTCATCATCATCTATGCGACAATTAACAAAGGCAAAAAGACACAAAATGTTGTAGAGGCAATGTGACCTCAATGGATCTGGTGATAAACCCAATATTCACAAGGGCCTATGGCAATGCCAGGAAAGGTTTTGCCCAACTAGACTATAGGCTTTTACAATGATATTTTCTCCAGTCCAGGCACAGGACAGTACAAATAAAGATAATAGGATGGTACAAATAAATACAGTGTAACAGATCATATAGCTAATAGGCAAAACACAGTAATGCAAAGTGACATAATGTTACAGAATAGATCATACTAGATCAATATGTGAACTTAAAAACAAAATAAAATCTTAAAACAATCAGCAAATAGAGTAAATATGACAGGATACAGTCACTCAGTGTCTACAGAAGGTATTCTCTTAACATGTGAGGAATGAATCCAAGAGTCCTTTTCTCCAATTTTCATAGCTGTTAGAGTGGTTAGCAGGACTTGGAATAGACCTTCCCAGGCAGACTAAGTTTCTCCAGTGGGCTAGAATTTCTTAATATACACCTTGTTACCTGAATATAGTTCATGGAGTTAGAAGCTCTGCATTCATGGAGTTCTCAAAATTTAATCTGTAAGTCCTGTATATATGAAGCAATGGAAGTGTTTCCCCCTAGTAATGATGTGTATTCAGGAGAAAAAGGCTTAGCCTGGAGAGTGGGATCTCTAAAAAGCATCCTAAATGGTGAGATGTGTAGATCTTCCCTGGGCCTGCTTCTAAGAAAAAACAGGGCTAAGGAGAGGCCATTTTAAGTGAGTCTCTGTTTACAATTTGCCAATCATACTTTTAAGATCTCTATTTATTCTTTCAACTTGGCCTAAGCTCTGGGGATGATATGATACATAGAATTTGATAGTGATCCCCAAACAAGAATATATCTGAGACAAAACTGAATGAATTCCCTGGTCTTAATCAATATATGTAGGCAGGCCAAAGCGAGAAATAATCTCTTTTAAAAGCAACTTGCCTATAAAAGTCACTGTGGCCCAGGTGGTAAGAAAGACTTCTGGCCATCTGGTCGGTTGTTCCATTATGAATAGACAAAATTTCTACTGTCCAGCCTTTGACATAGTGATAAAATCATTTTTTTTCAAAATGTGTTGAGCCAGAGGATGCCCACCAAAAGCTTTGCCATGAAAGGCATGTTGATTGTATGCTTTGCAGGTATGGAAAGGCTGCACACACTTTAGAAGAAATAATAGTTATATCAGGGGCTATCTATACTCTTAACAGAGTCTACTATGCCATGGGTAGAAAAGTGACATTTTTTGTGAATGGATAGGCATATTTCATGATAAAAACTTCTAGGAATTAGGGGTTTTCCTTCAGATGACACCTATACTCCATTTTTTGTTTTGCCTTAAATTTTTGCTTCCATTTTTCCACTTCTTGTTCATTATAATAAAGGAATACATTTGAATCATTACTAGTTGCCAATGTTAAAATTAATTCATGCCCTTTGTAAGGATGGTGAATAAAGAAAAGAATTTTGAGGAGACAGATGGTTTCTTAAGAGAGAATGTGACAAGAACAGCACTTAGGAAGAGGAAAGGATTCTGGGAGGTTTTTCCTGAGGACAAGGTCTTTGGTTTGGGGAATGAAAGAAGGAGGAAGCAAGGAGAAAGCTCTGAGACAACCTGAAGGCAAACCTGGGATTTCCAGGATTGGGAATCAGATCCAGATAACCTTTTACCTGCCAGAAGACATTTTCTCCTACTGAAAGACTATAACATCATGTTGATTGGGATTTCTGGACTCCACCTGGGAGCATATCTCCCGAACCCCCCTCATCTCATACCTGTCCTTATAGAATGACCCTGTTCAATCTATACTATATTCATAGTTGAAGTCTGAGATAGAAATAACAGGAAAGTGAAGGAGAAGCTTTGGGGAAAGGAGACTGTATTGTCTCCCCCTTATGTGATGGACCTTTGGGCTTAGATAATAAGGTGACCTGATTCCTCTGACCACTACCCTTGCCTGTTATTCTAATATTACCAATAAAACTTTAACATAAGCCAGATAACATTCTAAGATCATTAGGGAGACAAGGGAAGGCACAAGCAAAGCATGGTTTGGTGGCATCCATCTTTAAGCCAGAAAACCCACTGTGCTAGCAGCCAACATTTGGGGGATGGTGGCTTGTGTAGATTTTGTTCCTGAGCAAAATCAGATTGGGGCACCACTTACCCCATTTTGAGAGGAAGCCTTCCCTTCAACTCCTGAGGGGTGGCATGTCTACAAAAGGGTGATACACCTTTTAAGTTTCTCCATTAATAGTGGCCCCAAGAGAGTGTAAAGAGAGAGTTACTTCACTGACCCCTCTCTCTTGTCCACTTGTACCTTTTCTGATTTGGGCCATTATTATACCTTCTAAGGCAGTGAATTTCACTGCAATGTCTGCCTGGTGATTTCCTCTAGAGACAAGGTCAATTCAACCTGTATGAGCAGAGCAATGAACCACAGCTAGGACTTCAGGGAGCTGGAGAGTAGAAAGAACTTCTTTAATGATTTCTGCATTTGCAATACTTTTTCCAGCTGAGGTTAAAAATCCTCTTTGAAGCCATAACATACCCACTGTATGGCATATTCCAAATGCATATCTAGAGTCTGTATAAATTGTTGCCTTCTTATCTTTGGCAATTATACAGCCATATTTTAGAGCTATAACTTCTGTACCTTGAACACTTATATTTGAGGGCAGTGAAGCTGACCACATAGTGGCAAATTCTGTCACTACAGAAGCTCCAGTGTAGTGTATGCCATACCTCATGAAAGAAGAATCATTAGTGAATAATAATAAGTGGATTATCTAAAGGAGTGACTGGGAGATTATCTCAAGTTTTCTTAGCCATGGACACTAAAGATTCACAACTGTGCAATGGTTCTTCTGATACTGGTAAATCAGGAAGAAAAGTTGCAGGATTTAGTAATTTACGGTGTTTTAACATAATATTCTAATTACCTAACAAGGTTAGCTTGTACCCAGCAAGTCTTTGATCAGAAATTGCCTGTGCTCTATGTCTTAGCAACAATACTTCAACTTCATGTGGGCACATTATGGTTAATTAGCATCCCAAGACTAAATCAGCAGATTTAGTTACCAATAAAGCTGTGGCATCTGTGCCTTTAATTCATGGTGGTGTTGCTAAAGCTACTAGGTCCAGCTGGGCTGAAAAATAAGCAAATAGATACTTAAGTCTTAAAGAGTTAAACACCCTCTCTGTTCATGTACATATAAAATAAATGTTTTTTTTTGTTTCTTTGTAATCTGGAATACCTAGAACAGTGGCAGACAGGATAGCTTGTTTTACGTTAGAAAGTTAGAAAGAGCTAACAGGCATTCCACCTCTAATTTAAGTGGTTCAAGTACTGAATTTTTTGTCAGTGTTATAAGAGGTTTAGTGATTTCCCCATAGCAAGGGATCTACTTTCTACAAAACCCTGTTGCTCCAAGAATTGCCCTCAACTGTTTCTTAGTGGATGGGGTGCTCAATTTCTGAATATTTTCAATGTCCTTAGGGGAAATGGAGCAGGCACCAGCAACTTTTATACCACTTTGGGGACATACCACTGCCTTAGAGATCTTATAGCCTATCTAAAAGGAGATGTTTGCTATCTTCCTGGAATACTGTGGCATTTGGTGAGGTCAAGAGGAAATCATCTACAAACTGTATTAAACAGCTCTCATGAAACTTAATATTTTCTAAATGCTGTCTTAAAATCTGTGAGAACAACATGGAAATTTCCAGAAACCCCTGTGTTAACCAACACCATGTTAACTGAGAACCTTCCAGGTGAAAGCAAATATATTTCTTGAATTTTCATGAACAGGAATTGAGAAAAATGCTGAGCACAAGTCTACCAGAGAAAAATTTGGCTGTGCTGGGAATAGAGGAAATAATTATGGCTGGCCTGGGAACCACAGGATGTCTTTCAATGACATAATTACAGCCCTTAAATCCTATACAAATTGATTATAAGTGTATAATATTCAGACTGGCAAGGGATTATCATTCCTTCCTCAATTAATAAATCTATTCCTGGCATAATTCCTCAGTTGCCTCTTTTGATAGAGGATACTGAGGAATGGAAGGAGGAGGATCAACTTTTGTCTTAATTTGAACAGGAACAGCTGATTTAAATAGGCTGATGCTGTAATACAATGTGGCTCAAAGAGACTCAGGTATATCTGCTGGGATTTTAAAAGTGGGATGCTCCATCACCTCCTGACTGTCTGAAAGAAGTACAGGGAGCAAATTTAAGGATTCTTCAGGCAATTATAGTAACATAGAGCCATGTGGAGATCATGTTATTGTGGCTATAAGTTTGCATAAAAGATCTCTCTAGCAAATTTTTTGCGGAGCTAGGGATTAGAAGGAAAGAATGCTCTACTGATAGAGATCCCACAGATACTATTTGAAGGGAAAGCTTTGGGACCTTTTGGGGTGACACTGATACCCCCACTACATTTAGCAAGCCAATAGAATCTAACTCAGAATCAGGTTTACTCATCAATACAGATCTGGATGCTCCAGTGTCTAAGAGGCAATCATAATATGTGATTCCATCTTTTAGTGTGGCATGAGGTTCACTGGGATAACTGATGTTAAAATATCAGAGTCTGGATAAACAAAGGTTTCATTCTCTGATTCCAGAGTCCTTACCTTCTCTTCACACATTCATAACTATCCTTGGCTAGTTCTCTGGGATCCCCCACACTGAGGGGAATTTTCACCTTGAATATAGAGTAGATAAGTAAGCCCAATTTTGGATATTTTGGTGTGTTATTGGTTTCCTAATTTGGATTATTATTTCTAAAGTTGTTATTATTTTTATTTGACGATTCCACTTTTACAGATCATTATTACATGATCCCTTTTCCCACAGAAGTAACACATTAATGATTGATTTGTGGATTCCTGCAAAGGTGATATAGCCACTCCTTGATTTTCTTTTTCTTTTTCAATTTCCACCCTAAAAATTTTTATTCCTTTCCTTAATCCCTCCACTAAGTCATTTTTCTCATCATCTTTCTTTTCATGTCAGTTAAAGATATAAACTGCTACTCTCCTCAATTCCTTAAGATCCATAGAGTTCCAATTCAGACAGTTAGTCTTAAAATAATCTCTCATCACTTTACAACAATTTTTAATGAATTGCCTTTATATTTGTCTAACATCCATTTCTCTGCATAGATTCAGGTCTATATATCTAACTCCCAACTCAATAAGTCTATCCATTAACTGGGAGGGATTTTCCTCTTGTTTTTGCTTAAGATTTTTGAACTTTGTCCATGAACCAGGCCTATCAGAGCAAGCTCTCATTGCTATTAGTAATGTCTCTCTAGCCTGGAATAGTTTTAAGTAGCTTTGTTCATTGTTAAAATTCCATTTAGAATCAGCCTAGGGCAAATAAATTGCTCTCCTTCCTTGGGCCTGTTTAAAAAAGAGATGATTTTATTTTTCTCTCTTTCTGCACAAAAGCTTGGAACAAATTTTCTATATCTAGCAATGTAAAATCATATGTCCTATAAATATTTCTGAGCTTTTTAATAATTACAGTAGGATCAACTTCAAAGGAAGGAGGATTTTGATTGAATCTCTCAATATCTTGGAGGATAAAGGGTATGTAGTGCCTAAGGAACACTATATCGCCACTTTTTTTACAGGTGTGTAGGTCCCTTAAGGAGAATACACCTTTAAATGAATAATTTGCAATTTCTGTCTCTTGGCTGGATTTTTGGGTTTCTATGGAGCAGATAAGGGGAGGTGGAGGAATAGGTGTGCTAAGAGAGATGAGTTGGTCTGGGAATAGGGATGCAGGGGGGAGGAATGGGGACAGGGAAGAGGCAAGGGAGGGAATGGGACAGAAAAGGAAGAGGAAGAGGCAGGGTAAAGGGAGATCTGGAAGGTATGGAAGTGTGGAGAAGAAGGGGTGGGTGAAATAAAACAGGGAGAAAAGAGGGTGGGATCAGGCCATGGCTAGCCATAGGTGAAAAAATTGAGATAAGAGGAAATCAGCTTGAGACATGGGGTGGATAGGCTTAGATGGAGAGGAATCTTTCTTCTCAATCTTGAGATTACTAAAGTTTTTCTTAATGTTGAGTATTTGAGTTTGTAGGTTAATCAAGGTACCTGTATATTGATTTTTCTTGAGGAGAAATAAAGTGTAAAATATCCTATGAGAAATAGTGCTCCCAGGATCAGTGGTAAATAAAGCCATTCTGCAGTGTTAAAGAGTTCAAACTCAGTAAAATTCTCAGGGAACAAAAGCCATTTCAAATGTAGAGGAAAATTTTCCCTCAGAGTCTGGGTTAAGAGTGGAAACATCATACTGAGAACCCACCTCTTAACTAGTTTAAAAATGGAGGAGGGCTCAAAATTTTTAGCCAGAGGATAACTTAATGAGGGAAAACAAAAGCTTTCTATTTTAAGCAGAATGTAGGTAAAAAACTCCTCAGAGTAGCTTAGCTGAGTTTGTCTTGGAGAGCAAAAGAATTTTATGAGTATACAATACAGGCTTCAGAGGCTATGAAAGCTTCCCACGGTTAGTTTAAAAGTGGCAGGCAGACTTCCAGGTTAAAATGATGGCAGAGTAGAAGCAACTGTTTAACCTCTCCTAACCCAGATAGATAAGACTCCTCAAGAGGACATAAAAACAAATCCAGACTAAGGAAGGGACCCCACAACAGGGTGCAGCATTGAAGGTAGGTGAGATCAGGGCATTTCCATGCTATAAGGGGGTGAAATAGCTGTCACTAAAATGTGAGCTGAGCAACCCCCTCCCCCTGCCTAAAGTGCCAGAGCCAGAGCACAAGAGTTAAAGCAAATTTGGGGCATTCATTAAGTTCTTGGCAGCTACCTGGCATCACCAGGGCCTACTCCTGAGAGCAGCAAGAATCAAAACCCCAAGAGGCTAAAGAACACATGGACTTCGAACATAGACCTTAAGCACAGGTGTGGACATTGAGGTCAGGCATGGTCCTTGGGTGGGGACCCAGTGCAGAGGGGTGAATGACTGTGGAATCATTGCTCTGAGACTATTAAAGGAGCTTTGGACAGATGAAAAAGCAAGGGGACCACTAGGTGGCTTGACCCTAAGTACGACTAGACTTTAGACCTCAGGAGCCTAAAGAATGCAGATCGACCCTTGGCATGAGGACAAAGCTGAGAGGGCTCACTGTGCCATTACTCAGACCAAAGCTGATCCACAGCTCAATGGAATAGGCAGAAAACCTGTCTGCCTCACACAGCCTTCTGACTGAGAAAGAAATAATAATAATTTTGGCACCAGGCAGAAGAATCTCAAAAGAGAAAGATCAAGTAGAAAACTTTAAGACTCAACAACTTTTACACAGAAAAAATCCAGACAACAGAGCAAACAGCAGAGGAGAATAAACAAGTAATCACATCCAAACCTTACCAAAAAATGAAAATTGATCACAAGCTGTTGAAGAGTTCATATTTGAGATCATGAGAAAGATGAAAGAGATTTGGCAAGAGAAGTGGGAAATGGCTCAAAAGGAAATTAAGAGGTTAAAAGACAGAAACTCCCAATTGAAGAAAGATGCCCCCAAATCAAAGGAATTGATAAGCAAATTGGAGACCAAAATCAAACAGCTGGAAAACAGGATAGGCCAAATCAAAAAAGAAAATCAAAAGGTAATAGCAGAAAATCAGTCTCTAAAGACTGGAATTGGGCAAGTAGAAGCCAATGATCTCTCAAGACAGCAAGAACAAATAAAACAAAGTCAAAAGACTGATAAAATAGGAGGAGACATGAAATATCTCACTGAGAATCTGACAGATCAAGAAAACAGTTCTAGAAGAGACAATTTGAAAATTATTGGTCTTCCTGAAAAAGCAGAAATTAATAGAAATTTGGACTTCATACTACAAGAAAATATCTAAACAAACTGCCCTGAAGTTCTACAACAAGAGGGAAATATAGCCATTGAAAGGATTCATAGATCACCCTCTCCACTAAATCCTTAAAAGACAAAATCCAGGGATAGAATAGCCAAGTTCAAGAGCTTCCAAGTGAAAGAAAAAATATTACAAGAAGCCAGAAAGAGACAATTCAGATATCAGGATCACACAAGATCTGGCAGCCTCCACACTAAAAGACCACAAGGCTTGGAATAAGATATTCAGAAAGGCAAGAGAACTGAGTCTACAACAAAGGATCACCTACCCATCAAAACTGACTATATACTTCCAGGGGAAAGTATGGTGTGATAATTTCATTAAGTCTACACTGCCCATCTTTAAATTTAATCACCAAAGGTGAGAGCACCTTCCAATTCTGGGAGGTCCTAACCCAAGTGTGCTAGAGTGAGTAACGAGTCACAATCAAATGACCATCCCCTACCCTTTCTATGAGAAAGTGTCTATTGTGATTGAACATGTAGGCTAGGGGAAGGCACTGGAAGTGTTGCATACATGACCCCTTTAAAAAGAGGGAGTAGACTGACGGAAGTTGCTTCTGGTTTGGTGAAGGAAACCTGAGGGAGGGAGCTTTGCTGACTTGTGAGACTGTTTCACTTGATGAGTTTAAAGACTGAATCTTCCTGAACTTCTATTAAGAAACTTCTTTTTACAGACTCTGTGAATGAAGTTTGCTCCATTCACCTCCAGGCCTCAGGCTTTTCAACCCTTGGTTGAGGTTTAAGATTTACTTGGACTAATCAGTGGGACAGGTTCTTATTTCTGTACTTCCTCTCTCTCTTCTCATGTAAATAAATTCCCATAAAAGGCCATTTTGATTTGAGATTATTCTTAATTGAAGATTGATAATACTTCAATCCTCTGGCAACCATCTTTAATATATTGAACCCATAAAACCTCTTTTTCACTCTTACAATTGGCATTCAACAAGATAAAAGATTCCCAAGTATTTGCACAGAAAAGATCAGTAATAAATGGAAAGTTCGATATTCAACCACAAAAACCAAGAGAAACATGAAAAGGTAAATAAAAAACAAAGGGGAAAGAAAGAGAACTCTTATTTTTAAATTTACCCCTTTAAGGGATTCAATAAGACCAAATTGTTTGTATTCCTATATGGAGGAATTTTATGTATAACTTTCAAAAACTGTATTCACTATTATAACAATTATCTAAGATGATATAGGAGGAAAAAAGAGGAGGGTGAATAGTAGATGGCACCAAGAGAAACTTGAATGAATAAGAAAAATAGGATATTCTATACCACATAAAGGGAGAATGGGAAGAGCAGGGGATGAATGCTATTATAAAAAGTAGATGAAGAGAACATTAAGAGATAATATTTAAACCTTACTTTCAGTGGAATTAACCCTGAGAGGGAAGAGAATCTATATCCATTGGGATATAGAATTCTATCAAACCCTACCAAGAACGTAAGAAGGGATAAACCAAGGAGAGAAGGGGATTGGGGAGGTCAAAAAAGAAAGGGGTGGAGAGGAGGAAGGGAATATATTAGGCCACAAAAATTAAACGGAGGGGAATAATAAGGAAGGGGGTGAAAACGGAAGTGAATCAAGAGAGGGGACAAGGGGGACTGGTCTAAAACAAACCACTGGATTAAAAGGAAATAATATAAGAAGAAGGGTAGAACTAGGAGAGGATACCAAAATGTTGGGGAATACACAACTGATAATTATAACTGAATGTGAATGGAATGAAATTTATATCCTTGAGTGCATGTATTAACAGATTAGAGAGGGCAAAGATCAATGAACTGGGCATGCAAATTAAAAAAAAACTATAAAGGGAACAAATTAAAAATCCCCTGCTAAAGATCATATTAGAGATTTAAAAAATGAAATGAGGAATCAATAAAATTCAAAGTAATAGAACTACTGAATTAATAAATAAGACTAGAAGCTTATACTTTGAAAAAAAATTGACAAAGTACTGGTAAATCCAATTAAAAAAAGGAAAGAAGAAAACTAAATCATCAGTATCAAAAATGCAAAGGGACACCTCACCTCTAATGAAGAGGAAATCAACATGATCATTAAAAACTATTTTGCCCAATTAAATGGCAATCAATATAGCAACTAGGTGAGATGGATGAATATATACAAAAATATAAATTTATAAAAATATAAATTGCCTAGATTAACAGTAGAAGAAATAATCCCATATCAGAAAATGAAATTGAACAAACCATTAAAGAACTGCCTAAAAAATATTGCCACGACCAGATGTATTCACAAGTGAATTCTATTAAACCTTCAAAGAACAACTAATTCCAATACTAAACAATCTATTTGACATAATAAGCAAAGAAGGAGTTCTACCAAACTACTTTTATTATACAAATATGGTACTGATCCCAAAGCCAGGATAATCAAAAACAGAGAAATAAAACTACAGACCAAACTCCATAATGAATATAGATGCAAAAATCTTAAACAGAATATTAGCAAAAAGACTCCAGAAAGTGAACATTAGAGCTATTCATTATGATCAGGTGGGATTTATACCAGGAATGCAAGGATGGTTCAGCATAATAAAAACCAATCACATAATTGACCATATCAACAAGCAAACCAAAAAAAAAACCACATAATTATCTCAATAGATGCTGAAAAAAGCCTTTGACAAAATACATTATCCATTCCTATTGAAAACACTAGAAAGTATAGGAATAGAACAACCTTTCCTAAAATAATAAATACTATGTATCTAAAACCATCAACAAGCATCATATTCAATGGCAATAAATTATTAGCCTTACCAATAAGATCAGCCGTGAAACAAAGATGCCCGTGGTCACCTCTATTATATAATACTGTACTAGAAACACTAGCAGTAGCCATCAGAGGAAAAAAAAAGAAATTGAAGGTATTAAAATAGGCAGTGAGGAGACTAAGCTTTCACTCTTTGCAGATGATATGGTGGGCTACTTAAAAAAATCCTAGAGAATCAACTAAAAAACTAGTACAAATAATCAACAACTTTAGAAAAATTGCAGGATACAAAATAAATGCACATAAATCATCACCATTTCTATATATTTCCAACACATCCCAGCAGCAAGAGATAGAAAGGGAAACATCATTTAAAATCACCCTAGACAATATAAAATACTTAGGAATCTATCTACCAAAACAAACACAGATATTAAACAAACACAACTACAAAACACTTTCCAAACAATTAAAACCAGATCTAAACAATTGGAAAACCATTGCTTGGTCATGGTTAGGATGAGCTAACATAATAAAAATGACTATTCTCTCCCCAAATTAATTTACCTATTTAGTGCCATACCAATCAAATTACCAAAAAACTATAACAAAGTTCATTTGGAAGAACAAAAGTTCAAGAATATCAAGGGAAATAATGAAAAAAAAGTGAAGGGAGGTGGCATAGCAGTACCAGATATTAAACTATTCTATAATGCAGCAGCCATCAAAACAATATGGTACTGGCTAAGAGACACAAGGGAGGATCAGTGGAATAGACTTGGGGTAAGTGACATCAACAAGACAGTGTATGATAAACTCAAAGAGTCCAGTTTGGGAGATAAAAATCCACTATCTGACAAAACCTTTTGGGAAAATTAGAAAACAATATGGGAGAAATTAGGTTTAGATCAACATCTCACACCCTACACCAAGATAAATTCAGAATGGATGAATGACCTAAATATAATGAAGAAAACTATAAGTAAATTAAGTGAACACAGAATAGTATACTTGTCAGATCTATGGGAAAGGGAAAATTTTAAAACCAAGAAAGAGTTAGAAAAAATTACAAAATGTAAAATAAATAATTTTGATTATATTAAATTAAAACATTTTTTGTACAAACAAAAACAATGCAACCAACATCAGAAGGGAAACAATAAACTAGGAAAAAATCTGTATAACAAAAAACTTTGACTCAAATATGCAAGAAGCTAAATCAAGTGTATAAAAAAAATCAAGCCATTCTCCAATTGATAAATGGGCAAGGGACATTAATAGGCAATTTTCAGATAAAGAAATCAAAAGTATCAATAAACACATGAGAAACTGTTCTAAATCTCTAATAATTAGAGAAATGCAAATCAAAACAACTCTAAGATACCACCTCACACCTAGCAGATTGGCTAAAATGATAGCAGGGGAGAGTAATGCATGTTGGAGGGGATGTGGCAAAATTGGGACATTAATAAACTGTTAGTGGAGTTGTGAATTAATCAACCCAATCTGGATGGCATTTTGGCACTATGGCCAAAGAGCTCTTTTAAGATTACCTGACCTTCGAACCAGCCATGCCATTCCTGTGTTTGTACCCCAAAGAGATCATAGATAAAAAACTTGTACAAAAATATTCATAGCCATGCTTTTTGTGGTGGCAAAAAACTGGAAAAAGAAGATATGACCTTCAATTGGGGAATAGCTGAACAAATTGTGGCATATGCTGGTGATAGAATACTATTGTGCTCAAAGGAATAATAAACTGGAGTAATTCCATGTGAACTGGAAAGACCTCCAGGAATTGATGCAGAGTGAAAGGAGCAGAGCCAGAAAAACATTGTACACAGAGACTGATACACTGTGGTAAAATGAAATGTAATGGACTTCTGTAATAGCAATGCAATAACCCAGGACAATGTGTAGGGACTTATGGAAAAGAACGCTACCTAAATTCAGAGGAAGAACTACAGAAGAGGAAACACAGAAGAAAAACCACCCCTTGAACACATGGTCTGATGCAGACATGATTGGTGATGTAGACTCTAAAGAACCTTACTAATATATCTATCAATAATATGTTAATAAGTCTTGATTGATGACACATGTAAAACCAGTGGAAATATGCGTTGGATATGGGGGGGGGGGGTAAAGGGCGGTGGTGAAGGAGAAAGAAAAAATATGAATCATGTAACGATGGAAAATCTTTCTAAAAAAAAAAGTGTCAGGCAGATGGTAGCAGGATCAACAAGTTTTTTTTCAGTTAGAAAGGTAGGTAAAACCACCAGCAGCTACCAGCAGTAGTGAGAGAAGGAAGAGGTGCAGTGAGGGTGGCAGAGCCTTTTAAAGCTAATCTGTCTTTAACTAAAATAGGTGTAAGGGTCCTAAACTGCAGATTTCTAGTCACCAAAAATGTAAGATTTAAAATAATATCAGTAACTCCAAGTATATTTTATAAGATTTATTAATAATCACTTTAAGTAGAAGAAATAAAAAATAGAAATACAAAGCTTAAGTATGACCATGTAAGTAAAGTTTCCTGCCATGCTCCCTCCCCAGCCTCCACAGCCATGATCTGGGAAGAAGAGAAAGAGGGGCAGGGTTACACCAAAACTTCAGCGTGTTCACATGCAAATGGGATGCTGAGTGAGATAGTTCTGGGGAGCAAATTCCATCTACAAATAAATGAACAGAATATTCACAGAATGAGAACCTGAACTAGTATAATCATGGTCACTGGAAATTTTCTGACTGCAGGGAAGAGAAGGTAACCTTCCTATATAAATGCTAAAGAGAGGAATAAATAATTATGTACATAGTAGAAGGAATAAATAAGTGAGGGGAACCTCAACATAATCAGATTCAGTCCACACTAATATGATCACATTCCCCATGTCTCATTGCTCCCAGTAATGAGAGTAGACCCCAGGAAAATCAAAGCCATGATTTGGCCAGAATCACTCCTGACATGAAGCCCCTAAAGCTCTCCCTGATGTACTTGGTAAATGACTAGCTGTTCTATACAAACTAACTAAAGACAAATATTTTCCTGATATTCTGAACTATACAGTTACATATTTACTTGTGACTTATTATCTTATAGAAAGCTGTTCAGATGCACTAAGGTAATCTAAATTCCTTTTATCCATCTTGTAAATCATTATTAACCATTGTCCCTGGGAAAGACTTACCTAATCCCTTTACCTTGATCATTTACCCTATAAATTGTAAAACCCAACCAAATAGACTTTACCACCACTTTAAAAGCTGTGTGTGTGTGTGTGTGTGTGTGTGTGTGTGTGTGTGTGTGTGTGTGTGTGTATGTGTGTGGTTCTTGGACAGAATTAGTCCTCCTGTAAACCCAGATCCCTCTTTTTTACCCCGGTAAGTAACCCATGATCAGTGTACTGAGAGCTGTACCCTTTAATGTCTCTCTTTTCTTTTTCCTTTTTTCACTTCATTCCTTTGTTTGTTCTGTCATATTCAAATTTTGATTTTGGAGCTATTTTAAGGTCTGTTGGAGAGGACTTTACTATACCATCTTGACCCCACCCCAATCTGTGTCACATTTTCAAAGGTATATTAATAACTTGGAATCCACTAAGATATTTGCAACTGAGAAATCATGGACATTATATAAAGGGACTGATTGAAGTGGATTTGACACAAGATGAATATTCGATCTAGAAAAGTAATGGTTCAGAAGGTTAAGATACATTCAGAAGGTTAAGATACTACTTTTTAGTTTACACTGTTTGCAAGTAATTCCATTTTTTCTGCATTGTCATGGAAGGCCACATTAAGACTTTAATAGTGAGGTGAATTTTGTTTTAACAATAGCAAAATAGTTGAAAAAATTTATGAAATCATAGTTCCATTAAACTTTCAAAAAATAGAGAAAAACTTCCTGATAACCTTGATATTTCTATTATGAAGTGAACTTCCTAGCTGAAGGGTGTCAAGGGTTTTGTAGACAGTAGCAATTTATTTTGAAAAGTTTTGTTCTTCAGGTATGAGTTGTATACAGAATTGGGGAATATAGTTTTTTTCTAGCTTTGGCTGAGTTCCAAAAAGCTGTTAGAGGTTTTAGAATCTTGAGGAGAGGCAGTTGACTGGATCTTCCGTGGAGGGAGGAAGTCAATGAGCAAGCTCTAGGATTTTCTAGCTTCAATATTGAAATTTAGCCTAGCATTAATATATTTACTTAAGAAATTATTATTTTAGATAGACCCTTTATATCTTCCTTTCCTAATACCACCCTGCATTCCCTCCCTTACCTTAGTGGCTGTGGAGTTTATAAGGAGAGATATTAAAGAGGAGTTAAATCTGTGAAGAGTTATTTAATTGACAACATTATTTATAATTTAATCAAATCATCATTTATTTTCTTTTAGATAGCATTTTGTAAAACTGAGTAAGGCAGGTCCTTGCTCAGATTCCATCTTTACTTCCCTTCCCCCACCTGAGGTTCCTGTGATAACTGATAGGGCTTTCCTTTAACCCACCTTCCTAACAAACATTCTTCAAACAATTAAACCCTTTGTGTTTCAATAGTTCTATTTAATGTAATTTGTCTGTTAGTTATCAAGAGGGGAGAAGAGGGAAAGAGACAACATACTCTGGGCTCAGAGGGTAGCTGGGCATCCATCTTGAAGGAAGGTGTTACTTCAAAATAGGTCCCTTCCTGTGAAATTAACTAAAGCCTGTTTGTTAATTTCAGTCTAGTCTATTACCCTCAGCTTGTGTTTGAGACTAAGTCCTAGTCTGTAAGCCTGATGTATTAGTTTGTTTAGTTTAACTTCTCTTCTCCCAAAAAGATCTCTGTTTCCCTTCTGTGTTATACTCCTGACTTCAGTCCTATTATACCCTGAATCTCCTTTAATCCCAGCCTACTTGTAGCCTAGTTTATCCACTCACCAAGTCTCCAGTCATCCTCTTTTTCAATTCCCTTATACCAAACACCTTTCCTCAAATTACCCCCATAACATTCTGGCAAGCCAAGTCATACGAAACCTAGAAAATAGAATATGAAGAATAGAAAAAGAAAATGAATTGCACAAGATTGATTTTTATATTAAGCAGTCTATCGCTGCTTATATGGTCTTTTATGCAGGGAATGTGTGCATTTTGGCTAGTAAAAGTACCAAACATGATACAGCAATTAATAGAAATCTATGACTATTATAAATGGTTTGCATTCACTTTAGCTGAATGCATATGCTTCATTCCAACAGCAATAGCAATTGTTCTGGCTCTATGGCATTTTTTTGGCAATTTTAAAAGCGGTCCTGACTCATCTGTTTAACTATTATAAGGCATCTGATTCAAAACAAGGAAATGATAACAAGGAACTAGTTGAGAATATAAAATTACTGTTCCAAGTGTTGAGGCAATTACGTGAAGGGAATGAACTCGATAAACATACCATCTTACAACTTGAAATCGTAGAATCAAAATTTTTTGGGAAAAAGGAAACAGAGAAAGATCAACCAATACAGAATGCAGTGGTCTCTGTCCTACCAATAGTAGACAGGACTATTGTCCAACCTGGAGAGGGGGTGGTGCATGTCAAAACGTACAAGGCATTCACTCCTAGTGATATGGAGGTTTTAAAACGCCGTTTTCCCAGATTCTACGAAAAGCCTTACAAAAGTTTAAAAGAATTGAAGCGGGTGTTCACACTTTTTAACCCTAGTTTCGACGATGTCGAATTTCTTTTGGGGGAATTTTACACTCCCTCGGAAAAGGAAAAATTCCTGACCAAAACTAGAACAAACCCCAATTTAGAATCATGGCCGTTAGTACATCAAGATCTAGATTTCACTCAACACGCCAACATGAGGTACTTGTTAAGATGCAGGGATGATCTTATCGAAGCAATGAGAAATTTTGCAAAAAGGCCAAATGCATGGCAAAAATTTGAGAAACTGAGGCAAGGGGAAGAAGAGCACACGAGCAGTTTTCTAGACAGAGTTATTGAAGCTGCTGAAACGATATTAGGACTTAGAGATACTCATTCCCAAGATACGATCAATCATATAAGGAGACAATTTGTAAAGGGAACCTCAATCCCGATACAAAATTACTTCAGGCAAAGTTGTCCACAGTGGGAATCATTACCACTGGAGGATATTAGGAATCATGCAGTATATGTACATGATTCCAAACAGAAAGAAGTGAGAATGGCTAGGCAATCTGACAATGAGAAAGATGAGATCATAGCAGACTTGAAAAGGCAATTGAAACAATCGAAACGGGAGAAAGAAATTGAAGAGGTGAAGAATTTTGCTCTTCAAACGAGTAGAAACCAGTTTAGACAACCTGCCAACAGCACCCCAAAATCAAAATCAGCACCCCGTTGCTACTTGTGTGGGAAGATCGGGCACATGATTCGTTTTTGTAGATATAAGCAACAAATTGATTTTTCAAAACCCAATAATCAAAGAGATAATAGAAAAACATTTTATAATTCAAAGTGGGCTAGAAATAATGAATCAAATACATATAATCAAGGAAAACATACAGATACTTGCTGTAATCACACATGCAAAAAGTACAGTCAAACACCTTCGTTAGATGAAATGGAGAAATATATACAAATGGGCACGAAACTGAAAAAATCATTATGAATTGAGATTTCTAATTTAAAACCTATTAATCAGTGTAATTTGGGTGTGGCAGAGTCTAAGAGAATGGAGGGAAGCAAAATGAGAAATCGAGGCAAAATAGAAAAGGTGTCTAAAGTAATCTACACAGAGGATACACATAGGTCTGTGGTAGATAATGAGCAATGGGAAGACATAATGCAAATGTGCAAAGAAATCTTTGGCATTAAGGAGGATGATTATATAAGCTTTCTCACTCCATATCATACACATTGGGTGGGAAGCATGAATCAAACCATTGCAAAGAATCACATCAAGAAAATTTGCAAGCGAGTTTAGAATTAGATGCAACAGTTCTTTCCCATGCAATTGCTTTAGACACAATGTCACAGTTAGAGGTTAAAGAGCAAAAAAGTCTAAAGGTTGGCAAGAACTTGATTTTAAAGAAACGACCCACTGATTTAAAAGATGATAGCAGCTGTGTAGGAAAGTCAAAATCCACCTTTCTTAACCCCTTAGCTACAGAATTTCATCCTAAACTTTGGGGAAGAGATAGGGAACAGTTGCCTTCTTCTACAATCAGTGTGGCCGAACATAAAATCAAGACTGTTACTGTGATTGATAAAAATAAAAATCATCTAATGTCAGTCACAAAAACAGTAGGGCAAAATAAGGAACAACAGTCAGCTTATGAATCAGTAATTGAACCTGAAGTGTTGAAGGGAACACAATCTAACTATCATACAATCCCGGAGACTACTGAAGGAGAGATTGCTGATTTGAGACTTGACAATTCTTTAAAGAGCAGAGTGGAAGATAGAACAAATCAAACTTCCATTTCTGAAACCCTTAATAAAAGCCAACATGGAATTTGCAATAGTAACAATGACTTACAAGCTCTCAATGAGAGTATGCTCTTTAAGCCTGCTTTCTGTAATCCTGATTCTAAACTGAACTTGCCTAATGGTGCTATAGGAAGTTTGGGTTTAGAAACAAAAGACCATACGCAACAAAGAATCAATGACAAGTGTACACAGAATACTGAGGATTCTTTATTACCCTTAGTGCCAGTAAAGTCCAATGATAGTGGAGAACCCTTAGTTACTTTAGAAATTGGGGGAGTACAATATCAGGGATTACTGGACAAGGGGGCAACTTGTTCCGTACTAAGAGAACCACCTGAAGGATGTCAATTTCAAGGCAGTTTAAGAATAAGAGGAGCTTCTGGGGTAGCACAACAAGTCCCAAAGCTAAAAGTAAAAATGTTAAAATTTGGACCTCTGACTCTTGAACACACCTTCCTATTGATGCCATCATGTCCTTCAAACCTCGTAGGAAGAGATCTTCTATGCAAATTGGCTGCAACCATCGAATGTCAACCGGATGGGCAAATTTATTTACACATACCTAAGAGATCTCTGAAACACCATCCCATTTTATTTTTAGACACATGGAGTGAGGAACCATCATACCAATCAACTGATAACATCTATGAGGTTCCAGATGATATTCCAGATTATGTGTGGGCTAAAAATTCAAATGAGGTGGGCAGGATATTGTCAGCGGAACCAGTAAAGATAGAGGTGAAAGAAGGCTTACCTCCAAGAATTCCTCAGTTCAGATTTAGTCAAGAAGAGATAGAAGGAGTGAAACCCATCATAGAGAGTTTATTGGAGCAGGGCATATTAAAATATGGATTTTCATAATACAATACACCAATCATGCCAATAAAGAAAGCAAAATTATCTCCTGATGGAAAGACTCAATGGCATTTAGTTCAAGATCTAAGAGCAATAAACGACCATGTGCAAAAGACCTATGCCGTGGTACCAAGTCCATCGCAAATCATTGCAGCAATTCCACCTGAAGCTGCTTGGTTTACTGTTCTGGACTTGAGCTCTGTGTACTTCTTTGTTCCCCTGCACAGAGACAGCCAGAAGCTGTTTGCTTTCTCCTGGGAGGGTAAATCTGTCTTCTGGACACGTTTGCCCCAGGGATTTGCAGATTCAGCTTCACTCTTTTGCCAAATTCTGCAGAGAGACCTTGAGTCGATAACATTCCTTGACAACAAAATGGTACATTATGTTGATGACATCCTGCTAATGTCACCATCTGCTGAAGTCTGTTACACTGATAGCATACACTTGATCAAAGAGCTAGGCAAAAGGGGCCATAAAATTTCCAAATCGAAACTTCAGTTCGTGAAGGAAAAAGTAAATTATTTAGGATTCATCCTAGAGAAAGGCTCCAGAAGAATTTCCAAAAAGAGAACACAAGATATACAGAATTTGAGTTTGCCTAAGACCAAAAAGCAACTCAGGGCAATCATAGGAATAATGAACTTCTGTAGAAACTGGATTCCAGGTTATGCTTACATCGCAAGACCTCTGATAGAGCTAACCAAGAAGGAAGTTCCAGAACCGTTAAAGCTGAATAAAGAACATATCCATTGTTTCTGAAATTTATGAAATCATAGTTCCATTAAACTTTCAAAAAATAGAGAAAAACTTCCTGATAACCTTGATATTTCTATTATGAAGTGAACTTCCTAGCTGAAGGGTGTCAAGGGATTTATAGACAGTAGCAATTTATTTTGAAAAGTTTTGTTCTTCAGGTATGAGTCTAGAAATACTTCTGCAAATTTTCAAGATAGGCTTTATGGTTTGAAGAAAACTGGATTAGAGTTCTGAGGTCACCTAGAATTTAAAATTTTGTGATTTTATGTTCCCTGAATTATGATTCAAAATATATGAAATGATGTTCAATTCTATTAAATTCAGCTTAGCTAATCTTTATTAATCATGTGCTATGTTTAATTCATGGTGCTAGCTTTTAAATGAACATAGAAAATGAAGATGGGTTCAGAATTTTAAGAACACTATGTTATGATGATAATAACAGATAGTTTGGAGAAGCAGATACATGTGTTAGGGTCAAATAGAGCTTTAAGTCAAGAGCCAGAGATTGACAGGCTTCAGTGAGGAAAGGAGGGGGCTAAACACTCCTGGTTCTCAGACTCCTCCCCCTCTAACTGCTTCTGCTTCAGTTGGTAGAGAAGACAGGAATAAGATTCTTCTGGTAAGTTTCAGTTATGGCTGAAACCCCAATTGATGTTCCTTTTCTTAAATTTATATTCCTCACAGGTCAGTATGATGAGTATATAGAAATTAGTTATCTAACAGTTGAGGACAGAAGAGATCTTCTTAAACTGGCAGCCAACAGGATTCAAACTAAATGTACAGACTGAGTTGTGAGTATCTTCCCAAATAATTATCAGGCACAGATTTGAAGGTAAAGGTTATATTAAGTAATAACAAAGAAAACTAGAAAGGGTAAATGAGGGTTTTAGGATAATGAGAGGAAACCCTGAACTGCTAAGTCGATGCTGCCCTTCCCCCTCCCCACAAGAGGGGATGAAGCACTTAACTGAAACTGGCTCTCTTGCTATTGATAAATATCTTACTCTCTAATCACTAAGTAATTACATAATTATATAAATGAATAATAGTAATAACAAACAGGCTAACTGTATGAGTAGAAACCACTGGCTTATGCTACAATGGCCACCTCAGGAGAAACCCCAAGTCAGGAGTAGCAAGCAGAGTGTCTGCTCACGTCCACTCCCACAAATTAACTGACTCAACCCTTCTCAACTGCCCCTCACCCAAAGTTCTCCAGGAGGGACCGCTGGAATTCTGGGTGAGGCTATCCCTGTACCTATGAAGGGATTCCATGCTTTGCATGAACACTATGAAGTAGTTACCTCCTTATAATTCAGGGATTATTTTTGTATATTATTGGAATTGTCCAACAATGTCTGCGTTTTGTGAATTACTGGATATATTGTAACACCTAGTGCATTTTTGTACATGGGTAAAACAATGTATAGAAGCTCATTGATTACTAAGAAATGCTTAATACACTTGGGCTTGTTGTTATGTATTCTTATGATATACAAATGTTTAAATCTTTTCAATGCTCATCTCTTTTAATTGATGAGTTATTTATGAAGTATGGCAGAATGATGATTAAAATGTCAATAATTTCACAGGAGTTTGTATTACAGATGCATAGTACTCTGTCCAAAGTCTTTATATATCTTGTTTTCTAAGAAATGGTATATAAATTCTTATGAAAGAAAAAAGGAAACTGGCACACAGGGAAATAATTTAGCCAATATATCTCCTGAAATGATTGCAGTGTTGTTATCACTATTGTCATTGTGGTCATCATTGTTGTAGCTGTCAGTCGTAATTATCCTCCCCATCATTACTGAGTATTATCCATCCTCACTCATTTTGCAACTCCTGGAAATTGGATGCTACTAGGTACGGGAGCTACAAAAAATGAAAGTTCCATATCCTCATTTGAAATGTGAAAGGGCATTACAATTTAAATGTGCTTTACAATGATTGATTTTTGAATTTAACAACAATTCAAAAATCTTAGTATTCTATATATCTGACCACTGTGCTTTATGTCATTATAGAAGGAAGTATCTTTTCAATTCCATCCCCTTATAGTTTCTGAGAGTGATGACTTTGGATACACCTCAGTATAGATATATAATGTATATAATGTGTATATAAGGTCCTTATATTTTTTTGTGCATAGTAACTATAAAGTGTATTTGCATCAATATTGTTAGGTTCTTATTTCTGTAGAGCATAATAAGAATAGGTTTTTATTTCTGTAGAATGTATTAAAAATTTTGTGATTCTGTAACCATAAATATTTGTAATTGTATATTATTTGAGACTTGCATGTTGCAAGAATTTTTTCTTGCTTTATTTCTTTCTCTCTTCACTTCTCCCTGTTTCTAATATAGAGTGTAGGATAGTTTTGTTTGAAAGATCCATTGGGGAGACAAGTCTCCCCAATATATCTCAGGGGGGATATGTTAAGAGAGTTTTCTTAATCTCTCCTTTTTTTTCTTTAATAGGCAAGGGAGAAAAAAGATTCCTGAGTAAGAGCCTCCCTCCTGTGCAGGCTCTCAGTTGATGACAGTTAGAAGGGTGTGGCTGAGAGTTGGTAGGTGAATTGAGGGGAGTGTGAAAAAGTTTTTTTTTCTCTGAGTTTCCTGGAGAGTAGTGGTGTCTGTCTGGGTCTCTCAGACAATTTGGCAGTTTGAAAATAATTGACAGGGAGTAAAGAGAAATGGATTTAAGGAGGTAGGAGATAATTAATGCTTATTGATTAATGCTTATTAATTGATGCTTATTAATTAATGCTTATTGATTAACTTAGGTAGCTATATAGTGTGTATATTCTTAGATAGATAGAGTAGGTAGGGAGGTCAGTACTGGCCTGGCAGCAGACATTACCCTTGAAGGCAGATAGACTTAGGGTCATTTTAGAAATTTTAGTTAGGATTAGGATCTTAGCTGTAGGTAATAAGAGTTCTCTCACTTTCCTCTGTTCTATTTCCTATCTGAATTCTCCTCAAAATAAACTAAGCATTCTGTGTTTCATGAAACTTCTCTCCTGTCTTTTGTTCAAACTCCTACCAAAAATGTAATCCTTCAAATTAGTTAATAATGTTAAGTTGGGACATTAAGAGATTAAATAAGGATTCTCATTCAATTTCATCTCCTTCTGCAGTTTTAAAAGAGGGAATGCATTTTTGGCCTGCCAAAAACACAACTAAATATTAGGAAACTTTGAAATTATCTCATTAGGCAATTAATTTAAAGAGAAGTTTTCTAGTGTTATGGGGATAATTTGAGGAAAGGTGTGTGGTATAAGGGAATTTGAAAGGAAGTTGTCAGAGACTTGCTAAGTGAGTAATCTAGGTTACAGGTAGTCTGGGATTAAGGAGATTCAGGATATAATATGGCTGAAGTCAGGAGTATAACACAGAAGGGAAACAGAGATCTTCAGGGAGAGGAGAAATTAAACTAAACAAACAAACAGCAGGCTTTTCAGACTGGGACTTAGGCTCAAACACTGGCAGAGGGAAATAGACTATACTGAAATTAACAACAGGTTTAGTTAATTTCACAGGAAGGGACTTGTTTTGAAGTTACACCTTCCTCCAAGATGGATACCCTGGCTTCCCTTTAAGCCCAGAGTATGTTGGTTCTTTCCCTCTTCTTCCCACTCTTGATAACTAACAGACAAATTATACTAATAGGTCTGTTGAAACACAAAAGGGTTTATTATCTTTAAAGGATGATTTGTCAGGAAAGTGGATCAAAGGAAAGCCCTAACAGTTGTCTCAGGAACCTCAGGTGGGGGAAGGGAGGCAAAGATGAAGTCTGAGTAAGGACCAGCCTTTAACTCAAATTACAAAATACTATTGATGACTAAAGGGAATAAAAGATGACTGACTAGTTTTTTTATATCTAATACTGTCAAATAACAATTAACCCTTCACAGATTTTGAACTCCTCTCTAATTACTCTCCTTATTAACTCCACAGACATATAAAGTAAGGGAGGGAAGGTAGGAAATAATATTAGGGAAAGAAGATATAAAGGGTTTATCCAAAATAATAATTTCTTAAGTAAATATATCAAAGCTAGGCTAAATTTCAATACTACAGCTAGGTGTAAGGAAGCAGCTTGGCTGATCAGACAACCTTCCTCCACGGGAGACCCTAATCAACTGTCTTTTCCTCAAGATTCCAAACTCCTAACAGCTTTTGGAACTCAGCCAAAGCTAGAAAAAACTATATGACCCCTTCTCTATACTACACTAGGTAACGGGTATTTAAATGAATGATAATTCAAAGTGATGAAAGTGATGACTGTAAATTGTTATATTCTCTTATTATGTTCTTATATTTTTAGAATGCATATGGGTTGTGGGCATAGCAACTGTACAATAAAGCCTTAAATACAGGAAGGTAGAAATGAGAAAAATAAGTATTTAAAATCAGAGAGAGCAATAAGGAATAGATTGATCTGAAGAATTTATATAAACAGTTTCAATACATCTGAACAGTTTCTAATCTTTGGTTTAACCCTAGAAATTTTACTGTTAATATTAATTTGCATTTAATATAAACGTTTGAATGAAAATACTCTATATATTTTTTTCCCATTCAAAAAGTATGATTAACTTTATTTTTTTAAACAAAGTTTAAAATAAAACAGTATTAAAATATTACATTTATACAATATATGTACAAATAAGTTGTGGTGTTTTCCGCAAGCAATGCACTGAGACATTTTAGGGAAAATAAACTAACTTAGTGCAGTTTCTTCAAAAGAAGAAAAGGTTTCACAGGTCAAGTAGCAGAAATAATATAGTGTAATTTTTTTCTGATGAAGTCCAGTTGCTTAGCTGCTGAGCTAAAATATTTATTTACATAGAAGCTTTTTTTACACCAAGTTCTTGAGTGCTCCCGCTTTGAGTTCTTACATTATTTTTCCAGTAAGTTTTCTAGAAACCACTGCATATACATCTTTATTCTGCTTTAGTCTTTTCTACTTTAAATCATCTCATATTGTCCTTTTTTCATAATGTACTTTTTGAGGGGAACCCTAAATTTTCTGAACATAAATGACTTTAGTCTACAGTTTTTAAAAAGTACCTTAAAGGGGATATTTTCTTTGATATTTTCATAAAGCTATTCTTCATATAAAAATTTTCCCTACTAAAATCATTGTGATAATATACAAAGGTTTTATATTAAAACAACCCGTATATTAAACAAAGCTCTGATTAAGATGTGCACAGCTATTTTGCTGAATCTGGAGTTTAGAAAAGCCAACCTTTTCCTTGTTTTATCTTTTTTGTTCTTACCCAAAGATTATACTGAAATTCACAAAAGTTCATGTATTTTGGAGCAGAATGCTATGGCAGCTGTAATGAAAATGTCATCATCTTATTCTATAACTTGAACCTCTGTAAACAGTCAAGAATTTTTTCAAGAATTAACTGAATAGCACCAATCAAATGAGTTCTTGAACTTCCAGAGTACAATTTAAAGTGGCACTCATCTAGTCCAAAACATCTCAAACAGTAACATTCCTAATTGATCAGAATGAACTTTGTTGCACGAGTCCCAAAAATGTAGCTAAGGTAAAAATTAGACTGACTACATAGTTCCTGGATCTGTATTCACCCTGGGAATGAAATACTAATATTTGTAAACTAGTTCGGCTGTTGTTTTTTTTGACAGCTAAGATCTGAACTATGGTTATCCCATTCTGAATGGGTAGAGGCTTTTAACTCGTTCATGGCAGTGTAATTTCTGAATTGGTTAGGACTATTACTAAAGTTGTTTTAGCTTTTTTAGTACTCCAAAAGGAATATAATATTCTACTGCCAAGTCAGAACAAATCCACTCGGCAAGCTCTCAGTTCAACTTTGCCTTTAGTGTTTTCCGGGGGATTTTTCTGTGCTCTTCGGTGGTGTCATGATGCCTCCATTGCACACTGGTGACAACTGTCCCACCTTTGTGAAAGCAGACACATAATTGACTTCCTCCAGCATAGCCAAATAATTTGTGTGTGTCTGGATATTATGTCTGTCTTCTACAGAAATCTTCTTAAAAATCTTCAGTTTCACCGGAGGTCCACCCTTCACTACTCTGGCAAAAGATACCATCCATTCTACACATTCTGAAATATTGTCCCAGTCTAAACCTGACGCTTTCTTAACAACTTCAATGGAGGTAAAATGGCATAAAGCAGCTGCTGCCAATATTCTATACTGGAATTCTAATGAGTCAATAGAGAGAATACACAGATCCAGGAGCTGGGCTATCTGAACAAACTTTTCCTGGGAATACTGAGGTAGGAGTACTTTAGGAACATCTTTTAGAGCATCGACTTGGAGAAAGACATTCAACCAGGCAATAACTGTTACTGGACAGAGCTCCCACTTTAAAGCCTTTAATATGATGAGTTCCATCCCTAGGATATCATCTTCACTGCAAGCACCATCAGTAACATAAGCAACTTCTTGTAATTTAGGAGCATAGATTTCCTCAAGTTTTGCAGCAATGAATAATGAGGTAATACCAATAAGCTGAAGCATATTTTTGTTTATATCCTTTTGTGTCAACATAAATCTATCAAAAAAATCTTGAGCAAGATAAAACGTTTCCCTGTGAAGTGTATACACTTCACATACCTCTAAAAGCCAGTCTAGAAGTATTGATCTCATCTGTGGTTCTAAGTCAGAATGTAGCATTTCAAAATGTTTATCATGAACATATTTGGTCTCCTTTTTTAACATATTAAACCAGACATCCTTAGAACATCCCCAACTTAGGTCAGGCAGAGGTGAAGGATTTATAAAAAGGTTTTTAAACCTGTAGTTAGTAAACCTGGAGAAGTCACTGGTGACAGTTTCTTTGTGTGGGGTTTCAATAATAATGCAAGGAGTGATACCCCCAGATAACACAGGTGGCCAACAATTCCTAATTTCATATTGCTGTCTCTTGGCTCCAGTCTCCTCTTTTCTTTTCTTTACATCCTGAGTCGTTTTCCTTTTTTTGGCTGGAAGGAATTGGGTTTCCTGGGGAGAATCTGTTTGACTAGTCTGGGGCTGCTGTTTAGCTTGCAAACGGCTACTTCGTCTTGACATTTTTTTCTTTGGATTCTTCAAAAGTTCTGCTCCACCATCAGCCCCGATGCAGATCTGCTCTCCATACTCTATATATTTTGAACAACTAAATTAAATTTCTTATCTTATTAACATGTTAATGTAAATAGTGGCTACTTATCCTTTTCAAGCAATGTATAACCCTGAGGAAGCATTTATAAATTATCAGCTTCTTAATATCAATATGTTAAATGGAGTTTGACAATTCAAAACCATCAAGTTATTGGATTATAGTAGAAATTAGATCAGGATACCATTTACATAGTTAGTCTCATCCTTTATTAATGCAAGTTTTTAATGTTAATTTTGTGAATCATTGACATTGAATGTGCTTCTCAGATTGCATGTAACATGAAAAGGATGAGTCCATGTAATAAAAAAATACTGATCAATATATACATATTGCCCTAGTTAGTAGTAACTAGGATGAGTACATGAAATAAAAAATACTGATCAATATATATATAGTCCATATAATAAAAAATACTGATCAAAATAGCTCATACAATATGCCAAGCATTGATATTTACACTGGAAATGCAATGACAAAGCAATCCCTACTTTAATGAATGTACCATCTGTTGGGGATAGAATATAAATGTATAATAAGTAAACAGAAATATATACATGGTACCAAAGAGATGTTACTGCTAACTAGGGCATGTTATATAACAGTCTCATGTAGGACAAAGTTTACCCTGCATTTGGCTATATGATGGAAACAGTAGATGAAATGATGAATACAGTGAATATGGAACAGGTCAGTTTGGAAAACAAATGAAAAACCAATTGTGACCATTGGCTCTCAGAATGACCATTAGGTCAATTTTTTTCTTGGTTTACCTTTATTTTAGAAAAATGACTTTTTTTCTTCTATAACTGAACTAAATAAATGATGATCTACAGGTCAAATTGGCCCACTATCACTTAGGGTTAGACTTTGTCAACACCTGCTCTATAACCAAGCACATTCATGTTTGCAGTTAAGAAAATTGTCTTTCTCTTCATGTCTGAGTTCCTAATTTGATTTTGTCTCTACTATCTCATTGGTGCAGAACAAGGTCTTGCCTTATGCTCTAGTTTTTCTGTGAAATAAAGTCATGCCTCTAAACATTAATCCCAAGTCTTGTCCCTGAATATTTGATGTCAAAAATTTTGTAACACTCTGTTCCTTTTTGATTTGGACAATCCACAATAACTTGCCCCTTACTAGAGAATCTGTTGTTTCCCTATCTTATAAGATACCCACTTCCCATAGTATTTTTCCAGTGCAAACTATTATTCCAAAAGTAACCCACTCTGCCTATTTATTATGAAGCAGAGGGCCTATTTTCCAGTGCCATGTCCATAATACAATTGCTTAAGAAAAAGAAAACCTAACCTTGTTTAGCAAGGACCCTTGTTAAAGATCCACTCTTGATTAGAGTGAAAATATAGCCACTATATTTTTCAGCTTGGCCAAGGAAGAGAGACCAAGCCAGAATTAAAAAAAAAGCCAGAAAGGACTTTTTAAAAACTAAAATAGATGAAACAACTTCCTTCAGAGAGATACAAAAAATAGTTCAAAATTTTCAACCAAAATTTTTGCTTCTCTGTGATTTTATAGCTTTATAAGCCATTCCTATCAAACTATCACAGAGAAAGGTTGTGAAAGCATTAAGTCTCACACTCTTTTGAAATTTCTTTTCCATTTGCCATGTCAAGTCAAGTGCTGAACACATATATAGGTAATCAATACATGTGATACTTTTTTTGGTCATAAGTAATTAAAATTATATAATTTAGAATACATATCTTGCCCCCAATAATCTCATCTTTACTTTGAATGTATAAAGTGCTATCTCTTCTCTACATTAGATAAATATGTTATCCTATTTTTCCCATATTTTATAGTTCATTTAAAAATTGTCATTTAACTAAAATTAATTGTAGTTTTAACAAATAAAAACATGATAATCTAAAGTTCTTATAGAACTATGAGAAATGTCAAAGGCAGCATGGAGTCTCACGTGGTTAAAATAGCAAAAGAGTAAGAAGCTACAATTTACCAAAGAGGAAACACAAATCATTAATAGTCACTTGAAAAGTAAATGTTCAACTTCACTAACCAAGTAAATATGAATTAAAAAGAACAACAAATATAACTTTGAGGTATAACTTCAAATCTAGAGGGAAAAATAAAATTGGTATGTGGAGAAAAAGGTTTCTTGTTGCTTGCAACAACTGAATGACCTTAATCAAGACGTTTAATCTCTCTAAGCTTAATTCCTCAGAAGTAAAATGAAAATGATCATGTCTTCCTCAAAGAGTTGTTGTGTGGATAAAATGAGATAATATATGTACACAATGTATTGTGAACTTTAAATCCTGGACTAATGCCTTAATGAGCCTCCCCACTGCAAATCTTTTTCTATTACAATCTCTCCTCCACAAAGGTAGCAAAGTGATATCCCTATATTACAGGTTTGGTTATGTCATTCTCTCTCTAATAGACTCCAATGACTTCCTTTTTTTAATTGAATCAAATATAAGTTTGGCATATAATGGTTTTCACAAGCTGGGCTCTTTCTTGTCTTTCACTTTATTGCCTTTTGTGAATTTTTCATCCTTTCACATTGCCTGTCCCCGTGACTGTAATTTCCCGCCTTTACTTCTGCCTCTTCAAATTTCTTACTTCCCTCAGGATTTAACACAAATGCTATCTTCTATAGGTGACATTTTTCAGTTCTATTTCAATGCCTTCTCCCCTAAGGTTATCTTATATCTACTTTGCATGAACCCTTTCCCTTAAACTTCCCACAGTTCTTTCTATATACATTTTCAGCTTCTTAATTGAGGAAATGAAGCCACTTACTAAGAGGTGCCACTTTTCCTCCTCTTCAAATCAAATTTATGTGCCATCAACTCTCACCTTCTCTTTTCCTTCAATTTCTGTTAATAAAATAGCACTTCTTGGTAGGAAGGCCAACACCACAACATATGCCTTTGAGCCCGTATCTGTGTTCTCCTAGAAATTTATCCCTAATCTACCTTTCCATCTCAATTTTCAGTCTCACATTAGCTATTGAATTCTTCTCTCTTACCTTAAATATGGCCAAATATCCATCTTTTCAACCTTAAAAAATTGATTGTAAAATGTTACCATTTTTTTCAAACTATTAAGGATAATAAAAGCTGTCCCAGTTATTTCACAGGAATGTTGTAAGTTTCAAAAGCCATAGGGGATATGTGTATGTACATGCACAACAAAAAGTCATTTTTATCCAATATTTGGAACATATAATTCACTTAAGTTCTTGTTGAATTGAGACACTGGCATATCTATCATCTACTATTTGAGATATCTAAGAGTGGAGACAAAATGTTTTTAAGAAATTTGAGTTGGCAATAAATATTAAAAAATATGAATATTACTACAAAATAAGAAAGACTCCAAGTCTATAGGGCTTGGAATATTCTTTGAATTGATTTGTACTTCAACACCCCAATGCAGTATAGAATACCTTGACACTCATCTCTTTAAAATGCTCATGTCTCAAGTGTGTAAATTCTGTTGTCTTGATAAGAATGAATACCTTCATAAAACTATCTTAATTCTGACTCTAAGTCAGTAATCCACTTCCAAACTCATCCACTCTTTATAAATTATACTCTGTGTTTTGAGCAAAGTCTATGAACCTATGGCGAATCAGCAATAGAATCTTCTAAGATAAAAGTTTTAGAGTTACAAGGGACAAAGAGGCAGTTAAATACAACTCCATCATTTTACAGAGAAAGAAACTGAGGCACAGAGGCTAAGTAACTTCTCAAAGGTGGCACATTAAATTTCTGAGGCAGCTTTAAATTTTCGTTATTTTATTTTCCTATCAAGATAAATAAAATGCTATTTAGGAGAAATTTATTTAATAAGAATCTTAATTTGAAAAAATTCTATCAAGTATTTCCTTCCAAATCAAATGTATATATTTTCCCCATTTACTTAGGATGTATATAAACGTTTATACCGAATATGTATTAAACTGATACTTATCTCAGTAAGATCTGGTATATGTTAGGTATGTATTCAATTACCTATAAGGTAAACACATCTACTGGGTGCTGAAATCTGAAAAACTGAGTGTAATATTAGAGAAACAAATTTTGTTAGAGATTAATTTGGTACAGATGATTCAGAGTTCCGTGTCATTGTTTCCTTATCCTTCCCAAAGAAAAGTCATTAAAAGAAAAAGACATACTTCATATGCACAAGAAGACTCTGCTCCTGATTTCTTGCTCTTCCTTTATTTAGTTGATTAATTTTCTGACAGTTGTGTCTGAATCTATGTGACAGAAGTCTAAAAGTATAAACTAACTGGATAATAATACAGGAAAGTAGGATTATGTTTTCTATGGCAACTAAGTTTATATATATATATATATATATATAAATATATATATATAATATGGTTAGATGTCTAACCTACATACTTTAAATCTATGTGGACAAAAGCCACCATATTAATAAGTTATATTACTTTATGTACTATTTAAATGCTTTATTGCCAAGTTTCATGCTCAGAGTCCTTTTGTTGAATGACAACACAGTGACCTTGCTATTCCCCCAATAATTCTTCTAAAGTAAATTTCCACTCAGCACTTCGTAGTAGTTCATTATATTGACATTTCCAGCACAGTCAAGACTCCCTAAGAGCCTAAGTGGATGAAAACTTCAAAGTTTTGATATTTATTTCCTGATTCACTCTGTTTGAATTCATCACACTCTGACAAATTTATTAGCAGAGCTTTGCTCACTAAGAAGTACTCTGGTGGTGTTTCATCAGAAAGTTTAAAAAAATGTCCATAGGATCATACAAACACCCTTTGATTGAATGCATCCTTTAATAGCTATCAAAGAGGTTGCCTTGTATCATATTGCTGGTACAAAGCTCTTATTTCATAAACCTCCAGGGAAGGGAAGCGATTAGGTGGTTTTTCTCAATAACCCTTTAAACCTTTTTCATCATTCTTCTTTTCAGCAGCTTCTAAATGTTTGTTCCCCAAATCTTTTCATATTGAACCCCCAAAAATGATATTTCGAAAAGACTAGGTAATACTGCTCACAGCTTCTAGTTGTTGGGATAAAATGTAGTCTCTTCCTTTTTCACTTGTCTTCAAAAAAGATTTCTTTCCTGCTGTGATGCCAATGTCTCAGGGCCACTTTGCTCAAATATCAATTGTGCTGTTAAATTCAATTGAGCTAGAATGCCTGATAGCATGCTTTTCCAAGCTCACAGTCCGTGGCTCTTTGCACTGGTGACTGTGTTATGAGTGACTACTTAGGTACAAGGCAGAATGAAGCTGAAAGAAAACAGTAGACCTAGAAAAAAGGACATTGAGAAAAAGATATTGAGATTGAGAAAAAAATACTTAGGATATGTAGAAACTCCAGAAAAGATTTCATTTACCCAAACACCTTCTTTCAGGAAATATCCCCCTTGCAGATGCCTCATATTGCTAGTTCATAGCTGAAGAACTGACACTTAAAAGGCAATGAACAATTTTTATGGAAAAAATAAACAAACAAAAAAAAACAACTACCAGTGTAGATATATAGAAGCTGCAATGGGTATCTAAATCAAATCAGAATGCAGAAACTTTATTGGATTTGGTCGTCTTTTACTCATATCTGCAAAGGATTATTAATTTATGACTATGTGTTTAGAGATGTTTATGTCCTTTTTCTATGAATTATTAATTTTCTTTTTAATTTTTTCTTTTTTTGAAATTACACATTGAAATAATTTTTAGCATTTGTTTTCTGACATTTTACAATCGAAATTCTCTCCCTCTCTCTCATACATCCCCACAATGTTGAATAATCTGAAAGATTATACCAGTAGTCATGCAATACATAATTCCATATTCCTCAACCTGTGAAGGAAGACATATCATATATATGGAAAAAATTGAAGGAAATTAAGTAAATGTGAGATACTTTGATCTGCAACTAGTGTACAATAGTTACTTTCATGGCAGTGGAGAGTATTTTTCATCAAAAGTCTCTTGGAGTTATCTTAAATCCTTACATTGCCAATAATAGTTAAATCCTTCAAAGCTGATGACTGTACTATACAATTGTTACTGTATACAATATAATTTGCTTTATAGACACTCATTAGAACTACTGGAAGTATGGTCAGCATTCTACTTAAAGATGATTTGTCCTGAATGGACAAGAGCAAGTGATATAACCCAGTTTTGAATTTATAAACTTTCTTACCTGGCCCCTTCATATCTTTCAGCTCTTCTCAATTCTATCACCTCCAAATGGTCCACAATTCAGTGACTCTGGTCTTCTTGTTCCACATATAAGATAGAGATATTTCCCAGTATATTTAATGACTGAAGCACATAGATAGAATTGTCTCTCTCTCTTAATCTCTGCTTTTATGTTTCCCTGGCTTCCCTCAAATCTCTGTTAAAATTCCAACTTTTTATTATAAAATATTTTATTTTACTAAATATATGTAATAACAAATTTTCACATAAATTTTCTGAAGTTATATGATTCATATTTCCTCCCTTCACTTCTACTACCTAGAACTGGCAAATAAATCAATTTGGGTTATACATGTATTATACAAACCACGTTTCCATATTGCACATTTTACTTTATTTATTTATTTTTTTAAAACTCTTACCTTCTGTCTTGGTGTCAATATTTTGTATTGGCTCCAAAGCAGAAGAGTGGTAAGGGCTAGGCAATGGGGGTTAAGTGACTTGCCCAGGGTCACACAGCTAGGAAGTGTCTGAAGCCAGATTTGAACCTAGGACCTCCCATCTCTAGGCCTGGCTCTCAATCCACTCAGCCACCCAGCTTCCCCCATATTGCACATTTTAATAAGAGAATAATAATATAAAACCAAAACCCCAAAATACAAACTCAAATAAATGAAAGTGAAAAATTGTATTCTTTGATGTACATTCAGACTCCAACAGTTCTTTCTCTGTAGGTGGATAGCATTCTTTGTCATAAGTCCTTCATAATTGTCCTAGATCATTGTATTGCTGAGAGTAGCTAATTCTCACAGTTGTTTTCACAGTATTGTAGTTACTGTGTGTAGTGTTCTCCTGGTTCTGCTTATTTCACTTTGCATCAACTCATGTAAGTCCTTCCATTTCGTTCTGAAATTATCCAGTTCATCTTTTCTTAAAACATAATAGTCTTATATCACCATCATTTGGTCAGCTATTCCCCAATTGGTGGCCATCTCTTCAATTTAGAATTCTTTGCCACCACAAAAAAGCAACTATAAATACTTTTGAACAATAAGATTTTTTCACCCTTTTTATCTTATTGGAATAGAGACCTAGTAGTGGTATTTCTGGATCAAAGGCTTTATACTGTTTTATAGCCCTTTAGGCCTAATTCCAAGAAGCCCTCCAAAATGGATGAATCAGTTCACAGCTCCACCAACAATGAGACAATATCCCTATTTTGCCACATCCCCACCAACATTTACCACTTTTCTTAACTGTCATATTTCCAAATCTGATACATGTGAGATGGGAACACAGAGTTCTTTCAATTTGAATTTCCCACTAATTAAAGTGATATATAATTTTTATATGATTCTTGATAGCTTTGATTTCTTTATCTGAGAATTGCTTTTTAATAGCTTTTTATCATTTGTCAATTGGGGAATACTTTTATTCTTATAAATTTGACTTAGTTCTTTACATATTTGAAAACTGAGATCTTTATCAGAGAATTTTTTTGTAATTTACCCCCCAGTTTGTCATTTCCCTTCTAATCTTAGTTATATTTGTTTTGTTTCTATAAAACATTTTAAACTTAATATAGTTAAAACTATTTATTTTAGGTGTCTTGTTTGGTCATAAATTCCTCTCTTCTCTATTGATCTGACAGGAAAATTATTCTATGTTCCTGTAACTTACTTATAGTATCATTCTTTTTGCCTAAAGTATATACCCATTTTGACTTTATCTTGGTATAGTATATGAAATATTGATCTATACTTAATTTTTGTCATACTGTTTTCTAGTTTTCTCAGAAGATTTTGTTAAATAGCAAGTTATCCCCCAAGTCAGTATCTTTGGGTTTATTTGATTCTAGGTTGCTAAAATTACTCCTAATCTATTCCATTGATCCACCCTTCTTTTTCTTACCCAGTACCAGATTTTTTGATGACTACTGCTTTATAGTACAGTTTGAGATCTTATACTACTAGACTGATATACTTCAAGTTTTTTTTCCATTGATTCCCTTGATAGTCTTGATCTTTTATTCTTCCAGATAAATTTTGCTATTTTTTTCTAGTGCTTTAAAATAGTTTTTTTGGTAGTTATTAGTATGGCACTGAATAAGTAAATTAATTTAGATAGAATTGTCATTTTTCTTATATTGACTTGGCCTACCCATGAACAATTTAGTTTTTCTAATTGCTTACATCTAACTTCATTTGTGTGAAAAGTGTTTTGTAATTGTGCTCATATAATTCCTGTGTTTGTCTTGGCAAATAGAATCCCAAGTATATTATATATTTTAGTTATTTGAAATTGAATTTCTCTTTCCATCTCTTGCTACTGGACTCTTTTGGTAATATATAGACATGCTGATGATTTATATGGGTTTATTTTGTATCCTGCCAATTTGCTAAAATTATTATTTTAACTAAATTTTTAGCTGATTTTCTAGAATTCTCTAAGTAATTCATCATATCTGCAAAGAGTGTTAGTTTTGTTTCCTTACTGCCTCTTTTAATTCCTTCAATATCTTTTCTTCTCTAATTGCTAAAGCTACCATTTCTAGTACAATATTGATTAATAGTGGTGATAATACACATATGATATTTGTTGATGGTTTAAAATAAATATTGCTCATTATTTTATGGAAATGCCCTTTTGTTCCTAAACTTTCTCATGTTTTTAATAGGGATGGTTGTTGAATTTTGTCAAAGGCTTTTCCTACATCTATTGAGATAATATTGTGTTTTTTAGTTTGATTATTGATCAGATCAATTATGCCAATGATTTTCCTAATATTAAACAAGCTTTGCATTTCCTGTATAAATCCCACCTGCTCGTAGTGAATAATCCTTGTGATAGATTACTGTAGTTTCTTTCCTAGTATCTTATTTAAGATTTTTGCATCAATGTTCATTAAAGAAATTGGTCTGTAATTTTATTTCTTTGTTTTCAATCTTCCTCTCTCAGGTATCAGCACCATATTTGGTCATAAAAATAATTTCATAGGATTATTTCTTTGCCCATTTTGGCAAATATTTATGTAGTATTGACATTAATTGATCCTTAAATAGTTGATAGAATTTTCTCGTGAATCTCTCTGGCAATAGGAATTTTTTCTTAGAGAGTTTGTTGATGGCTAAGCACCATGTGTGTAGGACATCATTGTTTTTTGTGCCAGGTCTTGGGTTTTCAAGGTGTGTGCTTTGGACTGCTCTGCTATTAGCTTAAGCAGGATTCCAGGGTCTCAAAGTTGGCTTGTGCCCAGATTTGGAACCTTAAGAATTATGTGGGGTGCGTATATCTTGTAGTCCTCTGTTTAGAGTTTTACTTCTGTTTCCACTATTGTTACAGTGAAATACTCTCTGCCTAACTTTCAAATTGTTTTCTTCAGGAGAGTTACTTCATTCTCTCCTCTGGTTCATTTTGTCACTCCAGTATTCATTTTCAGGCTCTATTTTAAGTTTGGTTTTGGAGGATTCTCAGAGTTGTTCTATCTTTCCATGTTGCTATTCGACCATCTTTGCGACACCTCCATTAAATTCTACATTCTGCAAAAAAACATCTTTCTAAATTCCTTTTAATGTTAATACTTTTTTCTGTGATTATCTCCAATTCATGCAGTATGTATTTTATTTGTTCATAGTTCTTTAACATATGTTCTAGAGACCCTCTATTGTGGTTACCTCCTCCTTCACTTCTTCCTCTTCCTCCTCCTCCTTCACTGAGTCCTCCTCCTTCTCCTCCTCCTTCTCCTTCTTCTCTTCTCACCATCACCATCATCTTCCTTCTTATCCTCCTTTTGCTCCTGCTCCTGCTTCTCCACACCCCCCCCAATTCCCTTGGAGCAGACTTTTGTGAAGCTTCAACTGAGGACACCTCCAGAATATCCATGGCCCATGAGAAGCCAAAGGAAGGAGTCAAGACTGAAAAAAACAGCCACATTAATTTGAAGGTGGTAGGGCAAGATGGTTTAGTGGTACAGTTTAAGATTAAGAGGCACACACCACTTAATAAACTAATGAAAGCCTATTGGGAACAACAGGGTTTGTCAATGAGGCAGATCAGATTCCAATTTGATGGCCAGCCAATCAATGAAATAGCTTCTTATACTTGATAAAAATTCATACAGGAGATAAAGTGAAGAATGGTGTATGTCAATTTCCATTCGGACTCCTTTTTGGGTGATGGATATCCTTTTTTGTTCTAAATTTCATAGAGTTGTCCTTAATCTTTACCCTATTGGTAGGTAAGTCATTCATAGTTGATTACCATATATTATTACTGTTCCTGTGTACAATATTCTCTTAATTTGTTTATTTCATTTTTCATCACTTCAAATAAATATTTCTAGGTATTTTTTTTCTTGATGATCATTTCATTTGTCCTTTCCCATGATATAATAGTATTCCATTACCATTAGGTACCACAACTTCTTCAGTCATTCCCTAAATGATAGACGTTATTTCATTTTTCAGTTTTGTCACCACAAAAAAAAATATCTGCTATCATTTTTATTTATTCGAGTAGGGTTTTTTCCCCTATCTTTAATCTGGGTTACAGATTTAATAGTGGTATTGATGGTCAAAGGATATACGGAGTTTTATGGCTCTTTTGACATGGTTCCAGATTGCTCTCCAGATTGTTTATATCAGTTTATAATTCCACCAACAGTATATTAGCAATAAAAAAATTTAGCTTTAAGTTTGGCCTGAATATATGCTTTGCTTCATGGAACTTTGGACCGTATTTAAATACGATGATATTGATGCTTGTAAGGAATAAAATTTAGGTATTATAGATATATATAAAATATGTGGCCGCCAGGAATCAACAACTTAGGTTGATTCCGTAATTAAATCAGACCCAAGTCAGCATCGGGTTGAAGAGTTTATTTACAATTGGTAGGTAAAAGTAGGAATAGAGAGAAAAGTAGAGGCTAGTCCAGCCTGGACTGAGAGAGAAGAAGGTTATAAAGCTTATTAATGAAGCTGTAAGCCACAGGGCCCAACAGCCAGATAGGCAGAGTTTACAATTGGCCCAGCTAGGCCAAAGAAGTCAGCCTAACTTACCCACGTGACAATATAGAGCGTAATCTGTCTGTGGTCTCAGGAGATGCTTCCTCTTCCAGTTCGAGATGGCAACTCCCCCCACAGGAAGTTCACTAACTTACTTAAAGAGATAGTGTCTTTCATCACTTCCTGTGGTCCACCTCTAATTCAAATGGACAAATGGCAGTTTCTACATTGATTTGGACTGCCCAAGGGGCAGTCCCTTATTCTTGATTTGTTACTTATTGTCACGTGTGGGTAACTCGTCTCCCCTCCCAACTAAGGGAGCTGAGAGTGACATCATTAGCACGCCTGGGTTGAGTAGATTTTTGACTATTAATGGGATTGAGCTAATTCTATTTACACATGCTGTGTAAATGTTATACATGATATGAATGTCACACTCTTCATCACCAAATAAGGGGGAGTGGTCTAAAAGAAACCACTGGTTTAAAAGGAAATAGCATAAGAAGAAGAGAAGAGGATACCAAAATATAGATATGATTAAATGAGACAGGGAAGGTGATTACATCCTGATAAAAGGCAGTATAGACAATGAGGAAATAACAGTACTCAACATGTATGCACCAAATGGTATAGCATCCAAATTCCTAAAGGAGAAAATGGCAGAACTAAAGAAGGAAATAGACAGTAAAACTATACTAGTGGAAGATCTAAATATTCCTTTTTTAGATCTAGATACATCAAACCAAAAAATAAATAAGAAAGTGATAAGAGAGGTGAATGAAATCCTAGAAAAATTAGATTAAATAGATAAGTGGAGAAAAATAAATAGGGCCAAAAAGGAATATACCTTCCTTTCAACTGCACATGGTACATCCACAAAGATTGACCATGTAATAGGGCATAGAAACATTGCAAACAAATGCAAAAGAGCAGAAGTAATTAATGTAATCTTCTCAGATCATAATGCAATAAAAATAATAATCATTAAGGGCACAATGACAGGCAAATCAAAAACTAATTGGAAATTAAGTAATATGATTATCCAAAACCAGTTATTTAGAGAAGAAATCACAGAAACAATCAATAATTTCATTGAAGAGAATGACAATGATGAGACATCCTACCAAACTTTGTGGGATGCAGCTAAGGCAGTACTCAGGGGAAAATTTATTTCCTTGAGTGCATGTATTAACAAATTAGAGAGGGCAAAGGTCAATGAGCAGGGCACACTAATTAAAAAATTAAAAAGGGAACAAATTAATTATCCCCTGCTAAAGACCCAATTAGAGATTTAAAAAATTAAAGGAGAAATTAATAAAATTGAAAGTAAAAGAACTATTGAATTAATAACTAAGACTAGAAGCTGGTACTTTGAAAAAACAAACAAAATTGTCAAACTACTGTTCAATATAATTTAAAAAAGAAAAGAAGAAAACCAAATCATCAGTATCAAAGATGAAAAGGGAGACATCACCTCTAATGAAGAGGAAATCAACACAAACATTAAAAACTATTTTGCCCAATTATATGGCAATAAATATAGCGACTTAGATGAGATGAATGAATATTTACGAAAATATAAATTGCCTAGATTAACAGTAGAAGAAATAGAATACTTAAATAATCCCATATGAGAAAAAGAAATTAAACAAGCTATCAAATAACTCCCTAAGAAAAAATCCCCAGGACCAGATAGATTCACAAGTGAATTTGATCAGACCTTCAAAGAACAACCAATTCTAATACTTTAAAACTATTTGACATAATAAGCAAAGGGGTTCTACCAAACTCCTTTTATGATACAAATATGATACTGATCCCAAAGCCAGGTAGATCAAAAACAAAGAAAGAAAAATAAAGACCAATCTCCTTAATGAACATCAATGCAAAAATCTTTTTTTTAAACCCTTAACTTCTGGGTATTGTCTCCTTGGTGGAAGAGTGGTAAGGGTGGGCAATGGGGGTCAAGTAACTTGCCCAGGGTCACACAGCTGGGAAGTGTCTGAGGCCAGATTTGAACCTAGGACCTCCCATCTCTAGGCCTGACTCTCAATCCACTGAGCTACCCAGATGCCGCTAGATGAAAAAATCTTAAATGGAATACTAGGAAAAAGACTTCAGCAAGTGATTGAGAGGGTTATTCATTATGATCAGGTGAGATTTATACTAGGAATGCAAGCATTGTTCAACATAAGGAAAACCATTCACATAATTGACCATATCAACAAGCAAACCAACAAAAACCACATGATTATCTCAATAGATGCTGAGAAAAGCCTTTGACAAACTATATTATCCATTCTTATTGAAAACACAAGAAAGTATAGGAATAGAACAACCTTTCCTAAAAATAATAAAGACTATATATTTAAAACCATCAACAAGCATCATATGCAATGGCAATAAATTATTAGCCTTACCAATAAGATCAGCCATGAAACAAGGATGCCCATTATCATCTCTATTATTTAACATTGTACTATAAACACTAGCAGTAGCCATCAGAGAAAAAAAAAGAAATTGAAGATGTTAAAATAGGCAATGAGGAGACTAAGCTATCACTCTTTGCATATGATATGATGGTCTACTTAAAAAATCCTAGAGAATCAACTAGAAAGCTAGTAGAAATAATCAACAACTTTAGCAAAGTTTCAGGATACAAAATAAATGCACATAAATCATTAGCATTTCTATGTATTTCCAACACATCACAGCAGCAAGAGGTAGAAAGAGAAACACCATTTAAAATCACCCTAGAAAATATAAAATACTTAGGAATCTATCTACCAAAACAAATAGGTAATATACGAACACAACTACAAAACACTTTCCAAACAATTAAAACTAGATCTAAACAATTGGAAAAACATTCATTGCTCATGTGTAGGACGAGCTAACATAATAAAAATGACCATTCTCTACCAAAATTAATTTGCCTATTTAGTGTCATACCTATCAAACTTCCAAAAAACTTTTTTACTGAATTAGAAAAAAACTATACCAAAGTTCATTTGGAAGTACAAATGATCAAGAATATCAAGGGAAAAATTAAAAAAATGTGAAGGAAGGGGGCCTAGCAGTACCAGATATTAAACTATTCTATATAGCAGTTGTCATCAAAACGATATGGTACTGGCTAAGAGACAGAAGGGAGTATCAGTAGAATAGACTTGAGGTAAGTGACATCAGCAAGACAGTGTATGATAAACCCAAAGAGCCCAACTTTTGGTACAAAAATCCACTATTTGAGAAAAACTTTTGGGAAAATTGGAAAACAATATAGCAGAGATTAGGTTTAGATCAACATCTCATACTCTACACCATGAAAAATTCAGAATAGGTGAATGAACTGTATATAAAGAAGGAAACTGTAAGTAAGTTAAGTGAACACAGAATAATATATTTGTCAGATTTATGGGAAAGGGAAAATTTTAAAACCAAACAAGAGAGAAAAAATTACAAAGTGTAAAATAAATAATTTTTATTATATTAAATTAAAAATCTTTGTACAAACAAAAACAATGCAATCAAAATCAGAAGGGAAACAACAAACTGGGTAAACATCTGTGTAACAAAAAACTGTGACAGAGGTCTGATTACTCAAATATACAAGAAGCTAAATCAATTGTATAAAAAAATCAAGCCATTCTCCAATTGATAAATGGGCAAGGGACATGAATAGGCAATTTTCAGATAAAGAAATCAAAACTATCAATAAGCACATGAGAAAGTATTCTAAATCTCTAATAATTAAAGAAATGCAAATCAAAACAACTCTGAGGTACCACCTCACACCTACTAGATTGCCTAAAATGATAGCAGGAGAGAGCAAAGAATGTTGGAGGGGATGTGGCAAAATTGTGACATTAATGCATTGCTGGTGGAGTTGTGAACTGATCTAACCTTTCTGAATGGCAATTTGGAGCTATGCTCAAAGGGCTATAAAAGATTGGCTGCTCTTTGATCCAGCCATAGCATTGCTGGGTTTGTACCCCAAAGAGATCATAGATAAACAGACTTGTACAAAAATATTTATAGCCACACTTTTTGTGGTGGCAAAAAACTGTAGAATGAGGGTCTGCCCTTCTATTGGGGAATGGCTGAACAAATTGTGGTATATGCTGGTGATGGAATAGTATTGTGCTAAAAGGAATAATAAACTGGAGCAATTCCATGTGAAATGGAAAGACCTCCAGGAATGGATGCAGAGTGAAAGGAGCAGAGCCAAAAGAACATTTTACACAGAGATGAATACACTGTGGTAAAATCGAATGTAATGGACTTCTGTACTTACAGCAATGCAATAATCCAGGACAATTCTGAGGGATTTATGGAAAGAACACTACCCACATTCAGAGTAAGAACTGTAGAAGTGCAAACACAGAAGAAAAACAACCGCTTGAACACATGGATTGATGCGGACATGTTTGGGGATGTAGACTCAAAATGACCACACCAATGCAACTATCAATAATACGTAAATCAATCTTGATTGATCAGACATGGTAAAACCAGTGGAAATGTGCATTGGATATGGGGGTGGGTCAAGGGGGCTGAAGGGGAAAAATAAAAACAAGAATAATGTTACCATGGAAAATTTTTCTAAAAAAATAAAATATTTAAATCTTTAAAAAATAAAAATGAATAAATAGCATAAACCAAGTTATATTTTCTATTTTTAAGAAAGCACTGACAATTTTAGACTGCTGATCATATAACCCATTTTAAAGTTTCCTTTTTTTCCCATGATGTTGTACTAACAAATATTTTCTCTGAATATGGAAAATAGGATTAACACCTTTAGTAAAAATTGTTATATCAATGAATAGTAGGGACACATGCAAGATAACATGTTTTCCTTAGTTTCATTTAAGAAAGAGTTTTCTGTCAACTCTAAAAAATAAGATTAATAAAGAATGGCTTTGACATGAAATAATGGGAGCTCTTTGATATAAGCCATCAGTACATATATCTTGTTCTTTCACACCAGATGAACATAGAGATGGCCCCAAAATTGATTAGGAGGAAGAAAGCACATTAGAATGTGTTTTTGGAATTTCTCAATTTTTTTGATGATTTTATCTGCTTTTTGAAACAATATCCCCTCATTTTAATACCGATATATTCTGTTATCTGTATGACTGTGTTGATCATAGAACACTACAACCTTTAAAAATTCAAAATGCAAAAGATGATACATAAGAATCCAAATAAGATGCCCAAGTCAGGATGACTTTTATGGTGGTTTATTGACAGTTAGGAAGGTTGAAGGTAGGGAAAATGAGGGAGAGAAACTCTGGCCTGGACTGGAGGCCTGATCCAGGGAGGATTAGAGGCCCCAGCAGAGCATGTTTCTTTTAAGAAATTTTTCTAGGAATTAGAGTAAAAGACATTCAGGGAATATTTAATTGGACAAGGAGGGACCTGTTCTTATGGTGAGTGTAAGAGACAAATCTCTTATCCACAATTTGATGAATTATCTAGAAAAGGGAAAAATCTTCTGGTTGAGTGATTTTTTTATATGAGAGATTTATTGAGGGAGCAAAGTATAATGGAGAAGGTAAATTTGTCAGAGAAATTTGAATTTGAATCCTGCTGTAAATATTTACTAGCTGTGTGACCCTTAGTAAGCCATTTTTGTCTTCACTTTCCTTATCTGTAAAATTATTGGGTTTCATTAAAACTTTAAGCTTGATACTAGGCCTAAATATTTTATCTTATTTGAAGGAGACATGAACAAGAATTGTTTAAGCTTTGAAACAATGTTATGTGTTGTTATCTGCATCTTTGATGGGTTTGCATATACCAAGGAGTTCTCATATTTATTCTTAATTGAAGAATCGTGGATGTAATGAAGAAACATTTATTAAGTACTGTTGTGAGGAAGATTTGATTAGGTATTGATTATGTATTGATTAGGAAGTACCTAGCAGGAAGGAGCTGGAGCTGGGAATTCCAGGTTGGAATGAAGGAGTAGGAAGTCTGTCTGTGCCCTGAGTGTGGACTCCATTAGTGGTGGACAAAACTGTTGCCAACTTGGTAGACCTCAGAGCAAAGGACACCCTGCTTCCTGTTTTCCCCTGGGATCCTGTGTGGTGTGTCATCTAGCAAAAGGACAAATCTACAGAGCCAAGAGAGGAGGAGAAGTTTGAAAACTGGAGGACAGTGCTTCAAGCAGAACCCTCTCTACTTGGTACCTGAGATCATCAGTGGATTGCAGTGAGAATCCCAAAGCCACAAAGTCCTAGCTGTATTCAAGCCTGGCAGGTTCCAGGTTTGAGGCAGAAACCCAGAGACTCCATTTACAGCTCCTTGGGCCCTGTTAGTTTAGATCACTTAGATAAGAGTAGAATAAGTCCTCCCTTGCCCTGTGGTTTTATCCTTTAGATTTTAAGTATAGAAATCCTTTCCCACCTTTTAGTCTAACATAATTAAAGCTGTTAAGTCCCTTTTACCTTGTTAGCCTGTTAATATACTTTGATCTAGTGGAAGCTGGATGACAGTTAAGATCAACTGCCATTCCTGTGGAAATCCAGTAAACTCTGGTCTCTTCACCCTGGTCCAGTCTCTCATAAATCCTAGAGTGTGTTCCCACAAACCACTTAGTTTATTGTAATATCACTGGTGACCCCATTACCTTACTTATATTTTCCTACAGTTCCTATTATGTACCAATTACTGTGCTAAACATTATAACCTTTTGCCATTTAATCTTTCTAACAACTTTTAGAGGGAAATGCTACTATTATCTTCATTATTTTTTTACAATTAAAAAAACTGAGGTAGAGAGGTTAAATGACTTACACAAGGTAACACAACTCATTCATAATGGTTTAAGTCCAGATTTTAACTTGTTTTTCCAACTCTATGTCCAGCACTCTAACCACTGTAAAATAAAACAAAATTTCATTAATGAAATCTGGGTTTTTATTAACTTCCATTCACTATTAAATCAGAGATATAATCCTACTGGAGTAAAATTAACCAGTAGAATGATGGGATAGCATTTCATGAGTATAGTTTTAGTATTTGTGATAATGAAATTAAATCTACCCTGCCCATTCTTAGATTTAATCACCACCACTTAATTTACAAGTGGGGAAGTCTATAATCCATGTATGTGAAAGTGAGTGACAAATAAGAATTGACTGACTGCTCCCTGGGCAGTCCTAAGCATAGTATCTATTATGACTTAGGCACATAAACTAAGAGGAAGGCACTGGAAGTGATGCGAAATGAATGCCTTTAAAAGAAAGTGACAACTTCCTGTAACTCTCTTCTTGTTCATGTCTTGGACCTGAAGGAGCTCTGGCTGTCTCGCTGGGATTTCAGACATGGTGAGACTGTTTTAAATCTCTCCCTTAGAACCACATGTGGTAAGTGTAAAGACTGATCTTTCCTGGATTTCTCTGAAGGAACTCTCCTTTCAAGAGAGGCATTTGCTTCATTCATCACCGGTCCTTGGCCCAAGGCTGAGTCTTCTCTGGCTGAGGGCTAATTAACCCTGCCTGGGTTAAGCCAGGGGAGGGAGCAAATTATTTAATATTAGGTTAATTACCTTACCTTATCCTTTCTCTGATTTTCTTACTTTCACTCTCTCTTCTCATTTGTAAATATACTACCATGAAAGTCATTTAGACTTGAGGTTTCTTCATTAGGAATTGATATTTATTCAATTCCTCAGTGACCAAAACTTTTAATATTCATCCAACTAAACCCCATTCCACCCCCTTACATAAGATAAGATTTTAAATAAAATATCACATTTTATGTCTACTTGAAATGATAGTCTCTCTCTTTATGTTGTCATTGCAAGTTGAAATATCCAATGGATTTTAAAAAAATTCTTCTTCCCATGCTCAAGGCATGTCATGGGAATATCTTCCACACTAAAGGATTTGTTGAAATACATTTTTAAGTTCTTAAGATAGTACTCTTTCACTCCTGGGGGCATATTTATTTATATAATATATTAAAGATATAGATTGACATATTATATTTTATTAGTAGGTGCAATCTCCAGGGCATCAGATACTTTATCCTATAAGCATGTTACATTTGACATGAAGGTAATATATGATTTTATCAAGAAATCAAGGTTCTATTTCAAATCCCACATGTTGAATTTCTTTAAAATAGGAGATACTTCCTATAAGATTATAAAATTATTATATAATTTTGTATACCTCACAGTGTTTTATTTTTCAATTGAGGAAAATAGTCCTTAAGCTTAAAACACTATAGAATTGTGAAATGTTATTCATCGGAATTTTAAAAAATGGACTCTCTTAGGGACTGGGGACCTTATTCTTGAGAATCTCCTAGATTCAACTACTGAACATCATGCTACTACCTGATGGCCCTGTGACACAAATATTCCATCATCACTTTGCGCAGTATTTTCCCTGACTCAGAATTAGGACAGTTCAGCAGCATGGCCCAGTGCATCTAACTCTCCTGGGTGATAGTCATAACTTGGATATGAACCAAGAAACATACAGGAAGAGAGTATTCAAAGCAGAACTATACCACTGTGCTCTCAAAGAGTCGTACTTTTCTTCTTTTCTCTTTTTAACCTTTTATATTCTGCATAAGCAGTATTCATAAGGGTTATTCTCAAATTCCCTCCATATGTGTTGGCTGTAGAGATCCTAAGAAAGGGAGATAAGTTATTGTACTCCATACCACTATTGCCCACATCATTTAAATTTCAACCCTTGAAGCTTAGATGCCCTGCCATGCTTGCTGTGCTAACAGGAAATATCTTAGAATTTTTTTAGGCCATAGAGAAAATGTAGTCTTTCAGGAACCAAAAAAGGTTTTTTTTTTAAATATCAAATACTGTATTTAGCATTACAAATAAAAGTTATATTTGTCTGAGAGCTCTACCAGCAAGCAAATGTTCAGTATGCTACATTAGCAATTTGCACTTTTTTGTAATGTGATTTATCTTTATCCATTTAGAGTAGAATTCCTGCTGTTAGCTTTATAGTTCTGTTTTGCATGGCATTGGTTATATGTGACATTAATTTGCCTTCACATCTTTTATTCATGCTTAATATACAAAAGTTCTCAAAAGCAGATTACCATATAAATTTGGTAGAATATTGCATGTGATATTTAAAGATTCTAAAATTATAGGTATATTTGAAAGAAACACAGAGCAGTCTTCAGAAAGAAGATAAACAAATATTTGCACGGCATTTAACAAAGTTGTTGTTCCTTCCCCCTTACTGTCAATTAACAACAAACATTCTTTAATCTTTAAAAAAATTTTTTTGATCCTTAAATTTTTTAATTTTATTGCAGTGACAAGAAAGTGGATTTGGCCTCCTGCATCAAATTTACCTTAGAGTAACCAGAAATAATCCTTGCAGAGCTACTCCATAGTAACAAACTCCAAATATTTGCAAATTACTTACATTTAACCTTTGATGGTAAATTGTAAACTACATAATTGCAATTAAGTAGGACATGTTATATATTTATGGGAGTATTTTTAATTTGCATTAATATAATAGCATAGAATTTTGAAATCATTCCTGAAATTTACAAAAGCTGCAACCATCATGTGTGGTATATATGAATGTTATGCTTTGTAGCTATTAGTAGAATAATACAATTATTCTGTTTGATGTTGATAATAAGAACCTAATTTGAATTTTGAAGTTTTGTTTTGCTTTTTTCTATATGAAGTTGAATTATTTTGCAATATTTCCTGAAGCATTGTGTCTACCTTATTCTGCCTGCTCTCACTTATTTCATTTTTTTTTTGTCTTCTCTATCCATGGTCTACACTGGTCTACACTGTCACCTAGGTGTCAAGGTATTACAGCAACAAATGAATTGAATTCTCAGGACACAGAGAAAGAACACTGAAATGATTTTTTTTTCTAAACTCTTCCTTTTCTTTTCTTTTTATATCCCCATGATACAGCATTATTCCCAACAAAATGTGTTGTTCATTCAAAAGTATTTTGGAAAACATCCTTTCTTATTCCTTGAAAAACAAAGGAGACTATACAATAATGTAAAGAATTTTGGTTTTGGAACATAGGTTTTGAGTTCAGATTGGGACTCTGTCTCTTACTATTTGTGGGATCTTAAGTCATGAAACACTTTTGGTCTTAGTTTTCTGTAAAATGAGGTGGTTGGACTTAATTACCTCTAAGGTGCTTTCTAGCTACAAATCTTATGATCTATAAATAAAATAAATTATAGATTTTCAATATTTTAAACACTTTGAAGAATTATTTAATGATATAATAAGTTTTTTAAATGGTCTAACCCAGTGATGGGCAAACTTTTTAAAGAGGGAGGCCAAAGGAAAGGAAATACTCCTTTTTCAGTCGGTTTCTAAGGAAACTCTTGAAGTTGGAGTGTATTGTATCCTACTCATTGTATTCGTCAGATTAGGAATAATGTCTCCAGCCAGATAGAATATTTCAGGGTCCCCCTCTATGCCCCCCATCTGGCCCATGGGTGGTAGTTTGCCCATTATTTATCTAACCTAACAAATCCGCAGAGACACAGAGAAGCACATTTGGTAAAGGCAAAATGTAAATACAAAGATTGAATGACTTGTCCAAGTTACATATATAAATAATCTCATTAAACTAACTAATTCTCCCAATTAAATATCCATGTGTCTCTGTAAATATACTATATTGGGGGGAAGCTGGGTGGCTCAGTGGATAGAGATCCAGGCATAAAGACAGGAGGTCCTATGTTCAAATCTTGACTCAGACACATCCTAGCTGTGTCACCCTTGATAAGTCACTTAAACCCCATTGCCTAACCCTTCCCACGTCTCTATTTTGGAACCAATACACAGTATTGATTCTAAGATGGAAGGTAAGAGTTATTATTTAATTTAAAATAAATAAATAAATAGATAAATTAATTAAAATTAACTAACCAACTAACTAAATAAGTTAATTAGTTAACAACCTATATTGTCCTTCACTTCAAACTCAGGGCACTGGATTCAATTATTTGTTGTTTCATTTACTGGGAAGCCCTCCAGGAAATCATTGTCTCTCTGAGTCTCAGTTTCCTCATATTTAAAATGAATGGGATGCCCTAAGTGTTCTCAAGTCCTTCATTTACTTTTTAGTTAAGTCTGAATCTCCCTGGTTGCCAACAAGGTAGTGGGAATTTTTTTGTGGGGATGCCCCATATCTCTGATAGTCATCTATACAGTATCAAATAATGGTGAAGCTATAACAGACTATTTACCATTCCTTAGAAAGATGTCCAAGTAGACATGACTCTGTGATACTGAGGAGGCTTTGGAAAACTGGAGATATAGTAGAAGAGGAAGGTTTTGTAAGTGACAGAGCTTAGAGAAAAATCCATTATTTAGATTTATATTTTTAGTTGAGAAGTCTGATCAGCAATACAGACATTATATATTTGGCCTATTGAGACATTTATTGAAATATGTAGATATTATTGTGCTAAAGTGGACGCAAGAACTTTTAAGAATTTGCTTCTCTGAAGAAATTTAGTTGGAACAACAGTAGTTGGAAATAGATATTTTATATATATTTACACACACACATATCACAGATATATATGTGCTTTAGAAAATAATTGATTCTAGGTTAAATCAGATGTGACAGGCAAATGGGTCTGACAATAAGTATTGTAGACATTATATTGTCCAATAATATCAGTACTGAATCCAAATTAAGTAAATTACAAATCATCTTTGATCAATAATAAAAGAGCAAAAAATTACTTAGTAGCAGGCCTTAAGTGGAAAAAAATAAAATATTCATTAGTTTAAATTTCAAATTATATTTAACAATAAAACACAATAGGAAACAGACAGTTTTACTGCATTGAGAGGTTAATCCTTAGAGTCAGGAAACCAGAACTGATATTGGCTATGAGGTTTGTGTAACTTTGGGAATTTTTTTTTTTTGCCTTCTGGGGCCTCAGTTTCTTCATTAATAAAATGAGGTTGAACGAGTCAGTCAATAAACATTTATTAAGAATCTAATATATGACCAGCACTAAGCTAAGTAGTAGGGATACAAAAATGAAGACAAAAGACAGTCCTTAACCTTAAAGATACTTGTCACATCCTATTTAGTGTAAAATCAATTATTTTCTAAAGTATATGTTTCTAAAGTATATGGTATGTGTGTATGCAAATATATATATATATATATAT
>NC_058135.1:73243921-73259311 GCF_016433145.1 Gracilinanus agilis | reverse complement strand
ATATATATATATATATATTTATATGTGTGTGTATATATATATATACACACACACACACATATTCCCAACAACTGTCATCTTGTCAACTTCTTCAGAGAAGCAAATTCTTAAAAGTTCTCATGTGCACAAGCTCATGGGGGAAACAATAAGCAAATATATATTCATGGATAAGCTATATAAAGGATAAATAGTAAATACTTAAGAGAAGGAAGGCATTCAAATTCAAAGGGACTGGGGAAAGGCTTTCTATAGAAGATAGGGTTTTCTTTGAGAATGGAAGGAATTGAGGGAGGCCAGAGGTAGAGGTTAAGAAGGAGAGTGTTCAAGATGAGGAGGACAAAGAAAATGCCTGGAGTTGGGAGATGAAGTGTTTTGTTCATGGAACTGCAAGAAGCCCAGTGTCACTCAATTGAAGAGTATTAGTTGGATAGTAAGGACTAAAAATTCTATAAAGTTAAGAGGAAGTTAGCATATGAAAGGCTTTAAATGCCAGATGATTTTATTAATTGATCCTGGTGGTGATGTATTAGTAAATTTAGTAGTTTGGGTAACATTGTTGGCCCTGTGATTGAGGAAAATAACTTTCTTGGATAAATGGAGGATGGATTGGTGTGGGTGTAAAGTTGACCACACACTGCTACAAAAGATCCAGAGTGAATTTTGAGACATGGCGAATTTAAACTTGGGGGGAGGGTTGAATGTATTTATTTTGAATGGACAGTTTATGCCAGAAAAAGGGAACTGCCCTTGTCAATGCACCGAACATTGGTTTTGTTCTTTCTCCCTTTTATTTCCCTTTTATCTCTGAATTATTGTAAACTTTAATTTGATTATGTTTTCATGATCCATTGGGGAGACTTGTCTTCCAAAGGATCACAGGGGGGAATGTAAAGTTGAAAAGACCTTGTATCCCCTTTAAAACTACATTACACAGACTCCCTTTCACCATACCCATGATCCCTTAAGCCTTTTTCCTATTGGTTATGAGTTTCGCGGGCTGTTTTTGATATGGTCTTGGTGGGCATGGTGTTGGGGGCTTTTTGGAGAGGAGGCTCCGTGGTGAAGGGTGAGTTAGGATTCTTCCCCAGGGCTTTAAATAAAATCCTTATAAATATCATAATTTGGAGGCATTTAATATTAATTTCAAAACTTACATGGGGAAAGATTGGAATCAAGTAGACACTCCAGCAGGCTATTGCAGTGGCCCAGACATAGGATGATAATTTCTTGTACTAACATGATAACAGTGCCAAAGGAAATTACATTGTATATGCGAGAGATGTTAGATTGGATATGATGAATGAGTGATGGTGAGGATTTGAGATAATATCTAGTTTGCATGACTGAGGGTCCATGAAGATAAGAAAAATGAGTTCAAGTTTAAGAAGGTAACTGGATATCTGGTTTGAAATGCCTGAAATGAAGATGCTGATATGAAAATGAGGTCATCTAAGAGGTGAGTGAGGGATAAGATAGGCTTTCCAATTGTGGATACTTGCTCTCTAAATATAGGTGTCCCTCAGGGTTCTCTCTTGAGCCCTCTCCTCTTCCTCTATATTACTTCACTTGGTGATCTGATCAGTTCTCATGGATTTAATTAATATTTTTATAATAATGACTCACAAATCTATCTGCCATGCCCCAAACTCTCTGATGACCTCCAAGTTTGCATCTCCATTTGCCTTTTAGATATCTCAAACAGGAGGTCCAATAGATACCATAAACACAACATGCCTAAAGCTACACAATCTTTCCCCTTATGCCTTCCCCTATCATCTTTCCTATTGTAATAGAGAATAATAACACCCTCCCAGGATTTCAAACTCCTAATACCATTTTTCATCCTTGATTCATCACTCTCTCACCTCTTCTCCATTCAAGAATTTGCCAAGGCTGACTTTACCTATGCAACATCTCTTGAATATACCCTCTTTTTTTTCTTTGAAACTACCATTTTAGGGCAGAAACTTCACTACTGTGTCAATTGAAATTGTTATAAGCCCTGGAAGACTACAACTCCTAGGACTCTTTCTATTACAACTTCCCCTGACAACTCCCACTTTCTTTGTGGGAGATGTCAGGGAAAGTATAAAAGGGAAAGTTTGGTGCCTTTTAGCTCTCTCAAACCTGGAAGCAGCTTTCTCTCTACCCTGGAGCTCTCTCTACCCTGAGTTTTCACTAGCTCTCGACCTTGGAAGCACTCTAGACTCTACAAGCTCTGTTCTCTACCCTGAGACCCTGATCTCTCTCGGAGCCTTTTTCCCTTTCTGTCTACCTCCTACTTTTCCCTAGACCTTCCATTTCCTAATCAAAATAAAACCTAGGTATTCTAAACCCTAAAAACAAAACAAATCAAAACAAAACCAAAAAACCCCATTCCCCTAGGAAAAAACCCAGCCAGTGGCAAAAAGCCTAGCAAGGGGTCTGCCAATGGCAGGAAGGCAAGATCTGCCCCCAGCAGTCAGCTGGCAAAAAAACCCAGATCCCTCTCTACCTTTTACTCCCCTACTAGCTTCAATCTCTCCCTTTGGAGAGATTTTGCCTTTTAAAAGGCAATAATAAAATCCCAAACATTAAAAAACCCACTTACCTTGCTTATCAGTCTGATGGCTTTCATCTCAGCTTTCATCCATTTCAATGGTCCCCCCTCCCTTCTCCTTACTGAGCTGCAATACTACCTTGGCCACTACAGGCCAGCACTGAGCATGTGCTCCCCCCTCCCTTTTTTTCTGCTAAGATGCAGTGCTACCTTTCTGCCATTGGAGGGCAGCACCAAGGATAGCACTGATAATAATACATTTAAAATAATAAATAATTAAAAACAAACAGATGAATCCATAAATAAGAACAAACAGTTAAATACAAAAATAATTAGAATTAAAGCCAATTGAATTGGCTTTTTTTTTTAAAAAAAGGCTAGCTAATTAAATAAACAAATAGAAGCCTCCCCAAACTTTTGCTTCTATAAAGGAAAATCTTTTGGATTTTGCCAAATTGGGCTGCTGCCTCCTTCTGATGCTGCTAGCAAATCTTGTTTTCTTGATTTTCAATATGATGATGCAAAAAACTGCAAATAGGAAAATGCAAGCTAACATCCAAGCAGCAGAACAAATCAAATTGGACAATTTCAAATACACTATGCACAATGCATTGGAAAAGGAGAATCCAATTCTAAAATCTGATTCCAAATTTAGCGAGGCTGTTCCTGAAACACTCAGAGAGGAAAGTTCTATTTCTCCTATTTCTCCTGAGATAGAGGAGACAGACGTAACAAAACTCCTGTCTCATCTTGTGAATTTCCTGGCCAACCCTCCCTCCTCTGCTACTTCTCCTGACACCCTGTCCTCTACTGCCCTTCTCCCAACCCACAACCAACCCCAACTGAGACTGAATCAGTTCCTATCCATGCCATGGAAAGCATGCAAACACCTAAAAAGATCTGTTCTGCCATGGTAAGCACCAAAACAACTAAAAAGAAACCAAAACCATGCTATGATTCTTATTCTGATTCTAATTTCTGTGATGACCTTTTCCCCTTAAGGGAAGTGCCTACATTAGACAGATCTGGAGATGTGATAATTTTAACACAACATACTCCACTCACTCCTCAAGAGATCAAAGAATTTAAAGAAAGAGTTCCAAATTATAATGATGAACTCATAGCTGAAAATGAAAAACTGAAAATGAAAAGGATGGGAGACATATTTTTCCAATACAATCCTTTTCAGAAGGATGTGGAAAAATTACTCAAGATCTTCCTGAAAGACAAACAAACAAAATCATCTCTCACGTAAATAAGGCCTGAAGACAAAATGCAGCACACTGGCCATGTAAGGATCCACATTGGGATTATAACAAATCAGAGGAATATTTGCAGTTAAATAATGCTAGTGCTACAATATTAAAAGCATTGAAAGAATGTGCAGAATGTCCAGACAACTGGACAAAATTTGATTGTCTAACACAAAATGATGATGAAACTCCCTCTCAGTTTATGGACAGGCTTATTGAATTGGTAACTAGATATTTGGACTTAGATTTATCAACAGAGCATGGAATATGACAAATAAGGTGACAATTTGTAAATAATTCTAGCAGAGTTGTCCAGGATTACTTTAAGATGCATTGTCCCAAATGACCAGAAATGGATCTGGATGAATTAAGGAAAATAGTTGTATATGTCACTAAAGGACATGAAGAGTCAAAGGTACAAACTAATGACCTATTAGATACCATACAAAAAGAACTGAAATCATTGCTAAATAAAATAGAAAAGCAGGAAAGAGGGCATGAAAATACACCAATACCACTTGTTCCTCTCTGAGAGTCTAACTATCAATCTCTGATCTGCCACTTCTGAAACAAGAAGGACCACTTAATGATGAATTGCAGGAATATGTTACAGATAATTAGGAATAATAATAACAACTACAACAACTACAGAAACAATACTAATTTCAGAAACAATAACTATAGGAATCACAATTTCAGGACTGATGAACTGGCAGATAACCCACAACAAATGATCCCCAAACAGTATCTCCAAAGTGGAGCTTGTCCATGCACTATTCCAAACAGGGTGCTACTGCTCCTCCACATGCGGCAGAAGAAGGTGCCCCTTAAATTCTGTCAAACTCTATTGTTTTTGTTGGGTTTTTTTTGCTATTAACCCTCTTCAATTTTGTCTCCCCTTAAATATAGCAAAAGAAGAAGAAGCAGAATTTCACAATGCAGTTCTTGTCTACCCCCTTAACTTTATTTGTACCATCCGGTATTTTTCATGTGCCTTTGTATTGATAATTTGGAAGACTTGTATTTTGTGTATTTGAAAGATTTGAACATATATTACCTTGAAGGAGACCTGTACTGAAATTGACTATTGATTGTATTTTTGACTTGCTGTGTCTGTACTTTGTTTTTTTTCCTTTTCGTTTTGTTATTGCGGTTGTTTCACTGTATTTGAACATATATTACCTCTATTGAATTGAATTGTGCATTTTGTGCTTCTTGTGAAACTTTTGTATTTTCTTAAATGTATTATTGCATTTATACACCATTTTTTTACCACATTTGCACTCACACTGTGGATCGTGGCTAAGCTAAAAGTAAATGCATCTAAATTCTTGGGTAAGAAACTTTATATTCTACCCCGTTTTAAGTGACATGAATTGCAACATATATATGCATATCTATTTTTTCTCTCATTGTCACTAACTATAGGAGATATATAGGACATGTATACATGTATATGTTTTGAAATTTTAGCACATTTTTTATAATTGCATGTGAAATTTATGTATTTGAAGCACGTGTTATCTAAATTAAAAAAGGTTTTGATTATTAGATTAGTGTAGGTTTAATATACCCTTTAGTTCTAACTGTAACTGCCTACCCAAAAGCCTTAGACTACTGAAACCGCCATTGGTATTTTGCTATTCTGGAACTTAGTACATATGTCTCATTCAAAGAAATGAGATCAACAATGGAGCACAGATTTCATCAATACAGTGCTAAATAAGCACAGATATATATATATAGTGCCAAAGAAGAACAAATCTAACCTGCATGACGCGGAAAGAATACAAAGGTCAAAAAGAGAAACCAATACTGCTAGGATTGCTAAGACTTCTATGCCAATAAAAAGGACTTGAACCTAGTGTGAGAATCGAGGTTGTGAAGCTTAACATATATTAAGATGTAGGACTCTTCAAACCACACTTTTGTGAAAATTTATGTCAAGTCCCTAAGAATTGGCTGTTCTGACTCCATATTATATCCTTGAGAAGAAATGACGAAAGAAGAAAAGAAGAAACAATGTAATATTAGACTAATAAATACAAGTCTTGTCCCTCTTTCCTAACTTTCTTACTATGTTGGTTGACTATAGTCCTGGCTGCTAAGCGGGTAAGTGCATGATACTGGACATGGGTTACTTTAATTGGACATTATTCAAAGACCTAGCGTGATTTTATTTTTTTCTTATTTAGAACTTTTTCCATATAAAATTTAGAATTAGATGTTTAAAAATCTTCATCCAATAGTTATTTGGCTTATTTTTGTGCTATCTTTTTCTGATGATTTTGATTGGCAGTGATTCATATGCCTCATGCCTCAGCCATGTTTTCCCTGTGTGATTTCATTGTTTCTTTCTATCCTCCTCAGGGGAGGAATGTGTTTTTATTTCACATGGAGAATTTAGGTTGTTTTAGAAAAGAAGTTTACTGCCTCCTGGAATTGAAATGGAGATGCCAGTGGAGACCACATTGAGAACATATGCTGATCCGGGAGCCTAAGAGAGCACCTGGATGCACAAAATTTTGAACTTTGGGGGGTTTTCAAATTCATTTGTCTGTTTTAAAATTTGTTTGTTTTGTTAAATTCATCTGCTTTGTTTAAATGCATTTGTTCGTATGTATGTATGTATGTATGTATCTCTTTTGTTGTGAAAAATGGGACTGCCCCCTGAATATTTTTGTAAAAGAAGTGCCATTTGATTTCTTTATATTGTAAAAAGTGTTACCTTTCTCCCCTTGTATTGATCATACACCAATTATTTATTGTAATTGTAAATGTATTTATGTTTGTTATGATCCATTGGGGAGATTGGTCTTCCAAAGGATCACAGTGGGGAATGTGTCATTTGAAATTGTTATAAGCCCTGGAAGACTACAACTCCCAGGACTCTCTCTGTTACACTTCCCCTGACACCTCCCACTTCCTTTGTGGGAGGTGTCAGGGAAAATATAAAAGGGAAAGTTTGGTGCCTTTTAGCTCTCTTGACCTTGGAAGACTCTCTATGCTGGAAGCTCCACTCTCTTGAGCCCAGAGGCTCTCAGACCCTGATCTCTCTCTTGGTGCCTTTTCCCCTTTCTTCTTACCTCCTAGTTTTCCCTAGACCTTCCCCTTCCTAATCTAAATAAAACTCAGTTATTCAAAACCCTAAAGTTGCTCTCTGATCATTTACTGGAGCCCCTGAAAGGCTCTGGTCAATTTCTCCCTTCCCCACTACCTTCTTTTCCCTTCCTCTCTACCTTCCTCTCTCCTTTCTCCCATTCCTCCAATCCTTCTACCTTCCTCCCTTCAGTTTTACCTCACATCACCTTACACCTTGATTACTGTAGTAGCCTGCTGGTGAATCTCCTCTTCTAGTCTCTCCCTACTTCAATCCATTATTCATTCAGGAAATAAAGTGGTTTTCCTAAAAACTAGGTCTGCTAATATCACTTTCTTTATTCAATGAGCTTCAGTGACTTTCTATTGCCTTCAGGAAAAAACACAAAAGACTCTGTATTCAGAGACCTTCCTAACCTAGCCATTTTTTTACCTTCATAATCTTCTTGCACTTTACTTCATAATGCATATTTTTCTATCCAGTGACACTGGCCTCTAGGCTGTCCAGGAAAAAAATAATCCTTTGGGCTCCAGGAATTCTCTCTGATTCATTCTATGCCTAGAATAATTTCCCTCCTTTTCTGGGAATATGACCTATTGCCTTCCTTCAAGTTGCAACTAAAATCTCACCTTTATAGGAAGCCTTCAGTAACTCATTTTTTATTATTTTTCCACTTTACATGTCCATATAATTTTTAATATTCATTTTCTGGCATTTTGCAATCCATGTTCTTTCCCTGTATTCCACCACCACTGCTCCTCTCCAAGAAGGCAGATAAGGTGATATAAGTTGCATTTGCATTATATAATACACATTTTCATGTTCATCATGCTGTGAAACAAGACACATATTGCTTACACTAGAGAAAAATTCATGGAGGAAATAAAGTGAAGAATGGTATGTTTTAATTTACATTTAGATGCCATCTATTCCTTCATCATGAGTCCCTTGTAATTGTCTTAGATCCCTGCCTTGATGATATTAGTTAAGTCATTTGCAGATATCATCATACATTATTGTTATTACTGTGTACAACATTCATCTGGTTCTTCTCACTTCACTTTGTATCATTTCATATAAGCCTTTTGAAGATGTTTTGTGATCACCTTATTTGCAATTTCTTATGGTACAATAATATTCTATTACAATATTTTACCAATATTTTTTCAGCCATTTCTTATTTGATGGACACCCCTTCTGTTTCCAGTTTGTTGCCACAACAAAAAGAGCTCCTATAAATATTTTTGTATAGGTAGACTCTTTTCCTGCAGCTTTAATATTTAGGGGATACTGACCTATTAGTGGTATTACTGTGTCAAAGGATATACACAGTTTGATGGTCCTTTGGGCATGGTTCAAGATTCTCCAAAATGGTTAGATCAGTTTACAACTCCACCAACAGTATATTAGTGTCCAGATTTTTATACATCCCCTCTAACATTAATCACTTTATTATTTTTTATCAAGTTATCCAGGCTGGTTGGGTGTGAGATGGAACCTCAAAGTTGTTTTAATTTGCATATCTCTAGTTAATAATGATTCAGATCAATTTTAATATGGCTAAAGATAATTTTAATTTATTCATCTGAAAATTGCCTCTTCATATCCTTTGACAATTTAACAATTGGTGAATACTTTGTAATCTTATAAGCACTAAATGAATAAACTAAATTAGGAAGAATTATCATTTTCTTTACATTGACTTTACCTAACTATGAATAAGTAATGCTTTTTCATTTGTTTAGATCTGATTTCATTTGTGTGAAAAGCAATTTGTAGATATGATCATTTAGGTCCTTGGTTGGTCTTGGCAGATATATTCCCAGGTATTTTATTGTCTATGGTTAATTTTAATAGGATTTCTGTGTCTCTTACTTTATTGGTAATATAGAGAAATGTTAATTATTTATGTGGGCTTATTCTAAATTCTGAAACTTTACTTAAGTTGTTAGTTGTTTTGATTAGTTTTTTTTTTGTTGATTCTGTAGGATTCCTCATGTATACTATCATATCATCTTCAAAGAGCAATAACATTTTATGTTCTCATTGCCTATCCTAATTGCTTCAATGTTTTCTTTTTCTCTTATTGCTATAGCTAGTATTTCTACTACTGTATTGAATAGTAGTGGTGATAAGAGTTATACTTGTTTCACTCAGCTTCTAGATTAACCCCATTGGAGATAATGTTTACTGGTGGTTTTAGATGGATGCTATGAATCATTTTGAGTTATGTTCCATTTATTCAAATATTTTCTAGTGTCTTCAAAAGAATGGGAACTGTATTTTTCAAAAACTTTTTATTTCTTTTATTGAAATTATATATTTTCCTGTTGGTATTATTGCTATGGTCAATTTTGCTAGTAGGTTTTTTTTTATTTTAAAATATCGAATCATTCCTTGTGGCAAAATTGGGACATGAATACATGACAAATTAACTGTGAATTGGTCCAAACATTCTGGATGACAATTTGGAATTATGCTCAAAGGGCTTTAAAAGACTGCTTGCCCTCTCTTTGATCCAGCCACATGACTTCTGGGTTTGTACCCAAAAAAGATAATAAGGAAAAATATTTGTACAAAAATATTTATAGTCTATAAGAATGGGATTTGTGCAAGGGGGATGGGACAAAAGGAGTTAGATAAAGAGTTGCTGACAATTGAGACCAGAGAGGAATTCTGGGAATTTCTCTGAGGAAGAGGAGGAAGAGGAGATGTCTTCAGGCAGAGGACTGGGAGGAAAGAGGAGGTGGACATCTCAGGTCAGATCTAGTCCTGAGGGCTTCCTGAGGATCTTCCTCTTGGAAATAGAAATCTGGATTTCCTGATCAAAGCCATTCCATCGCATCTCACCCATTAAGTCTTCAACCATCAAGTGAGCTAAGTTTTTGGACTCCATTTTGGCAGTGATATCTTAGTCTCCTTCTCCCATTACCCAACCCTACTGAGAGACCCGCTTTCAGTCAAAACTTACAATTATAGTAAAGGATAGAAACAGAGAAATAGAAATAGAAGGAGAAAGGATGATGGGGGAGAAGCTTAGAAGTGGGAAACATTGATTCCCCACATAAGTGATGGACCACATAGGAATAGTGAAGAGGGCACCCCAAAATCCCTTTGCCCTTTACTCATTTCCCCAATCCCTGAATTGCAAATAATAAAAGCTATTCATCAGTCAGATAGCATTCCAGAGTGCCTGAAAGACAACGAGGGAGAGGGGAACCACAGCTTGGTCTGGATATTCCCATCTTGAGGCCATACCACCCGCTGTGAAAGTAACTTATTGGGGAGAGATTTGTGGGAACCTTTTCCTTATTCAGAATTGGATTTGGGTACCATATACCTCATCTTCTAGGGAAGTCTCGCCCCCAACTCCTGTGGGGCAGCACAACCATCCAGGTCACACAGTTTTGGGGTGACACCCCCTTTAAAGTCCCCCAGTGTATATTCAGCCCCAGGGGAGAGTGAGAAGAGAGACTCACCATACAGCCTTTCTCTATCCCCCCTCTATCAACCATTGAGAACTGGCTCTTTTTATTCTTATGATTTTGGCAAGCCAAACAAAAAGCAACTATGGGAAATCTTAGGAGTAACAGGGTTCTGTAGGCAATGGGTTCCTGGGTATAGTCTAATATCTAAACTTCTAGCAGATTTAACCAGGAAAACAGTCTCAGAGCCTCAGAAACTCATAAGAGAACACGTCAATGCATGTACGCCAGACTAAACCAAACAAAATGACTATAGCACTAACAAATGATAGGGAAATTGCAACATGCAAAGTACCAGTAACGACAGATTTAAACTTAAAATCCTCAACACTTAATGACAAGAACATTCCAGATATAAAGAACACAGCATAAAGATAGAACATACACAAAAATATCAAATAATGACAAATCCAAATGCAATAGTTCAAGAGATAAGCTTAAATAGGTGTTCTGAGCAGTTTCCCACACAGACAGGAAATGATATGAAAGAAACCACAAAACAACTTATAAGAAAGACCATCAGGAAGGAAAGATAATTATCCTTAAGCACTAAAACAAGCAAACCTCCAAGAGAGTTGGCACATGAAATGGTTAACAGAGAAAAAGAATTGTATTGACATATTAGGACATTCAAACTTAAACCCAACAGTAAAAGGCTTTAAGCCAAAAAATCTTTAAGAAAAACTTTGATTCAAAAACATAAAAAATTCCAAACGTGTTACTTCAGAAATGCCTCCACCTGGAGAGTACTCTAAATGCTTAAGACATAACATTTATACTGGATGACTTATCCATCAAAAATATGCAACACCTAAAGACAAGCCTAAATGCAGAAGGATTAAAAAAATGTAGGGTAGACTGTAGCAATAAAAACAATATATGAAAGGAAATCAAAGCAATATTGGATTGCTAGTTACACTAATAAAGAACATTACCCCTCCAAAAGGAAAGATTATGTAAGTGGATATTGATCCCCCAAACCTAGGTAAGTTATTGCAAAACACAAAATCATTGAAAAACATCTGAAAGTGCATATAACATACACACAAACAATTCATTGACATCAATGACAAAGCATCACAATCCACATTGTTCTTGCATCCAGACTATAGAGCCCATCTAACAATATGTATGACAACAGACAATATGTGACAGAGAAACAGAGACAAGGAAAAGAATCAAGAGAAGAAAAGGAAATATGGAAAATCACCAAGAAGAAAGATGCAAGAAAATAGTACTTGAAAAGACATTATGAAAAAAACTTTTGAACTTTGCAAAAATGGACAATTGCCCAAAGAAGAGGAAAAAAAGGAAATTGTTTATATAAGACTATGATGCGGCAATAACACAAAAAAAAATTAACTTCACACTTTAGAGAAAATGCAACCACAGTACATAGTCAAGATACAAGAGAAATTTACAGACAACTTGAAGGAAATTGACAACTTTGAAAACAAGAATATTTTGCATGCACAGTACATAAAGAGAACATAAAACACAGCACAAAATTAATATCTAGTTGAGACCTCATATAAATAAGCAAATGTCTGAAGATTGTGTAAATACAAAATGTATACATGTCTATAATGTAAATAGTTACAAGTTCAATAAAGTTTTGGCCACATAAGAAGATCAAGTGATTTTCTTGTCTGGTTAACATTGATATGCAGAACTAATGCTTGTACAAATGTATAATTGTGTAAATAATGTAAATTTTATATATACCTGTAACACAGGTTAGAAAAGTAGAGTTGAATTGTAAATACTAGTCCCTAACCTTGTAGATACTGTAGCATACTAAGAATTTAGCAAATAATTTGGACGTTAGACATAGGGAAAGTTCAGAAAGTGCTAGGGAAGTTCAAAAAAATTTTAGCGAGCTAGTGCAGGGGAAAGCATAAGAATAAAATATATGTGTTGTTGCATAGTGTAAGTGTGAAAAAGGGGTTTTATGGGTTCAATATATTAAAGATGGTCACCAGAGGATTGAACTATTATCAATCCTCAATTAAGAATAATCTCAAATCAAAATTTACTTTTATGGAAGTTTATTTACATGAGAGAAGAGAGAGGAAGAAAATAAGAATCTATCTCACTAATGAATCCAGGTAGATCTTAACCCTCAGCTGAGGGTTAAAGGACCTGAACCCTGGAGGTGAATGGAGCAAACTTCATTCAAAGAGTCTATAAAAAGAAGTTTCTCAATAGAAGTCAGGAAGATTCAGTCTTTAGACTCACCATGTGAAACAGTCTCAGTCACAAATCAGCAAATCTCCCTCAGGTCTCCTTCACCAAACCAGAAGCAACTTCACTCACTCAACTTCCTCTTTTAAAGGGGTCACATATTCCAGTGCCTTCCCCTAGCCTGTGTGTCCAATCACAATAGATACTTTCTCATAGAAAGCATAGGGGAAGGTCAGTTGATTCTAATTAGTTACTCACTCTAGCACACATGGGTTAGGACCTCCCAGAATTGGAAGGTGCTGTAACCTTTGGTGATTAAATCCTAGATGGGCAGTGCAGACTTAATCTAATTATCACAATAGATAAGTAAGAATAGGGACATACTAAAATAGATTCTCTCTATAAAAACTAACATTGCATTTAAAACATAGGTATTTTAAACATAATTTGATAACAGCTAGGAATAATAAGATGGTTGTATTGTATTATTTGAAAGACATACATTAAAAGTAGAAACAAGTTAAAATTCTGTTAAAATCTTAGATGGGTTAAATAATAACTTAGAAGAGTTTAAAGATAAGAAAATTGTAACACTGTAAACTTAGACATTGTGTTCAATGGAAAAAAAAAAACTTTTCTTGTTACAAAATTGTTTTAAATCCTGTAAATATTCTTATATAAATTGGAACCCTCATCCCCCTACCAACCTCTCCAAAACCCATCTTAGAATAGGAATAGATAGACAATTGGTATAGTGATAAGACAAGATAAGGATTTATTATTTTGGAGGGAGGAGGGGCATAAGATGGACCACATAGGAATAGTGAAGAGGGCACCCCAAAATCCCTCTTCCCTTTCTCTAATCCCTGAATTGTTCATGATAAATGTCATCCATCATTCAGATAGCATTCCAGAGTGCCTGAGAGACAATGAGGGAGAGGGGAACCACACTTGGTCTGGCTGTTGTAATGCAAAGATGCAATAAAGGCTTTTGCCCTTGCAAAAGTTAACTGAAAACTTCTAGCAGTTAAGTCTTAGAATCATGTGAGAAATTTCAGTTGGTTTCTGAGGCTTGAGAAGAGTGGAAGCTCTTCTCAACTAGAGCTCTGCCTTTGGCTTTGGCTTTGCTTTTGGCCTGTGCCTTGTCTCTGGACAATTTCAACTTAGCTAATTTTCTCTGGACCTCTCCCTGACCTTCTCCATACTATACCCCTGTTACCTTTCCTGTTTTCCTGTGGACTCTGGGAGGAAGGGTGGCTTTTGGATTTTAGTGAAATGACTTTGTGGGTTTAGTTTCTGTATAGGCAAGTAGGACATCCTTGAATTAAACTATCCCTTACTTTATTGATTTAGTATACCCTCTACTTTAAAAGCAGCCAAATCTTCCCTGGCTGAGAGAGCAGGTTCTCTCTCAGTCTAACCCATTCCTGTGACCCTCCCACATCTTGAGTTTCTCCCTAGTGGCTGTCAGAAACCCTAAACTCTTCTCTCCCTCTGACTAACCTTGAACATTAATAAATCCCCTTGTTACCTAATCAAACCCTCTGGTGAATCATTGTGTTGAAGATTTAGGCAGGGGTTGAAGGGGAATGAATTATTCTCTTTTATTTCTTGAGGGAACTGGAGGCATCCATCTTGGGAGGAAGTAGTTGCCAATACTTCCTCCTGGATCCTCGTCAGTTGCAGTGACAGGGAGGAGCCTTGAAACTCCTCCTTTGAGGATTTTAGAAACTGACAAGAAAGCCCTCAAGTCAGATTTAAATCATTTCTGACTGGCCCTACTCCTTGTGCCTATAGAAGTACCTTTCCTGCCTGGAAGGGTTCAGCTTATTTCCCTCCAATATCCTCTATCTCTAGCTTGAGTGTTTAGTCTGTGTCAGCTGCCTCTCCTCAGTACCTCATCCATGTCCTTACCATTCAAAATATTGCCTTGTCCATTCCTTCCATAAATTTGGCCATCCCTTCCATTCTTCTCCTACTACCTCAATCACCTTCATTTCCTTCCTTTGACCTAAAGTTTCAGAAGATCACTACACATTCTTGATAACACTGTCTCCATCTTGAGGCCAGACCACCTGCTATGACATTAACTGATCTGGGGAAGTTTGTGCAAAAACTGTCCTTATTCAGAATTGGATTTGGGTACTTTGTCTCATAAGGAAGCCTCATCCCCAACTCCTTTGGGGTGGCAGGACCATCCAGTTTGCCCAGTTTTGGGGTGATACCCCCTTAAAGTCTCCCATTGCATATTTGGCCCTGAGGGGAGAGCTGGAAGATAGAGTAACCACATAGACTCTCTCTCTATCTCCCTTCTGTCAAACATTCATTACTGGCTATTTTTATTTTTACAAGTCTCACTTTTTGTGGTGGCAAAAAATTGGAAAATGAGGGGATGTCCATCAATTGGGAAATGGCTGAAGAAATTGTGGTATCTATTGGTGATAGAATACTATTATGGTGACAGGAAAGATGAACTGGAGTATTTCTAAGTCAGCTACAAAGACCTCCAGGAATTGATGCAGAGGAAAAGGAGCAGAACCAGAAGAACATTATACACAGAGACTGATAACATTTTGGCACAAGACTTTTCTACTAGCAGCAATGCAATAACCTAGGACAATCTAGAGGAACTTATGAGAAAGAACACTATCTACATCCAGAGAAAGAACTGTGGGAACAGAAATGTAGAAGAAAAACATGATCAGTCACATATTTTGATGGAGGTATTATTAGGCCTTTGATATTAAAAGATCACTCTATTGCAAATATGAATAACATGGAAATAGATTTTGAACAATTATATATATATATATATTACATATCTATCTA
>NC_058135.1:73220535-73238940 GCF_016433145.1 Gracilinanus agilis | reverse complement strand
AGAGAGAGAGAGAGAGAGAGAGAGAGAGAGAGAGAGAGAGAGAGAGAGAGAGAGAGAGAGAGAACAATGGGAAGTTATGTCAAAATGAAAGTATCAGAAGCTGAACACCCTGGGGAAAGCATCCCACTGATGAAAGGGAATTAATTGATTAATAAAGAAAACCAGGATATATAAGAGTTAGAGGTAAGGAAGCAGAGCATTCCAGGAATATGGAACAGCAAGTGCAAAGGCATAGAGATGGGGTATCATTATTTATTTGCAAGTAGGATAATATAACTGGATTATAGATTGCATGATGGGAGTAAGCATAAGAAGATGGGGCTATAGAGAAGGACCAGGTTGTGAAGAGCTTTAAATTCAAGAGAAATTCATGTTTTATTCTGATGGTAATGGGAAACAATTGGAATTCAGGAGTAGTGGAGAGACATAATAACATCTGTCCTCTAGAAAAATCACCTTCACACTTGAGTGAAAGAAAAATTAGTGTGGGGAACAACTTGAGTCAGGGAAGCAACTAACCATTTACTGTGATAGTCCAGGTGAGAGGTAACTAGGATTTGAATTAGGCTTGTGGCTGTGAAAATAGAGAAGGAGTCATATAATAGAGATGCTGTTAAGGCAGAAATGAAAAGATTCAACCATTAATCGCCTATATGGGATGTGAGAGAGTGATGTCAAGGTTATGGACCTGAGTGATAGATTGAAAGAATTATGGTGCCTTTGATAGTTCAGAATTTGAAAGAGGAGAAAGTTTTTGGGAAATATAATGAGTTCTGTTCTGACCATCCTAAATTTGAGATGGCTATGAGACATTCAGTACCTGATGTCCAACAGACAATTAGTGATGCAAGATTCAAGGAATGAATATGTGTTTATGTATAGGTGTATGTGTGTGAATTTGAGTATCTGCAACACACAGTTTAAATACATAAAGAGGTATGTTTTCAGAGGGTATGCTAAGCATTGAAAGTTAGTCTTTGAAGAGTATCAGTGGTTGAAGAGAGTTTGTCAAGGGTGATTTGAGATGAGATTGTTTGTGCTCCTCACTTAAAGTTCAATTTACTACAAAGTGGTCATTTAGTATCCTGTGAGATGCCAAGGTGTCTGCCTTCAGTAGATAGGAGTTGGAGGAGAAAAGAGACTGATCATCTGCCAAAGTACCTCGCCTTTCCTGGAGAAGGCACTGGGTATTAAAAAAGGATAGACATTTTATTTCAAGAAGATAATCTAATGCTAGAAATGGTCCTACAATAAAACTCCAATAAAGTAGAAGATGGGAATACTTGACTTGTATCATTTATGCTTTGGAAGTCAGTAAATGTGGGCACTGGCACTCTTTTCCTTGAAAGTAAGACTGAATATGAATGTTATTGGGACAAAACCTATGGGGTAGCTTTAGGCTTTTCTACAAAGAATGAAACCTGTAGCTGTCTCTAGAAAAGGGCAAAGATGAGTAGCTCCAGAGGCTGCAGATGTGTGTTCAAATACTAATTCTGAAATTTATTACTTCTGTGATATGGAGAAATCATATAACTTCTTTGAGTCTTTTCCTTCACTTCCCTTGCAAAGTACAATTTTCCCCTGTTCTAAATTAATTGTTGTATGATCTTTATAATTACTTAGAAGGTGAATACAGTGAGATTGCATAATTTGAACCTTCTCAAACCATGCTACTAAAGGGGAAGAGAACAAGGGAAGTGAATAGCAGTTGTTTGCTATCATTGGCTTTCAGGACATTGACTTCTTCGAGGAGAGTACAGATATGCCATTTTTATAATTCCCTTGGGAAAAGAAGGCATGTAGACTCAAGCTATTGATCAGGTCAGCTACAAAAGAACTATAGGTGTGATGGCTGACACTTTATCTGAGCAGCAAATAGATGCCTGGGGGGAGTCTCAGCATTATGTTTTGTTATTTTTCTATATCTGCAGTAAAAAATCATTAAAGATAATGTGATTTTGTTTCCTTTTGGGTCATGCAGAGAAATGAGACCCAAGTTATACCTAAGTCATACTTAGAGATTCTGCTGTAATAAAATTCCCAGCAAGGGCAAAGATGAAAGCTAAAATTCATAATAAATTATGAAATAGCATATATTCATATTTGTTTTCAATTTTCAAAATCTTATATCTATAGGAAGGACTCAACATTTTTTTTGTGTTGTGGTCCATTTTGACAGTCTGGTGAAGTTTATGGGCCCCTTTTTAGACTAAAGTTTCTAAATGCATAACATAAAAAATATAAGAAATCATAAAAGAAGTCAGTCATGATGGATTATGGTACAAATATATATACATATATATGTATATATATATACACACACATATATATGTATGTATGCATATATATATATATATACATATATATATATATATTTTAAAAAGAGTTCCTGGGCCCTAGACAAAAATCCCAGGCCTGAAGGAAGATGGAGAACAGGGTGGTGATGTGCATAATGTTTGCTACTGTTATGATAAATTTCCAAGTGACTTACCATCCAGGATAGACAAGTTTTCTATTCCCTTTGAAATCTTGATAAATGAGAACGAAAACCTCCGTCACTGCATAATTGCCAATATATATTTTTTCTATTTCATTTATTTATTTTTTAGACTATTTTCCATGGTTACATGATTCATGATTTTTCTCACCCCTCTTCCCTCCCCCCTCCTAGAGCTGACAAGCAATTCTACTAATTTATACATGTATCATTATTCAAAACCTATTTCCATGTAATTCATATTTGCAATAGAGTAATCTTTGAAGGAATGGTAAAATTATTATAAGGGGGCTTGCCCCTTGTAGCCCCAGATTACTTAATATGAAGAGAAACTATCTTACCTTTTCCTACTACCATGAGTAGGAATGGCCTCCTTTGATTGGCTATGTAGCCTGAACAGCCTGAATCCTAAAATTGGCTGAAATCTATACTTCCTCTCTGCTGTCTTACCACGTCCAGAGAGTGAAAATTATAGTTCACCTACTGTATACAATACTATGAACTGAACCAAGATGTGCATGAGAACTATATCCTTCTCTTTTCACTAACTCTAAGAAATAGTCCTGGACTCTCTATTTCATGTTTTTCGTCCTGCTAAATTTCAGGTGCTTGTGGTAATTTCCCATCAAACCCAGTAATATGAGTCATAGCCTTTTTTGAGCCATGATTAAAGATAGGATGGTACAACCTGCCAATGTGGTAGGGAAGTCAGGTGACACCAGGGAACCACGAATATCAAGGAAGGCTGTACATGTGAAACTGGTAACATGTGCTCTATATAAAATAAGCTAATCTGTGAATTTAATCCCTTTTTCTTCCTTAGAGACTGAAGTGATGCAATAGGAGAAAATTATGTCTCCCATACATTGGGGGAATAAGTTTGAATATTTGTGATTATAGCTTTTCATATAAATAGCATTTTGTGAAACCTAATCCAAGTCTTCATGGTTAAAAGGAATTGCGTTTTAGGGGACATGTCTACTAAAAGTGGAGGAATACCACTGCTGGAGTCACAAATGTAAGGAATGCATGCGGTCAAAGGGTATAGCAAGATTCCTAAATGTAGCAGTTCTTTTCTTCCTTAAAAATATCCTGGCCAAATTCAATTTGGGAAGAGGAATTAGACTGGCTTCTTTCAGTGTGTGATGTCTTGGCTGCTTGGCTGATGAACCAAGCCACTACTTGACTGTGACAAGCAGTTTACTCCATTGCTTAAATGGTGCCTCACTAAAGTAGGCTGCCACTAATGACTCCAATTGTAATTGTGGTATGATACATTCCCTGCCAAACTCACCTGGCCACTATTCTCTCATAATATTTTATGATCTTGATTAGAATTTCCTCTGAAAATATGGCAAGGGAAAGAGTACTGTACTAGAATGTATTTACTGTTTGTGACACCATCTGTTAAGAAAAAGTGGTTACACATATATATCTGATAGGAAATTAGAAAAATATGTGTATAGTAATTCTGAACCAATATGAAATATTTGAGCTAATAATTATGCAGATATCTATCCCTACAGATCTTCCCAGTTTTTCAAAAAGTTAGAATTTCATTCTATCCCCTGATGTAAATCTTATGTCACACATTTTGTGCACAGTGTTGAAATATGCAATTTTTCATTTTATTCAAACTCATTTATTCAAACTTGTAATGGATGCTTTATTACTATGTAGATGTCAAGGAATTTTCCATTCTCCTCCTTTGGAAAATCATTCTTGCCTTTGGTTTTTTTCATCTTCAAATCTTGGTAATAAATATATGCTTTGATTTCTAATTATTCATTTTGTTCTTTGCCATTCCTTAACTACTTGTATCATTATAAACTTAACATTTTAGATTTATGATATGCTGATTCTCTCCCACTCCCATTGACAGTGCCTAATTAATGCTCATTGATTAAGTAAAATTATTTTTGTTTGCTTTCAGTGGGGAAGAATGTCCTTCAAGATTGCTATTTTATTCAACAGATAAATGCTCATATAATGTTCCAATGACTTTTTTCCCCAGATCTTCAATTGTTCACTCAGGTCACTTCTACTGTGGTGCTGTGTCAGATATGAAACAGGTCAGAATTTTTTTTCATGCTTTATGATAAAAATGTAGAAAAGATTGTATTAATTTCTAAAGACTATTGGATTTACTAGCTTTTATTCACTTTTTTTGGTTTAGTAATAATTGGTTTACAATTTGTATTCATACCATAAATTATAAATAGATTCTTTAGAATCACAATTAAAAAATGGACATCTTTTTTTCCTTAGGTTTTTGTACTTTATTTTTTGTATTTTCTATTTTTTAGAAAAATTTTCCATGGTTACATGATTCATGTTTTTACTTTCCCTTTCACACCCCTCTTCACCACCACCTGCATAGCCTATGCACATTTTCACTGGTTTTAATATCTGTCATAGATCAAAACTTATTTCCATATTCTTGATAGATGCATTGGTGTGGTTGTTTCGAGTCTACATCTCCAATCATGTCTGCATCAACCCATGATTGTTGTTTTTCTTCTGTATTGCCACTCCTGTAGTTCTTTCTCTGAATGTTGGTAGCATTCTTTTCCTTAAATCCATCAGAATTGTTCTGGGTCATTGCATTGCTGCTAGTACAGAAGTCTATTACATTTGATTTTACCACAGTGTATCAGTCTCTGTGTACAATGTACTTCTGGCTCTGCTCTTTTCACTTTGCATCATTTCCTGGAGGTCATTCCAGTTCACATGGAATTTTTCCAGTTATTCCTTTGAGCACAATAATATTTCATCACCAGCAGGTACTTCAATTTGTTCAGCCATTCCCCAATTGAAGGACATACCCTTGTTTTCCAGCTTTTTTGCCACCACAAAAAGTGCAGCTATAAATAATTTTGTACAAGTCTTTTTATCTATGATCTCTCTAGGGTAAAAATCCAGGAAAGGCATGACTGGATTGAAGGGCAGGCAATCTTTTAGAATTCTTTGGGGATAATTCCAAATTGCCATCCAGAATGGTTTGATCAGTTCACAACTCCACCAGCAATGCATTAATGTCCCAATTTTGCCACATTGCCTCCAACATTTATTACTCTCACCTGCTATCATTTTAGCCAATCTGCTAAGTGTGAGGTGGTACTTCAGAGTTGTTTCAATTTGCATTTCTTAATTATTAGAAATTTGGAACACTTTCTCATGTGCTTATTGATAGTTTTGGTTTCTTTGTCTGAAAATTTCCTATTCATGTCTCTTGCCCATTTATCAATGGGGGAATGGCTTGATTTTTTATACAATTGATTTAGCTCCTTGCATATTTGAGTAATTAGACCTCTGTCAGAGTTTTTTTGTTATAAAGATTTTTTTACCAGTTTGTTGTTTCCCTTCTGATTTTGGTTGCAATATTTTTCTTTGTACAAAATCTTTTTAATTTAATATAATCAAAATTAATTATTTTACATTTTGCAATTTTTTTCTAACTTTTGCTTGGTTTTAAAAATTTCCCTTTCCCATAGAGCTGACAAGTGTAACATTCTGTGTTGACTTAATTTACTTATAATTTCCTTCTTTATATTCAAGTCTTTCACCCATTCTGAATTTATCATAGACAGTTTTGCTGATATCACTTACCCCAAGTCTATTCCACTGATCCTACCTTTTGTCTCTTAGCCAATACCATTGGACATCTTTAAAAAAACACATTTGAGATAGCAATGCTGTTTTCTCCCGCATCTTGCCATAGGGTTAAATTTCTGGAGTTAGCATTAAGTGGGCATTGTAGTTACTTCTGATTCTCTCCTTTTGCAGTTTTGAGCTCCTCAATTTCATGCCTTATTATGTCTATTTCAATCTTGATTGGAAATTAAGTTACTTATTATGATTGACCTCAGCTGGAGGGTTACATACTATGTTGAATATTTTGGAACCGAGGGTACTGTTGACAGAAAATAAATAATTAAAAAATTTACAAAGTCCTTGCCTAAACCTATGCATTTGTTTACAGTTGATGAAATTATTTGTCTCAATAGTAATAAGTAAAAATTAATCTTCGTGACTTTATACTACATATAGAAGTATTAGTAAAGATAAAGAGAGAGAAAGGAGATATTATCAGTCTAATTAATCAAGCCTCTGGCTGCATTGATTTTGCTTCATTATGTTCTAGATTCTCAATGTGACCCTGGTCCATTTCACAAGCAGTGCAAGAGGGTCCACCTAACCACATGCTCAGGCCAGGCAACTTAAGATCAGCCAAGGAGAATGCTTGAGTTCAGGAGGGGATTAGAGTCAAAGCAGAAATGATTTACAGTTAAAAGCACTATAAAGTTATATGGTCAGTTTGATTTGACTGAAATATTTAAAAAATGATGATTCCGAAGAACAGCTAGAGTAAACGGTTCCATCAGGGACTTTATCACAGAAAGCGGTGTACTGGTATTGAGAAAAACGTTAGTATAGATAGTTACCAGAGTATTCCAATGGGTCTGGCAATGTTGAGAAAAATTGAGAAAGGATTTCAAAATATTGAGAAGACCCTTGACAAAAACTTTTGGTAGGATATGAATGAAAGTCATACTGGCTGGACAGGTTGCAATTTCTGTTATTGGAAAGAATTCCTAAATGTATGTAATTACAGAACCATTTGAGTAGATTGTTTATAAATGTCTCTTTTCCTTCTAGTCTTGGTCCTGAAATATCAGACTTATCTGAATCAGCCCCAGTCTATACACACCCTGGTTAAAATCCCTAGGTCTTTCAAGTGATATTTAATTTTCATTAATACGATTTTAGAAATTTTATCTGGAATTCCTTGGACAATTTATAGGTGAGTGACAAGGGAATCCTGTTGGGCTTTTCAGTCTTGTATTTCTTCATTTATTTCTAAAAATATATCTTAGCCAAGGCATATTTGGATTAAAGGTCAGGATTAAAGTATAGAAAATGTCCTGGCTGATGTCATGTTAAGAAACTTAGGTTTCTAGATCTATTTATCAGGAAAGCATTATCTCTGTGCCATTGAACTTATTTATAATGTAGGCAAACACACACACACACACACACACACACACTCCACATTCTTAAGCCAACTTCAATGTGATGAAATGTTTCACCATTTGGACTCCCAAGGTTGACAGGTCAGTAGGATTCCTCTTCCCAACTCTCTGTCTCTTTCTTCTGCTACTTTTACTTTACTTGGTTCCCTGGATAAAGAACTTATTTCTTATTTTTTTACCCTACATTTCTAAACAGTAACTGGATAAATTAATCAATCTATTATAAACATCATATAATGTTAAGTGGCTTGGTTTAGGAATCTAAAGATCTTCTCAGGTCTGATATGTCATCTAACATTTATTAGCTATCTGGGCAAATTGTTTAACATTTCTGATTTTCAATTTTTCTCTTTTCAAATGGAAAAAGTAAAATTTCTTATACCTACTTCACAGATTTGTTTCAAGCAAAGCTTATTATATTATAAAAATTATATATATGTACATATATATATATATATTATAAGTGCATTTACCAGCTGCTTCTAAATTGTTAGTGAAATTGTATTGTGCAAAAAAAAACAAACATTTGGGACACTTTGTATATGAACTTATTGTTCTTTATAAATGTGAACTGCTAATAGTGATTCCCCCATAGAGTATATTTGCAAGGGAAAGGCACAATATTCATTCAGAAATAACATAATAAGTATATATGTAATGGAATTACATATTACATATTATAGAAAATTACCTAGCACAGACTGGGCAGTTAAAAAATTTTCTATCTTGTACCATATAGCTAAAGTCATTATGCCTCAAATCCCCTGAAGCATAATAGATATCTACTTCACCTCTAACTTCATAACATAAAAAAATGCCCTTTGTTCACAAAACAAACCACAGGGAATCATGAAGCATCCAGATATCTGTGGGCTTTTCAATATTCGCTGTCACAGAATCTCTAGATATGGCCTCTTTTTACCCCATGAGTAAATATGAAGTGGTCTAGTAACAATTTTACAAGTAAAAGTATATTAAGCATAAATTCAGAGGTACAGTCACCCAATCCTCCTATCAGGTGCAATTCACATAAAACTGTACCTCTACAGATGATTTTCAGGAAACTTAAAAAGATAAGAATTTCTCCCAGAGTGAAAAAAGTCAATACGAAAACCAGAATCTGTGCATTATCATTCTAAGGTAAGCCCATTCTGTATTGATTGTGAGTCAGCAGAATTTAAGATGTAGTCTGTTTAGAAGAATACAAGATCAATCATTCAAAATACAAGTACATATAAAAAGAGATAGAGGAAGACTAAAGAGAAGAAAAATTTGATATTTAAAGTTGAAAGATCTAGATTCAGGTTCTACCTGTCTTTTTGTGAACATAGATAAGTTGAATTTCTTGGTCAGTGATGGTGAACCTTTTTGAGACCTTAACGACCAAGTGTCCAAACTACAATCCTCATGCCATGAACGCTCTGCCTTACCCCAGTTAAGAAAGGAAGGAAGCACTACCATTGGGCTGATGGGCAGAGGGGTGAATAAAGTGAGAAATGTCCACATGTGTATGGAGAGGAGGAGGGGAGCAACCCCTTCTGGCATGCTTTGGAACATGTGCCATAGGTTCACCAATATAGTTTTAGGTTGAAAAATAAGGAAATTAACTTAAAAGTTATCTCTTTTTTCTTCCAAACTTTAAATCTTATAACTCATATCACATCATTTGTAACACAAGTGTCAGTGCTAAAGTAACAAGAACTAGAACTTGGTAAAAACTTTAGTGATGAAATTCAAAAAGTGAATTGAGTTAAAAGATGAACTGTTTTCAGCTCAAAAAGAGTAGATCACCAGTAGTAGCTAAGATTTTTTCCCCTCCATTTCCTGTAATGAAATCCTATGATGTTTTTGGAAGGATAATGGATTTGGTGGTGGACTATAGGATGGGGATGACTATGATTTAAGTCTCAACTCCAACATTTATTAACAAAAGGTCAATTTAATCATTGTACACATATTTTTGAATATTCCTTAAATAGTATTATGTGGGTGGAAACATATCTCCATCTGAGCACAGGCTACAACTTCAGCTTTGCTGAGTCTCATTTTCCACATCTATAAAATAGGATTAATTCTTGAACCACTTACTAAAGGGCTGAAGAGAAGAGTGCTCCTGGTGTGACAATTTTCTCAAAATTTTTCTTGAAAGGCAACTATTACCATGAACAACCAAAATAATAATTTACTAGGCAACTCTAGCATCATATAGGACATTATCAAAATAGCTAGATAAATAGGAACAGATTGGTTATTTGGTATTTAGACTTCTTGAATTCATCATTTATTTTAATAATTTATGACAAACAATTTTTGCTGTACTTTTTTTGTGTATTTTTGATGCATCTTAAAGACTAAATTATCCTATGATATTACAATTAGTGGAACTTATTTTGAACAAAAGTCTCAGGAAAATAAAAGAGATATGAAATATTTTATGAATTTTATATTGGATTATTATTAAACTAAGTATCTAAGATAATTCATTCAACAACTATAGGTATATATAGGAAAATTAAAAAAAGAAAACTTTTTCTTGGCTACAAAACTATATTTTTATATTGAAGTGATTGTTATCTGACCTTTGGGTAAGTCTGTCTAATTTAAAATAGCTAGAATTTTGTAAACATGTTTTTCCTTGACATTTACTATGAATTTGCATAATATAGCAATTCTGACAAATCTGTACCTGATACTTCAGCTTTTTATAAATTTATTTTTCTCCTTCCAGTAATCTTGCTTACTACATTATATTCTCTTTAAAATCCTCATTAAGGGATAAAACTCAAATAGTTGTGAATAGAGTATATTATACATTTTAATGGAAAATAATAAAACAGTGGCCATAATGGAAAACCAGGGTAAAGTATGTTTGAATTATGAGTCAAGTTTATTCTCTCTGTATGCCAATCAAGAAACAATTTAGTTATTGTACATGCAGATGTGATTATGGCTAGAATCTTAATTTGTAGCCAAAAACAATAAATGGTCATATGAGGGCAATGAAGACAATGTGTATAACTGAAGAAAAGGCTGGGCTACCAAAACAGCTGGATAAAACTTGAAAAAATAAGTTCATTTTGATAATGACTTGGGAAAGATACTAAAAGATATGTTTTTAGTCTCAAGTCTAGATAGATGATTCTTGGATTCTAAAAGGCCATCTTTCAGGCCCAAATATGACTCTCCACTATCCTTGTCAAATTGGTTGTATTTTCTTTAATATTCATGACTTTTGGTTAAAGTCTTTAAAGGTTCATTGTCCAATGTGATTTTTTTAGGAAATACTTGACATTATCAGAAATTTACACATTTTAAGCTCTCCCATCCCATATCCAAGGTCCTGAAGGAATGATCCAAAGAGTTGAGCAGTGGAAGCATAGGTGGGATAGGGAAATTGAGGGAAAATAGAGAATGCTCTTGACTATAGATAAGGGAATTAATGAAAGGGAAGTACTAAATAGCCAGAGGAGCCTATAGAGGCAGTGATTATATAGAGAGATGGAAAAAGAAATGGAGAAAAGGGATACAGAAAAAGGAAAGGTAGAGAAATAGATCAAACTCCACCTACTTAAAAATATTGCCAGGGCATGACATTACAAAGGGCAGAATTTACTTGTCTATCTCTGTGTATCTATCTCTGAATCTTCCCCATCCCCTCCCCTCAGAAAGATAAAGTGATGTCCTACCTATATTATACTAGTAAATGGCAGAACCAGGATTCAGACCCCAAACCTTTAATGTTAATGGAAGCAACTATTTCCATGGTGTCATGTACCTTTGATGTCTATGTCATATATTCAAAGTATATGCAGAATATGTTGTAAGGCAGAGTTTTAGTGCTGTTCCTCTCCTACAAGTTAACACTACTCTGGATTCATGAGGATCAGATTTAGCTCACCTGGGAATGATTTATCCCAAAGAGGACTTTTTCAAGTTCTCTGGATCATCATGCCCCAATATCTCTGAGTAAATGTATTAAAGCTCAGGTTTGATTCACATCCAGGAATTTTCTAAAAGAAATTAATAGAGTCCCTTATAGAAAAGATATTCAGTATACAGGGGGGTAATCTGATATAGAATAGCTAATTATTTCATCCATCTCAAATGTTTAAAACAGAAACAGACTCATAAGTATACATTGACAAGAACATAAACTACGAACGAGTAACCAGTCTTTCCTGTTATGCCCCCTTAGTAGGTTAAAAAGACTTGAAGTAGATGTTTCGGATCATTGAAAGGGTTTCACTTCCATCTTAGTTTTTACAATCTAAGTAGCAATCCAGCAAAGTCTATGTCTTCTGACAAAGCCAGGAGAGCATGACTTTTCATCCTGATAGTGAGTCTTTTTATTGAAAATATTGTGAGCAGTAGGAAACATTTCCTAATGAACAACAAGCATCTAGGACATTAAATGATTCTGAACTGAAATTAAGAATTTGGGTTACGCAGATTGAAATATTTATTTCAGTATAATTTTTCAGTCATCATTGTCTATAAGAAAAACTAAACCAAAGTTGAAAAGCCAGTAAGGATACAGAATCAAACTGATGAAGGTAAGTTACATTTTGCTATTAGTCTGTGTAGGTGCTGTAGCTGTTACTAAGGAAAAAAGGAAATAAGTCTCCCTTTACTTTCTCTAGTCACCTACTGAAATCATAGGGAGAGCTGTCAGAGTACCAAGTGACACACTGGAAAGAAAGGGAGAGTGGAATTTGTTTCCCCTTTCCTTTGGTTCAGGGGACAGTACATGCTTACTCCATCCAGGGACCAACAATAACTTCTATTTATATCTCCATTTCATCATTGGACAAATTAAAAAAAAAAAGCAAATAGTAAATCGATTTTAGAGCAAGCTTGATGGATTTGCTTTGCAAGAACCAACTCAGAGCAGGGGATTCCCTTGATCAAACATATTACGTATGCTATATCATCATTTCATGCAGGAATATAAAGAGCTCAATCTTACTGAATCCCTTAGAATTTCTTTCTTGTTATGCTTCTTTTTATGCTTCTCTTGAGCCTTGTATTATTACATGAAAATTTTTCTTAACCTTTATTTTTTCCTCAGGAATGCACAAAAATGTTCTGTTTTATTAAACTACATTTCCCCCTATGAAAAAATATACTCAGTTTAATTTAGGTGATTCTTGATTATAAACCTATTTCCTTTCATTCTGGAATATGATATGCCAAGCCATCCAGTCTTTTAATATAGAATTTGCTGAATCCTGCTTAAGGTGTTTTTTTTTTGTTGTTGTTGTTTTGTTTTGTTTTTGTGGGCAGGACAGAGATGATTTTATTTTATTTTTTTATTTAAATAATTCATTTTTTTTAGAAAAATTTACCATGGTTATATCATTCATGTTTTTTCATTTCTTCTTCATTCCCCCTTTGCCCACCCCCATATCCAATGTACATTTCCACTGGTTTTAACAGGTGTCATCAGTCAAGACTTATTTCCATATTATTGATAGTTACATTGGTGTGGTTGTTTCAATTCTACATCACCAATCATGTCCGCATCAACCCATGTGTTCAAGTGGTTGTTTTTCTTCTGTGTTTCCACTTCTGTAGATCTTCCTCTGAATGTGGGTAGCGTTCTTTTCCATAAGTCCCTCCACATTGTCCTGGGTCATTGCATTGCTTCTAACACAGAAATCCATTACATTCGATTTTACCACAGTGTACCAGTCTCTGTGTACAGTGTTCTTCTGGCTCTGCTCTTTTTACTGTGCATCAATTCCTGGAGGTCTTTCCAGTTCACATGGAATTCCTCCAGTTTGTTATTCCTTTGAGCACAATAGTATTCCATCACCAACATATACCACAATTTGTTCAGGTATTCCCCAATTGAAGGGCATACCCTTGTTTTCCAGTTTTTTTGCCACCACAAAAAGTGCAACTATAAATATTTCTGTACAAGTCTGTTTATCTATGATCTCTTTGGGGGTACAGACGCTGAATCAAAGGGCAGGCTATCTTTTATAGTCCTTTGAACGTAGTTCCAAAATGTCATCCAGAATGGTTTGATCAGTTCAAAACTCCACCAGCAATGCATTAATATCTCAATTTTGCCACATCACCTCCAACATTTATTACTTTCCCCTTCTATCATTTTAGCAAATCTGCTAGGTGTGAGGTGATATCTCCGATGTGCTTTGATTTGCATTTCTCTAATTATTAGAGATTTAGAACACTTTCTCATGCGCTTATTGATACTTTTGATTTCTTTATCTGAAAATTTCCTATTCATGTCTCTTGCCCATTTATCAATTGGGGAATGGCTTGATTTTTTTGTACAATTGATTTAGCAACTTGTATATTTAAGTAATCAGACCTCTGTCAGAGTTTTTTGTTATAAATATTTTTCCCAGTTTCTTGTTTCCCTTCTGATTTTGGTTGCATTGTTTTTGCTTCTACAAAAACTTTTTAATTTAATATAATCAAAATTATTTATTCTGCATTTTGTAATATTTTTCTAACTCTTCCTTCATTTTATAATTTTCCCTTTCCCATATATGTGAAAAGTATACTACTCTGTGTTCACTTAATTTACTTATAGTTTCCTTCATTATATTCAAGTCATTTACCCATTTTTTGTTAGGGAGTTGTTTTGTAGCTTGTTCAATTTCTTTTTCTGATATGGGATTATTTAAGTATTCTATTTCTTTTACTGTTTATCTAGGCAATTTATATTTTTGATATATTCATCCATGTCACCTACATTGCTATATTTATTGCCATATAATTGGACAAAATAGTTTTTAATGTTTGTGTTGATTTCCTCTTCATTAGAGGTGATGTCTCTGTTTTCATCTTTGATACTGATGATTTGGTTTTCTTCTTTTCTTTTTTAAATTATATTGAACAGTAGTTTGACAATTTTGTTTGTTTTTTCAAAGTACCAGCTTCTAGTCTTAGTTATTAATTCAATAGTTCTTTTACTTTCAATTTTATTGACTTATCCTTTAATTTTTAAAATTTCTAATTTGGTCTTTAGCTTGGGATTTTTAATTTGTTTGCTTGCTAGTTTGTTAATTTGCATGCCCAGTTCATTGATCTTTGTCCTATCTAATTTGTTAATACATGCACTCTAGGATATAAATTTCCCCTTGAGTACTGCCTTAGCTGCATCCCACAAAGTTTGGTAGGATGTCTCATCATTGTCATTCTCTTCAATGAAATTGTTGATTGTTTCTATGATTTCTTCTTTGACTAGCTGGTTTTGGAGAATCATATTATTTAATTTCCAATTAGTTTTTGATTTGCCTGTCCAGGTGCCCTTACTAATCATTATTTTTATTGCATTATGATCCAAGAAGGTTACATTTATTATTTTTTCTCTTTTGCATTTGTTTGCAATGTTTCTATGCCCTATTACATAGACAATCTTTGTTAAAGTACCATGTGCAGCTGAAAAGAAGGTGTACTTTTTTTGCCCCTATTTATTTTTCTCCACATATCTGTTAATTCTAATTTTTCTAGGATTTCATTTACCTCTCTTATCTCTTTCTTATTTATTTTTTGGATTGATTTATCTACATACGAAAGAGGAATATTTAGATTTCCCACTAGTATAGTTTTACTATCTATTTCCTTCTTGAACTCTGCAAGTTTCTCTTACAAATTTGGATGCTAAACTATTTGGTGCATACATGTTGAGTACTGTTACTTCCTCATTGTTTATAGTGCCTTTTATCAGAATGGAATTACCTTCCCTGTCTCTTTTAATCTGATCTATTTTTACTTTGGCTTTGTTAGAAATCATGCTCTCCACTCCTACCTTCTTTTTCTCTATTGAAGCCCAAAAGATTTTGCTCCAGTCCTTGACCTTAATCCTTTGTATGTCCACTTGCCTTATATGTGTTTCTCGTAGACAACATATGGTAGGATTTTGGTTTCTAATCCAATCTGCTATTTGCTCCAGTTTTATGGGTGAGTTCATCCAATTCACATTCAGAGTTATAATAATCAGTTTTCTATTCAATAAAATTTTAGTATTCTCTCCTAATTCTACCCCTTCTTCTTACACTATTTTCTTTTAAACCAGTGGTTTGTTTTGGACCAGTCCCCCTTGTCCCCTGCCTTGATTTACTTCCCTTTCCACCCCCTCCCTTATTATTCTCCTCTTTTTATTATTAAGACCTAATGAATTCTTCCCCCCACTCCTCCCCTCCCTTTTTTGACCTCCCCACTCCCCTGCTCCCCTTGATTTATCACTTCTGACTTTCTCAGTAGGGTTAGATAAATTCTATATTCCAATGGATATAGCTATTCTTCCCACTTAGGGTTAATTCAGTTGAGTGTAAGGTTTAAATATTACCTCTTAATGCTCTCTTTCTCTCCTTCTTACAATAGTATTAATCCCCTCCCCTTCCCATGCCGTCTTTGTGTAGTATAGAATATTCTATTTTTTTATTCATTCAAGTTTCTCTTGTTGCCATACACTATTCACCCCCATATTTCCCCCTATCCCCCCATCTCAACTTAGACCATTTAGTGCTCCAACTTCTCCCTATGACTAGTTATTCTAAATTTTATAATAGTGAATACACTTTTATAAAATTACACATAACATTTCTCCATATAGGAATACAAAAAATTTGATTTTATTGAAGCCCTTAAAGAGGCAATTTTAAAAATAAGAGTTTTCTTTCTTTCCCCTCTGTTTCTCATTTACCTTTTCATATTTCTCTTGGTTTTTGTCATTGGATATCAAACTTTCCATTTAGTCCTGGTCTTTTCTGTGCAAATACCTGAAAATCTTCTACATTGTTGAATGCACATACTTTCCCCTGGAAGTATATAGTCAGTTTTGATGGGTAGGTGATCCTTGGTTGTAGACCCAGTTCTCTTGCCTTTATGAATATCTTATTCCAAGCCTTGTGGTCTTTTAGTGTGGTGGCTGCTAGAGTCTGTGTGATCTTGATTGTTGTTCTTTGGTATCTGAATTGTCTCTTTCTGGCTTCTTGTAATATTTTTTCTTTTACTTGGAAGCTCTTGAATTTGGCTATTATATTCCTGGGGTTTGTCTTTTTAGGGTTTAGTGGAGAGGATGATCTATGGACCCTTTCAATGTATATATTGCCCTCTTGTTGTAGAACTTCAGGGCAGTTTTTCTGAATAATTTCTTGTAGTATGGAGTCCAAATTTCTATTAATTTCTGCTTTTTCAGGAAGACCAATGATTCTCATATTATCTCTTTTAGACCTGTTTTCTTGATCTGTCATTTTTTTAGTGAGATATTTCATGTTTCCTTCTATTTTATTAGTCTTTTGACTTTCCTTTATTTGTTCTTGCTGTCTTGAGAGATCATTGGCTTCTACTTGCCCAATTCTGGTCTTTAGCGACTGGTTTTCTGTTATAGCCTTTTGATTTTCTTTTTTGATTTGGTCTGTCTCTGTTTTCCAGCTGTTTGATTTTGGTCTCCAATTTGCTTATCAATTCTTTTGATTTTGGGGCATCTTTCTCTAATTGGGAGTTTCTATCTTTTAACCTGTTAATTTCCTTTTGAGCTATTTCCCACTTCTCTCACCAAATCTCTTTCATCTTTCTCATGTTCTCAGATTTGAACTCTTCATCTGCTTGTAACCAATTTTCATTTTTTTGATAAGGTTTGGATGTGATTACCTGTTTGTTCTCCTCTACTGTTTGCTATGTTGTCTTGATTTTTTCTGTGTAAAAGTTGTCGAGTCGTAAAGATTTCTTCTTGCTCTTTCTCTTTTGAGTTTCTTCTGCCTGGCTTGCCATAATAATTATTTCTTTCTCAGTCAGAAGTCTGTGTGAGGCAGACAGGCTCTCTGCCTTTCCAATTGAGCTATGGAGCAGTTTTGGTTTGAGTCACATCACTGTGTGCCCTCTCAGCTTTATCCTCAAGCCCAGGGTTAGTCTTTGCTCATTGAGGTCTCAAGTCTAGTTGTTCCCAGGGTCAAGCCACCTGGTGGTTCCCTTGCTTGCTTCTCTGCCCAAAACTCCTTTAAAAGTCTCAGGGTGCTGCTTCCACAGTCATGCACCTCTCTGCACTGGGTCCCCACCCAATGTCCGTATCTGTGCTCAAGGTCCACATCTGCGTCCTCATCTGTGCCTGCGCATGAGTTCAATGTCTGCACCTGAGCTCAAGATCTGTGTTCAAAGTCCACACGTTTTTTAGCCTCTTGTGGGCTTAAGTCTTGTTGCTCTCAGGAACAGGTCCTGGTGATTCTAGGTAGCTGCCAAGAACTTTATGAATGCTACAAACTTCCTCTTACTCTTGTAGTCTGGCTTTGGCACTGTAGGTGTTGTAGGGGGGAGGGGATTGCTCAGCTCTCATTTTAGTGAGAGCTAATTTACTCCCTTATAGCATAGATATGCCCTGATCTCATGTACCTTCAATGCTGCCCCCTGTTGTGATGTCCCTTCATTCATCTGGATTTGCTTTTATGTCCTCTTTAGGAGTCCTGTCTATTTGGGTTAGGAGAGATTAAGCTGCTGCTTCTACTCTGCTGCCATTTTAAACCAGAAGTCCCAATCCTGTGTAATCTTGATTGTAACTCCATGATATTTGAAATGTTGCTTTCTGACTGTTTGCAGTTGTTCTCCTTGGCCTGGGAGCTCTTGAATTTGGCTAAAATATTTGATGAAGTTGTCATTTGGCAATTTATTTAAGGAGGTAATTGGTAGATTCTTTCAATTTCCATTTTATTTTTTTTGTCCAAGCATGTCAGGGATGTGTAAATAGAATTAGCTTGATCCCATTTCAAGTCAAGAATCTACTCAACCCAGGCGTGCTAATGATGTCACTCCCACCTCCCTTAGTGGGGAGGGGAGACGAGTTACCCACACGTGACAATAAGTAACAAATCAAGAATAAGGGACTGCCCTTTGGGCAGTCCAAAT
>NC_058135.1:73174495-73210975 GCF_016433145.1 Gracilinanus agilis | reverse complement strand
ATCTCTTTAAGTAAGTGAGTGAACTTCCTGTGGGGGCAGTTGCCGTCTGGAACTGGAGGAAGAAGCATCTCCTGAGACCACAGACAGCTTACACTCCTGTATTGTCACGTGGGTAAGTTAGGCTGGCTTCCTTGGCCTAGCTGGGCCAATTCTAAACTCTGCCTATCCGGCTGTTGGGCCTTGTGGCTTACAGCTTCAATTATTTAGACTTCTAACCTCCCTTTTCTCTTTATCCCTACTTACCTTCCTGATTGTAAATAAACTCCTCAACCCGATACTGACTTGGGTCTGATTAATTACGGAATCAACCGGAATTGTTGATTCCTGGCGGCCACATAGTTTAATATATAGCTATAATAACTAAATTTTAATTCTTACAGGGAAGGTTTCTTTGATAATTTCTTGTTATATATTTTCTAGACTTTTTTTTATCATGTCTTTAAGGTAGTCCAATAATCCATATAGATTGTCTCTTATTCCCTAATTAAAAATTTTAAAGAATGTTGGCCAATTCTGTTTTTTAAAAGTATTTCCTTCTTCCATTACATTCATTTCTCTTCTCCATTTTTCTTCTGCCACTCTTATTTAATTTTTGCATTCCTTTTTGAGCTCTCCTATAGCCTAAGACCAATTCACATTTTTCTTTGTAATTTTGCATGTGGCTACTCTGTTCTCACTATCCCCTTCTAAGTCTGTACCTTGCTCTTCTTTGTCTACATAATAATTTTCTATGCTTCTATGAGTTATTGTTGTTTGTTCTTTTTTCCAGACCTTTATTTTTATCTAAAAGGTGGCCTCTGAGCACTCAGTTAAACTTTAATATTTCCTTCTTGCTACACTCATCTTTAATTTTGGGTTTCTGCAAGTTTCAGTTATCCTAATGTGGTTAGATGGTATATGGGCATGGAGTTCTGAAAGTAATCTCTGTGTTATTTAAATAAGTTCTGGGATTTCATTTAGAGGTATTTGGGGCTCATTTGAGCCTTAAGATATGTAGATATATAACAAACTTCCTGTGGATGTTTTGGGGACTTCGGAAACTACATTTCCCATGATTCCTCTTGTAAAAATGGAGGCAGACAGGAAGTGTGATGATGTAAAAGAATGATATAAGACTCCGTGGTCATTGGAGGAGGTCTCTTTGCTACCTGAGTGCACCCTTGGGGGGGGACATAAAAAAGGTTAGATAAGGTACGGTACGTAATGGCTGAGGCAGCAAGTTGAAATTTTAACAGGTGTGTGGTCAATTTTATTCTACCAACATGGGCCTAAATAAAATATTAGTTATCCTCATAATATCAGCTTTTATAATTTTTAAAAAATACCATTTCCCCCTGCTGATTTAATCTCTAGTAACTGCTGATAGTTTACAAGTCTCAGAACACTATTAACTACCTTGTGCAGGGTCTCAGTGCCTCATTTCATGTTTGGGCCTTTACTCTGGCTACATTCTAGGCTTAATGTGATGATGTTCCCCATACATTGTTTTTCCCAGGGCTTTGTGCTTCACTTCAGGCTTGAACAGGGCTCTTGGCCTTCTCTTAGGCTAGCACCACTTAGGTATACCATGGACTACCTTGCACTGTGGTTGCGCTGAGTGGTCGGTCTTCACTGACAACTTGGGTAGGGACTGGAAGCCAACTCTGGGCTTACACCAGCTAGGTAAAAAGTGAACTGTGCTGTGATAAACTTTGGGACCTCCCTGTAGGCTTCTAGGGCTTAGAACTTCAAGAAGAAGATCTGGAGTGCTTTAATGTTGGCTTAGGCAGTCCTAGGGTTTCCAAGTTGGCTTGGGCCAAGGATCAGAGCATGGATCAGTATTGGTGTGTGGATGGCTTGCTGCTGCCTTATGCCTATACTCTTTTGTGTGGTTTTTCTTGCCATCTGTGTTCCATTCTCTCCCTAGTGAAGTAGACCCTCTCTGCCTGCTTTCCAAGTTGTTTTCTGTAGAAGAGTTGCTTCACTCTGTCCTCATGTTGTCCTTCCTATTTCACCATCTTGGCTCCCTCCAATCTACTGCTGTTTATTAAAATGTGAAAAAAGGGACAATTCTTTGAGAGGAAAGGGAGTTAGAGGAGCAGAAAAAAGAAGAGACAAATAACTTGTGAAGATGCCCAGAGATTTCTGGAAAAAAAACAACAGTTCCTTGGATAAAAGTTGTTCATTAGAGGGAATGGCAATTCTGAAAGAATCATTGTCGAATCTATCTCAGAAGCAAAAGTGATGAATGTTGTTAAGGATGGTTAAGACATTTTGCCCTACAAGTACTTAACATTTGTTTTTCTTTTTCTCCAGATATTTAGGAAATTTATTGCTGGGAAATTTAATCAAAGAACTATTTCATAATTATAGGTCAGTTATATACTGACTGTATAATCATTGATGCAGTGTGGCATTTGGGTTTCTCAACAAAAGGTAGAGTTGGGCCATGTTGCCTAAGAAATTCTTAAGGCAGGAAAGACATGTGAGGCCATGGGATTACTAACTAGAAATGAGAACATTTATACCCAAATTGAGAACAATTATACTCAAAAGCTAAGAAACTAAGTTGTAGCTGGGAGGCACAGGGGATTGAGAGCCAGGCCTAGTGGTGGGAGGGTCCTAGGTTCAAATCTGGCCTCAGACATTTCTTAGCTATGTGACCCTAGGCAAATCACTTAACCCTCATTGTCTAACTGTTACCTCACTTCTGCCTTAGAATGAATACACACAATTATAAGGCAAAGGTATGGGTTTAAAAAAACAGCAAAAAATGAAGAGATAAATAGGTTTGAGAAATCAACAGAAGCTGAAAAGTAGAGTAGAGACAGCAAACAATAGTAGCATCTTCTTTGAGCCACCTTCTACTGAAATCAGATGACAAGAGATAATCATTTGAGGAAAGGATCTAATTGAAGGAAATCTCTGGTGCTGAAAGCTGCTTAGACAAAAGAAAATCTCCTATCTTAAAAACTCAATAAGATAAAAAAGATAACTGATCTCCATAACCATCTACTGTTTGAGAGAAGACAAACCTTAAATATGCTTGATTACATTTTACTTTATTGACCTCTTTATCTACAGCTAGCTATCTTCAATGCCCTAAACTGTTACTTGAAGTGCTTTGCATATCTAGAGTTTAAGAGAACTGCTTTTCACTGAATATAAAAATTCACTAGTGCTTAGCTAAGTAAGCAGAATTGGACAGAGTTTTATATCCAAACCTGAAAGTAGATGATAGGTAAAAGAGCTCAATACTACTTCATTGGCCTAAGAGTAGCAGAAAAGAAAGCCTTTTAATTTAGAATTTTTCATTCACATGTTTTTTTTCACAAATATCATTTAATATTTTTGACACATTGATCATTTTAGCTACTTCTTATGGTAATTTAAAAGATATTGTCATTATGGTTTTAAATCTATTTAGATATTTTGATACATTTATTTTCTATAATCTTTCCTAAACTGACATTCTGCTTCCTGGCACCTTTTTCTGATCACTTTAAATTCTTTAAAATTTAATATTTTTGTAATTTAATTAGATATAACATCTTAATGGACACTTGTATGGAAGGGGTCAGGTTAAAATATTCCCAAGTTTTTCCAAAAGATATGTAATTGGGAGGGGGGTGTTCAATACTAATTTTAAGGAAAATTTACTTTTAAATGTTCTAAGCTCTATGATTCTTTTACTCATTTTCCCTAAAGGGAAGTTAAGAGGGTTTTTATTAAGATTAGTTATTGTATTTATACATTTCCTAATATTAAATATTTGTGTATTTTTTATATAATTAAACAATAGTATTCCATCACCAACATATACCACAATTTGTTCAGCCATTCCCCAATTGAAGGGCATACCCTTGTTTTCCAGTTTTTTGCCACCAAAAAAAGCACGGCTATAAATATTTTCATACAAGTCTATTTATGATCTCTTTGGGGTACATACCCAACAATGGTATGGCTGGATCAAAGGGTAGGAATTTTTTATAGCCCTTTGAGCATAGTTCCAAATTGCCAGCCAGAATGGTTGGATCACTTCACAACTCCACCAGCAATGCATTAATGTACAAATTTGGCCACATCCCCTCCAGCATTCATTGCTCTCCCCTTCTTTCATTTTAGCTAATCTGCTAGGTGTGAGGTGGTACCTCAGAGTTGTTTTGATTTGCATTTCTCTAATTATTAGAGATTTAGAACACTTTCTCATGTGGTTATTGATACTTTTGATTTCTTTACCTGAAAATTGGCTATTCATGTCTCTTGCCCATTTATCAATTGGGGAATGGCTTGATTTTTTACACAATTTATTTAACTCCTTGTATAGTGCCCAATATTTTTTAAGGATTATTATGATTCTCAAATTATCTCCTGTTTATATTTCTTTTTTGTTTTTATTTTTATGTTGTCACTTTTTTGTTTGTTCATTTTTTAAGTTTTGTTCCTATGTCATGAATTATTGATTTCTGTTTGTCGCTTTCAAGTTTTCAGATATTACATATTTTGGGTATAGCTTGCTAATTTATCTTTTAGTATATTTATTCTCCTTCCATTTTTTCATCCAGTTTTTTCATTTACTTTTATATCCTCCTCCCTTCATTAGTACCAGGCTCCAAACACACAAATGTACTTTTGAAAGGAAGAGTCATAATTTCTTTCTCCTGTGCTGGGTCAACTAGATTCATTTAATTACTTCTACTTTCCAGAGTGTTAGGATTCCTCTTGAAGTGAATTATCTTTTTTATGTCTTTTATCATTATACTTTAATTCAGTAATATTGTAAAGACATTTGAATAACATTCATAATTTATCCCAACTATATATGATTTTAAGTTACCATCAAATTTTTAAAGGTGTTTTCTGATGCAAAAAAATATATATGTTCATTAACATTCCACTCAATAATTACCAAGGACCTATTAGATAATATTTTCAAATATATTTAGATTATTAATATCTTTTTATACATCCTCCTATCACATTTCTCTGTATGGAAAAAGCATGTTAAAAATTCCAGTTACTACTTTCTGTCCTCACTTTTTTCTATTTAAGTTAGATTTTCCTTAATTACTTAGATTCTCTTCTATCTATTCAATTCTTACATAGTTTATATTAAAAAGTTTCATTATCTGTGGTTCCTTTAACCATTATATATTTTCCCTGTTTATCTTCTTAGTTATGCTTATTTTTAACATCATCTATCTTAATAAAACATTATCTTTGACCACGATTACTACTACTTTTTTGGATCCAATTTGGATTCAGTTATGTATGACTAATTTTATTCCCAAATCTACTTTTAATAATGCATGAATATTTATAATTTAATTTAAAAATAATTAAATTTATTTAAAATCTAGAGTTGTGTTTTCATTTTTAAATTTTAAAATATTTTTCCATGTTTACATGATTCATTTTCTTTCCCTCTCCTCTTCCCTCCCGACTCCCAGAGCTGACAACAATTCCACTGGGTTGTACAAATGTTATCACTTGACACTTATTTCCATATTATTTATTTTTGTTATAGTGCAATCTTTTAAATCCTAAACCCCATATCCATTGATTGGGGAATGGCTGAAGAAATCGTGATATCTGATGGTGATGGAATATTGTTGTGATGAAAGGAATGATGAACTGGAGGAATTTCATGTGAACTGGAAAGACCTCCAAGAATTGAAGCAGAACAAAAGGAGTAGAAAAAGGAGAACATTGCACATAGAAAATGATATGTTATGGCACAATCAAATATAGTGGACTTTTCTACTAGTAGCAATGCAATGATCCAGAACAATTCAGAGAGATTTATGAGAAAGACCTCTGGGAGTAGAAAAGTAGAAGAAAAACATATGATTGATCACATGGTTCAATGGGTAAATATGATTGGGGAGTTTGACTTTAAGTGATCACTGTATTGCAAATATGAATAACATGGAAATAGGTTTTAAACAATGATACATGTATAACCCAGTGGAATTGCCTGTTAGCTCAGGGTGAAAGGTGGGAAGAGGGGAGGGAAAGAACATAAATCATGTAACCATGGGAAAATATTCTTAAATAATTAACTAATTAATTAATTAATTAATTAATTAAAAAAATGAAGCCTAAACCCCAAATCACATATTCATATATGCATGTGATAAGTGATGCCATAAGTTTTTCTTTTGCATTTCTATTTCCATAGTTCTATCTTTCAATGTGATTAACATTCTTTCTCATAAGTCCTTCAGGAGTGTCCTGGTTTGTTGCATTTTAAATATGTTTTGTGCATGAAACAAATTTCGCATTTTCTTTTCTGAACTATTCTGTGACTCTTTTTCCTCTTATGTGTGTGTCAAATTTATAGTTGTAGTTGTCATATACATTTTCATTAAATATTATTGTAATACTTATTTTTCTCTACCACCATTTCTTTTATGAAGAAAAATAATAAAGATGAAGTTCAAATGAATGTGTTCTTTTAATTTTATAGTCTTTTATATTTTAGGTTTTTGTTTTATCATTAAATTATTTTTATTTATTGTTCTATTTTCAATGTATAGAATTTCCACTTTTTCTTATTGGTATTTACTTTTCAAAAGCTCTGGTTTCATACCTTATTCCTTTCTTCATCTTTTAAAAGTATTTCAACTATTCTCAAGTTCTTTTAGATATTCAGATCTCTTTGAGGTTCATGTTTTTAATTATAAAAAGAATTTTTCTTTTTTTTTTCCAAAAATCTTTGTGTCGATTAATATTAAAAACATTGTTTTTCATGGTCTGCTTCCCCCTTCACCCTGCTTCCTTATTCGCTCAGTTTCTCCTCTGTTGTTTAAACCCTATTAAATCTTAATTTCTGAACTTTTCCCTTGATCAAGAATGAAGGGCTCTGGGTCGGTTTCCTCTGAGGAGTAATTCTACTTAGTGAGTCCAGAAAGATTTGTCCCTCCTGCTTTACTGCCAAATTTCTCTAGATTCTGCATCTCTTAAGTAGTTGCTATGTAGAACCCTTAGCCCAAAGCCATTTCTTTTCCTTAGGTGGTATGGCATGTGGGGAACTTGTAAATATGTGGGAAACTATATCACACAATGGACAGAATGCTGGGCTTAGAGTCAGGAAGACATCTTTCTCCATTCAAATTTGGCTTCAGACACTAGCTGTGTGATCCTAAGTAGGTCACTCAATCCCTTTTGCCTCAGTTCTTCATCTGTAAATTAAGGCATAGAAAGAAATGACAAACCACTTAAATAACTTTCCCCAAAAAAATTCAAATGATGTTTACAAAGAGTTGGACATGGCTGGAAATGAGTAAACCACCCAAGTTATTATGTGTGTCTCAGAGATGGGAGAGAAAGACCTTAGTAAAGAAACCTCAATACTAAAGAAAATAAGAATGGGAATAGAGTATTAGGGAAGTGGAGAGAAGGGAGAAAGGTAGAACACTGAACTTTGCCTTTACTTTTCTCTTTCTCTTTATAATTGGAATTACCTTACTTGAATTTCTTTTGTCTCTAAACCTTTTAATTTCAAATCGTGTATTTCATTTTTGCATGTTTTGAATAGCTGATACATGGAGCTTGATCTGATTCTTACCATTTACACTTCCTCCTTGATCTTATTTCTCATCAGATTTGCTTTTATAATAGAAAGTTAATAGTTATATAAATTTGAGACATTTTCTCTAATTCTTACTTTCCTCTAATTCTCACTTTCTTTATTGGATAAATAAAGAATGTAATATACTGATGCAAGAATCAGTATATAAGGTAAAGGATAAAGAATATTTAAATTTATCCTAAAAGTCATGCCAAAGTTTTGCTGAGGTTAATCATGAATGCAATTTTCCAGTGTTCAAGTTTCTAATGAACACTAAAATTCAGAGTATTACAAGAGAAATGCTTTCCCCAAAACAAATTAGTACATTTTGAACATGAAAAGAATTAACAGCAGATGTTCCTCAAGAATATGATATGGAGCTAAGATTCAGTAAGTATGATGAATATAGAGCATGAAATAAAACATTAAGCAAAGTGAAGAGCATCTGTTGGGTTATAAAGCTAGAGTTTTAAAGTTCTGAATGAAATGTTCTCATACAAAGATAAATGGGAAAACAGAACCAGTCAGCTAAAAATTCTCCACTGAATAACTAGTGCTGCAAACATTAATACCCACATTTCATTTATTTTAATGAATAATTATACATAATAACCACATATATAATTGCCTTTTAAATATGCAAAATATACATATTTGTTTATTACTAAATGTTTAAAACTTTAACATGCATATATATGTATGAATATTAGTAGATTATATATTAAAGTATTTAAATGTGACCTCCTCAAACTGTTTAATAAAGTCACATTAGAATAAGTCCAGGATAAGAATCATGTATTATAATTATCATTTTGAATTACTACTTATACTTTGAATTTGAATTCACTCATTCAATATTTATTAAGTCTGTATTTAGTGAAATACATTACACTAGATGTGGAAGATAATAAGACAATGAGGCATCCTTTGCCTTCTACAAAATGTTGTTCTAGCTCACAAAGAGCTATGTTAATAGGTAGAATTTATAAGTATATTCTTTATAACATTCTGTAAGTTATATATCTCAACAGATTTGTATGAGGTAATTTGAGGAAAGACAAATTACTAATAATTGTGATGATTATGGAACTTTTAATAAAAAAATAATACTCAAATTACCATCAAGGAAAAGATTCTGAGAGAGAGATTAAGAAAGAATGTGTTCAGGTATGTATGATCACTAATCTAAATGTTTGCTTGGCCAGCACAGAATAAAATGTCTCTTTGGAGTTAATTAGTTTAGGATATTGAATGCCAGATAGGAGAAAAGTAGAGATGAACAACAAATAGTTGGTGATACCAAACTTGAGTTCAGAATATATATTTTACGTATTTATATGTATGCTTCAGTTGAATAGCAATAATTAAGTTTAACGAAGCAGATGTAACTCCCCATGATGTTAGTTTAAAGAAAGAAATGAGCCTAGAAGAGACCCCTGAAGCAAAGCCATACTTGGGCAAGAAGAAGAAAGAATCAACAACAAAAAAGATTGGAAAGGATCAGGTAGGTTCATTTCAAAAGATAGAGAAGGGATGAATGAAAACCAAAAGATGAGAAAATCTTCATCAGGGAGAATTGAATAATATTAAAATTAAATTATTTATATTTAAATAAATAAATTAAAATATAAAACAGTAAGAATTGAGGTAAAAGAAATCTAAATTACAAATTAGTTCATCATTGCAATCCATCTTGAAAGTAGTTTTGTTAGAATTATTGGAATGAAAATGTAAGGACAAGGGATCAAAATTCTGTTTAATGAGGAAGTGAGTATTTATGACTTTCCAGAAGTTAAGCAGTAAAAGATATGAAGTAAACAGTATCATAGTTTGAGGAAATGGAATAAGGATGAAAGATATTATACAATGTATAGGCATTAGAAAAATAACCCAGCAGATAAGGAATGATTGAAGGTTTTATCTTCTCCAAGACTGGAACATGGATAGTTAGCTGTTGAAATGAGAATAGTCCAAAGTAAGTTATAAAAGAACACAAATGATATAGGGTGGTTGGTAGGGGTGAGGTAGAGGACATGGCATGAATGTAATGGAATACTGTTTTGTTTTGAGAAATGAAGTAGACATTTTCAGAGAAACATGATAAAACTTGCATTAACTTATATATGACTGAAGTAAATGGAACTTAGACTATAATATATGGAGAAATTATTGTAAACCAAGCAATTTTCAAAGTCCTAAATACTATGACCAATATAATATCTGACCATAATGTAAAAGAACATATGGAAAATATGACATTCAACTCCTGACAGAGTCATGATGGAATCAGGTAAAGTTTGAAACATACATTTTTAGATACCATGAAGTGGAGATTTGTTTTGCTTGAGTATATATTTGTTGGAAAAAATTGTTTTGGTATAAATAAATTTTTTTCAATAAGAGGGGGACCTACAAGACAAAGAAAAATTTTTTGATGATTGGGAAAAATAAAGAAAAAAGAAATAAAGTAAAAATTTCAAACCATTGAATTCTTGTTACACATAAATCAATAAACAATGACATTTTCCTATATCTGGAAAGGAAGAAAGGAAGGAAATTTAAAAAGAAATATAAAAAGCAATATTTTTTAATTTAATTTTTTTAGAAAAAATTTTTCCATGGTTCTATGATTCATGTTTTTACTATCTCCCTGCCCCAAACTCACCACTCCCTTAGCCAACTCACATTTCCACTGGTTTCTTCATCTGTCATTGATTAAGACCTATTTCCATATTAGAGTTTACTTCCCAAATCATCTCCACATCAACCGAGGTGTTCAAGCAGTTGCTTTTCTTCTATGTTTCCACTCCTTTAGTTCTTCCTCTGAATGTGGGTAGCATTCTTTTCCATAAATCCCACAGAATTGTCCTGGGTCATTGCATTGCTGCTAGTACAGAAGTCTATTACATTCGATTTTACCACAGTGTATCCCTCTCTATGTACAACATTCTTCTGGTGCTGCTCCTTTCACTCTGCACCAATTCCTGGAGGTTGTTCCAGTTCACATAGAATTTCTCCAGTTCTTTATTCCTTTGAGCACAGTAGTATTCTATTACCAACAGATACCACAATTTGTTCAGCCATTCCCCAATTGATGGGCATAGCCTTTTTTTCCAGGTTTTTTCTAACACAAAGAGCATGGCTATAACTATTTTTGTACATGTCTTTTTCCCTATGATCTCTTTGGGGTACAAACTCAGCAATGGTATGGCTGGATCAAAGGGCAGGCAATCTTTTAGCGCTCTTTGGGCATAGTTCCAAACTGCCATTCAGAATGGTTGAATCAATTCAAAACTCCACCAGCAGTGCATTAATGTCCCAATTTTGCCACATCTCCTCCAACTTTTATTACTCTCCCCTCTAATCATTTTAGACAATCTGCTAGGTGTGTGGTGATACCTCAGAGTTGTTTGATTTGCATTTCTCTATTTATTAGAGATTTAGAACACTTTCTCATGTGCTTATGGATAGTTTTGATTTCTTTATCTGAAAATTGCCTGTTCACATCCTTTGCCCATTTATCGATTGGGGAATGACTTGATTTTTTGTACAATTGATTTAGCTCCTTATATATTTGAGTAATTAGACCTCTCTCAGAGTTTTTTGTTATAAAGATTTTTTCCCAGTTTGTTGTTTCCCTTCTGATTTTGGTTGCATTGTTTTTGTTTGTACAAAACCTTTTTAATTTATTGTAATTGAAATTATTTATTTTACATTTTGTAATTTTTTCTAATACTTTATTGGTTTTAAATTTTTTCCTTTCTCAGAGATCTGAAAAGTACACTATTCTGGTTTGCCTATTTACTTATAGTTACACTCTTTATATTCAAGTCATTCACCCATTCTGAATTTATCTTGTTGTAAGGTGTGAGATGATGACTAAACCTAATCTCTCCCATATTGTTTTCTAATTTTCCCAGCAGTTTTTGTTGAATGGTGGACTTTTGTCCCAAAAGTTGAGCTCTTTGTATTTATCATAGAGAGTCTTGCTGATGTCATTTACCCCAAGTCTATTCCACTGATCCTCCCTTCTGCTTCTTAGCCGTTACGATATCATTTTGATGACTGCTACTTTATAGTATAGTTTATAGTTTATAGTTTAATATCTGGTATTGCTAGGTGTACTGCAAATAAGGTGCATATCACCCCTGCAAAGCCTTACTGGAGAGTTTCAGATAGTTGGAAAAGGGTTTAGAATCCTGAGGTGAGTCAGTTGATCTGGGGGACTAGTGGAGAATAGAAGGGTCAATTGAGTTCTGTTCTTTAGACTAAATACCTGGTCTACATTCTGCAGCTTTTCTCTTAAAATTTATTATTTTAACTATTTCCTTTAGATCTCCCTAACCTCCCTTATTCCCAATCATCATTTTCCCTTCCTAAATTTCTTGGGGTTTTGAAAAGGAGGGTGGATCTGGGGTTTAGCTTTCAAACTTGGTAGACATAGTTTCCCTGTAGTCAAATAGGGCTTACCCTTGTTACGAATTATCTCTTGAATCATTGTATCCATCTTTCCTAATCATATACTCTACAAAATCCTTTGGGGGTGAGTTAGGCAGATCCTATCTCAGTCTCACATTCCTTTCTCCCTCCCCCACCTGAAGCTTTCCCTAGGCGGCTATTAGAGTTACCTTGTACCCCTCCATCTCATCCAATCAACCCTAAAAATTAAAAAAACCCTGTTTATCACTTAATCAAAACTTTGGCTAGTTCATTAGTGGATTTATAAGAGAGGGAGAAGGGGTTGAGAAAGGAATAACATTGTTCCTGGGTCATGAAGGGAATTGCAGGTGTCCATCTTGGAGGAAGTGCAATCTTAATACTTCCTCTGAACTATTCCTTTGTGAACCTGAGAAACTGACTAGAAACCCTCTAGTCAGTTTCAAGCCATTCTTGGCCAGCCCTAACTTTTGTCTGTAGAAGTGCCCTGTCTACTTAAAGGGCTCAGTCAGTTTCCCTTAGTGTCTCTGTCTCAAACCTGTGTCCCAGTCTGTGTCTCTCAGGCTGTAGCTGTCTGCCCTTACAACTCTTTATACCTCCGTCTTTATATTCCCTAAACTTAGTCATTCCCTTACTTCTCCTACCACCTCAATCTACCACCTTCACTATTCTACTCTCCTTATATACTTACTGCCTTAGGGATCCACAAACCCCTATCCACCATGCCTTATCCCTATTCATATTACCTCTAGCCTATCCCATATTATAACCAGCATACTACCCCTACCTTAATCCCCTTATAACATCCCTGCCTAAATTCTCTTATGACATCCACTTTCCTTCACAGTTTTTTTTTATTTCCCTTGATATGCTTGATCTTTTGTTCTTCCAAATGAACTTTGTTACAGTTTTTCCTAATTCTGTAAAAAAAAGTTTCTTGGTATTTTATAGGTATGGCAATAATTACATAAATTAATTTGGGTAGAATGGTCATTTTTATTATGTTAGCTCATCCTACCCATGAGCAATCAAAATTTTTCCAATTGTTTTGATATAGTTTTAATTGTTTGGAAAGTATTTAAAGTAGTTGTGTTCGTATAATTCCTGTGTTTGTTTTGGTAGATTGATTCCTAAATATTTTATATTGTCTAGGGTAATTTTAAATGATATTTCTCTTTCTACCTCTTCCTGCTGTGATGTGTTGGAAATACATAGACATGCTGATGATTTATGTGCATTTATTGTGTATCCTGCAACTTTGCTAAATTTGTTGATTATTTCTACTAGCTTTTTAATTGATTCTCTAGCATTTTTTAAGTAGACCATCATATCATCTGCAAAGAGTGATAGCTTAGTCTCCTCATTATTTATTTTAATACTTTCAATTTCTTTTTCTTTTCTAATTGCTACTGCTAGTCTTTCTAGTACAATGTTAAATTGAGGTGATAATAGGCATCCTTATTTCATGCCTGATCTTATTGGGAAGGCTTCTAATTTATCCCTGTTCCATATGATGCTTGTTGATGGTTTTTGATATTTTTTTATCCTGGGACTCCATTCTAGGAGCATAGGGCCACAACCAGTAGGCAATGGGTCACACAGTCACTCAGGGTCACCCAGCTGGGAAGTGTCTGAGCCCGGGTTTGAACCTAGGACCTTTCGTCTCTAGGCCTGGCTCTCAATCCACTGAGCTAGCCCAGCTGCCCCTACTTTAGGTTGCAGTTTCTTTAGCAGATGTAGTTTTTACAGGGTGGGGTTGCTAGCCCCATGCCCAACCCTCCTCCTTTTTCATCCGGGCTAGGGACCGTCCTTGGCCCAGGAGTGGTAAGGGTGGGCAATAGGGGTCAAGTGACTTGCCCAAGGTCACACAGCTGGAAGTGTCCGAAGCCGGACTTGAACCTAGGACCTCCAGTCTCTAGGCCTGGCTCTCAATCCACTGAGCCACCCAGCTCAGTATATATTTTGATATATACTGTTTATTATTTTTAAGAAAGGTCCTTCTATTCCTATACTTTCTAGTGTTTTCAATAGGAATGGGTGCTGTATTTTGTCAAAGGCTTTTTCAGCATCTATTGAGATAATCATGTGATTTTTGTTTGTTAGCTTGTTGATATCATCAATTATGTGGATGGTATTCCTAATGTTGAATAATCCTTGCATTCCTGGTACAAATCCCACCTGATCATGACAAATAAACCTCTTCATCACTTCCTGGAGTCTTTTTGATAATACTCTATTTAAGATTTTTGCATCTATATTCATTAAGGAGATGGGTCCGTAGATTTTTCTCTGTTATTGGTTGGTCTTGCTTTTGATTCAGTCCTAAAAGGAATTTGGGAGGACTCCTTCTTTGCTTATTATGTCAAAAATTTGTATAGTTTTGGGATTAGTTGTTCTTTGAAAGTTTTATAGAATTCACTTGTGAATCCATCAGGCCCTGGTGACTTTTTCTTAGGGAGTTTTTTGATGGCTTTTTCAATTTCTTTTTCTGATATGGGATTATTTAAATATTCTATTTCTTCTATCTGTAATCTAGGCAATTTATATTTTTAAATATTCATCCATATCACCTAGATTGCTATATTTATTGCTGTATAATTGGGCAAAATAGTTTTCAATGATTACCTTAATTTCCTCTTCATTAGAGGTGAGGTCTCCCTTTTCATCTTTGATACTGTTAATTTTGTTTTCTTCTTTACTTTTGTTTATTAGATTGACCAGTACTTTGTCTATTTTATCTGTTTTTTTCAAAATACCAACTTCTAGTCTTATTTATTAATTCAATAGTTCCTTTTCTTTTGATTTTATTAATTTCTCCTTTGATTCTTAGTATTTCTAATTTAGTTTTCTTCTGGGGATTTTTAATTTGTTCCCTTTACATTTTTTTAAGTTGCATGCCCAATTCATTAACCTCTGCCTTCCCTAAGTTGTGAATATATGCACTCAATGATATAAATTTTCCCCTTAGAGCTGCTTTGGCTGTATCCTATAGCTTTGGGTAAGAAGTGTCATCATTGTCATTGTCTTCAATGAAATTATTAATTGTTTCTGTGATTTGTTCTTTCACTAAATTATTTTGGAGAATCATATTATTTAATTTCCAATTAGTTTTTGTTTTGCCTCTCCAAGTATCCTTGCTAATAACTACTTTTATTGCATTATGATCTGAAAAACTTGCATCTATTATTTCTGCTTTTTTTGCAATTCTTTGCCATGTTTCTATGCCCTAGTACATGGTCCATCTTTGTGAATGTTCCATGTGCTGCTAAATAGATGTATTCCTTTTTGTCCCTATTTATTTTTCTCCATATATCTCTTAATTCTAATTTTTCTATGATTTCATTCACCTTTCTTATGTCTTTCTTATTTATTTTTTGGTATGCTTTATCTAGATCTGATAGGGGAAGTTTGAGGTCACCCACTAGAATAGTTTTGCTATCTATTTTGTCCTTGAGCTCCACTAGCTTCTCCTTTAGAAATTTGGATGTTATGCCATTTGGTGCATACATGTTGAGTACTGATATTTCTTTATTGTTTAACAAGATCTGTTTTTACTTTGATTCTGTCAGAAATAATGATTGCAACTCCTGCTTCTTTTTCTCTGCTGAAGCCCAATAGATTTTGCTCCAACCTTTCATTTTTACTGTATGTAAGTCCACCTGTCTCATGTGTGTTTCTTGTAGACAACATATGGTAGGATTTTGGCATTCTGCTATTTGCTTCCTTTTTATGTGTGAGTTAATCCCATTCGTATTCAGAATTATAATTATCATCTACTGTATTCCCAGACATTTTGATTCTTTCTCCTTGTCTGGCCCTTTCTTCTTTCCTTCTATACCAGTGTTTTGTTTATAATTAGTTCCCCTGATCCTCTCCCTTATTGTACTTCCATTTCTCCCCCCTCTTTTCTTATTCCCCTCTTATTCTTCTTTAGTGTCTTTTTACGCTATCTCCTGCCCTCTCCTCATGGACAATGAATTGTGTTGAACAAAGAGATTATAATATGCAGAAACAAAATTATGGAAGGATAAACTATGAATGCTACCTTCAGAAAATCAACTGGGAGATGAAAACTTGAAATACAATTTATACAAATATTTTGATCACCTGAATACTAAGTTCTGTGATTCAGGGATGTTTGGGAGGGTTTCGTACACTTGTGGATAAGATTTATTACACAGGTGGAAAGAAAAGTAACCTAAATATATAAGAGATTTGTGATTTCATTTATATATAATCTTCTTTTTTGTTATATATGGAAATGATTGTTTTACTTGGTTTTGTAAAATTTGGAGTAAAAATAAAATTTAAAAAATACATAAAGATAAAAGCACAAAATTATCAAGTAAACTGCCCTGATATTCTAGAGTCATAGGGTAAAATAGAAAGGGAAATAATTCATTGATCACCTCCTGAAAAAGTTCCAAAAGGATATCTCCAAGAAATATTACACTCAAATTCCAGAACTCCCATATTAAGGAGAAAATATTGGAAATAGCGAAAAAGAAATAATTGAAATATTGGACAGCCATAGTAAGAATGACACAGGATTTAACAACTTCTACAGTAAAGGATCAGAGGCTCTTGAATATAACATTCCAGAGGGCAAAGGAGCTAGGACTTCAACCAAGAATCATTTAGCAATGTAACAATGATCTTTCAGGTAGGAAATGGATATTCAATTAAATGGAGGACTTTCAAACATTCCTGATACGTAGGTAAATAGAAGATGTAACTCTCAAATAGAAGACTTAAGATAAGCATAAGAAAGGATACATGAAAGAGAAATCAAAAGACATTCAATAAGCTTAAACTATACACTTTTATATAAGGAGGTCAGTTCTTGTACTTCCTAAAGAATTGTATTTTTATTAGACGAGTTAGAAGAAGGACATACATGAAGGGCATAGAGATGTTACTTGAATAGGATGGGATTATACAAAAGTTAAATAAAATTGAGACAAGAGAAAGAGAAATGCATTGGGAGAGGGGGAAGTAAAAATAAAATGGGATATATTATCCCATATAAAAATCCTTATACAGTATAGGTTAAGATGGGAGAGATAATATACTCCATTACCTTATTGTACCTACATTATCAGTTTGGTGAATAGTTTTATTTTTATGTGTTTTTTGTTAATGAATGTATACTGGACTTCATGAGTCTTATGAATTATTTTTTTTCTTTCCCAAGGATAAGATAAATTCATGTTAGTGAGATCTGTTAAAAAAAAAAGCGAAGATCTTTGGAATTATCAAACACTAAAATCCTAAGGTCATTTACCTCTTATATACACTGGTACCTTGATAGATAAGCACTTTAATTCACCAGCAATTTGAGATATAAATAGTCACATTTAGGATCTTTTGCTTTAAGTCACGAGCATATATTTGCATCATGTACTTCTGCCACCCTCCACTAGATATTCTGTCAAATGTTCAGTTTCACAAGTTACACGAGGCGGTCTCATTTAGTTTGGTGTTTATTTAGCCATACAAACATCTTCATTGAATTACTTTTGCTTTCCACTTTATTTTTGTCTTTATTAACATTTTTGGGGGGCAAATTTCTTAACTTTAATCATGGGTCCTGATGATAGAGGAAGTGAAGTAGTTATAGCAGCAGCAATATATGGAAGCATTGTAGGAAATTAGTGGGGAGGAGGCCAAGGTGGATGAGGTAATCAGTACAAGTGAGATTAAGGAAATGTTGAGGGTTTGGGGAAAAATTAAACAGTTTATTAAAAAGACACACCCAGAAAAAGTTGCAACCGATTGTGAGTTGGAGCTGTGTAACAACTCTTGTTTTCACACATTATTGAAATGTTCTGAAAGGGAGGAAGAAACAAACTTCCATGGAAAGGTTTTTGTTAAAATGACCTCTAAGTGAAATTGAGGAAGGTGGGGGAAAACAGTCAAAATTCATTGAAGAAAATGATGATAAGCAAAATAAAAAAGTAGCAATTAAGTTTAGCAATAAAGTTATATATCATAAGTAAGTGTGTAAGGTCAATTTTGCATTTATGTCCTTGTGTAGAGAATAAGTTATGTTAAATGATAGTGCATGTAATGAAAACCTTCTCTGCCAACATCTTCACCTGACTATAAAGGTAAATAACATTTCATAAACAAGTTTATAACTTTACGTTCTTTCTTATTATCTATATCAGGGGTAGGCAACCTTTTTGGCCGTGAGAGCCATAAAGGCCACATTTTTTAAAAATGTAATTTTGTGAGAGTCATACAGTGCTCACAGTGTGCACTCCTGTAATAGTGTCTGAAAAAAATTGACTTTATGGCTCCTGCAGAAAAAGCCATATCTGGTGCTCAAAAGAGCCAGATATGGTTCGAGAGCCATACGTTGCTGACCCCTGATCTATATATTTATTTGTTATTTACAAAGTACATTTTCATATTTAAAAGCATATAAAACAAAAATTAGTATATTTTTTGAGTTTGGGACAGATTAATTGCATTTCCATTCATTTAAATGGGGAAATTCAATTTAACAAGTGAGTAAATTGACTTATATGCTTGGCCGTGGAACGAATTAAACTCGTGTGTCAAGGTACCACTGCATTTCATTGATTGATCATTCTATTTCTTAGCCAGTACTAGATTGTTTTTAATGTTAATGGTTTTATAGATCAGCTTGATTTTTAGTATTCCTAGGCCACCTTCCTTCACAATTTTTTAAATTAAATCTCTTGATATTCTTTATTTGTTTTTTGTTCTTCCAGTTCAATTTTATTATTTTTTTCTATTTCTAGAAAATAATTTTTGGAAATTTTATTGGCATGGCACTGAATAAGTGAATTAATTTAGGGAGAATTATAATTTTTATTCTATTAGCTTGGCCTACACACTAGCATTTGATGTTTTTCCAAATGTTAAGATCTAATTTTATTTGTGAAAAGTACTTTGCAATTGTGTTTACATAATCCCTGTTTTTTTTCCCTTGGCAAGTAGGTTCCCAAGTATTTTATTTTGTCTGTAGTTAATTTAAATGGAACAACTCTTTCTATTTCTTATTGTTGGATTTTGTTAGTAATATGAAGAAATGCTGATGATTTATGTAGGTTTATTTTGTATCCTGCAACTTTGTTAAAGTTATTGTTTCAAGTAATTTTTTAGTTGATTTACTTGCTGGTTGTCTGTGCCAATTGTGATGAGGGAAAGTTTTAAGTATCACCATTGTCATTCTCTTCTCCACTGTAAGAGTATTTTTGTTACCTCTTTAGGTGATATAATTTATCCATTTTACCTCTCTTCCCTTTTCTTTCAGTGCAATCCTCTTTTCCATGCCTTGATTTTTTTTTGCATTTATTCCTAAACAGCTTAGTCTCACACCCTCTGCCTTTATATATTCCTCTAACTGCTCTAATGAGAATTAAGATTTTATAAGTTATCTCTATCATCTTTCCATGTGGTAATATAAATAGTTCAACATTAACAAATCCCTTAAATTTTCACTTTATTTCTCTATCTATGCTTCTCTTGAGTCTTATATTTTGTCATTGAATTTTCTGTTTAGGTCTTGTATTATCCTCAGTAATGCTTATGAATCTATTTTATTAAATAACTATTTCCTCAAAAAAAGGATGAACTCAGTTTGACTGGAGATGTGATGCTTGTTTATAAACCTATAAGTGCAAAAATATTTAAGCAGTGCTTTTTGTGAGAGTAAAATGTTGGAAAGTGAGGGGATGCTCATTAATTGGGGAATGGCTGAGTAAGCTGTAATATATCACTGTTATGCAAATGCTATTGTGCTATAAGAAATGACAAATGAGGAGCTCAGAAAAAACTAGAAAGGTATCTTGGAACTGATGTAGAATTCAGTAAATATAATGAAAGGAACATTATGTATAGTGACAGGAATGTCTAATGAACAACTGTGAACAATTTAGCTATTCTTAGCAATATAATAATTGAAAACAATCCCAAGGGACTATTACTACTACTACTACTACTACTACTACTACTACTACTACTACTACTACTACTACTACTACTACTACTATAATAATAATAATAATAATAATAATAATAATAATAATAACTACTTTCAAGAAAAAGAACTGTTGGAACCTGATCCAGAAAAAAAAAACATTTTTTTCACTTTTTTTATTTTTTAAAATTTTCTTCCACAGGAGAAGCAAGGTGCTCAGTGGATTGAGAGCCAAGTCTAGAGATGAGAGGTCCTATTGAAAAATTCTTAGGAAGGTTAATACAAATTCAAAAAAATTCATTCTATACAGGAAATTTAAAAAAATATTTCAAAGTTACATAAATAAAATACTTTCCTAAATCCTGAGTACTTGAAGATCTAAAGGGAGTAAATAAAATTATAGGTACAAATTCAAAAAAATTCATTCTATACAGGAAATTTAAAAAAATATTTCAAAGTTAGATAAATAAAATACTTTCCTAAATCCTGAGTACTTGAAGATCTAAAGGGAGTAAATAAAATTATAGGTACATATAAAAAGTATTATGGAACTAGATTATTTTATTCTATGTCAATACATCTATATACATGTACATATATTCTTCTGAAATTTATCACATATTCAGCATTTCTCAAAACACAGAAATATTTTTATACATTCATTCCATACAAGAAGTTGTTTATCCACTTTCACAACAAAAGTAAATCTACTTTACTTCTAATTATAACTATTATCATAAAAGTTACTAACAATAGTATGGAAAGCATGTGCACTTTTTTATTTATGATTTTTTGGGGCCTATAAGACCAGTAATAGGGTCTCTCTTTCAAAAAGCATAAACATTTTAATCACATAATTTTCATCAAACCAAATTACTTTGTGAAACAATTATTCCATTTCACAGGTCCACAAATAATATTTTAGTGTGTCTATATATTTCTCTTATTTTTCTTTAAAAGTTTATTGTGATTCTAACTTCTCTTCCTTTATAAGTGAAAATTTCATGTTGTGAAACAAGTGACACTAGAGAAAAATTTGCTGAGAAAATAAAGTGAAGAATCATATGTTTCAGTCTGCATTCAGACTCCTTTTTCTTCTATGGAAGTGGATGTCTTTTTTCATTGTCTCTTTGATTTACATTGGATCCTTGCTATGTGGAAAATAGTTAAATCATACAGGTCATTATACATTATTTTTGTTAATGTGTACAACTTTCTCTAGCTTCTGCTCAGTTTGCTTTGCATCATTTCATATGCTGTTTTTTTTTTGATTGTTGGAAAGATCTCATTTATCATTTCTTATGGCACAATAGTATTCCATTACAATTATATACCATAACTTACTATTCTAACTTATTTTAAAACTAACTCTAACATTTTAAAATTTGTTGAACTATATACCCTATCATATTTTTTTTCCTTTAAATTGGGGACACTGGAATAAATGAAGAATAAGTGTTAACTTACAATTTACTTTAATTATAAGGAATGTAAATGACTTTTTTCTTCTCATTGGATACAATATTAATAATGAGAATACTAATTACAAATACTACTAGTATGTAATTTAATTCTCTGCAGAACTTTACATCTTATTTCATTGGATTTTCACAATAATCGTGTATAAGTGCTTTTACACTTTAACATATTTAACATGTTAGAAAAATAAGGCTTAGGAAAGTGACTTGCCTCCACTAAGGAAGATTTGAGGAAAAATTATGAATTGTGGTCTTCCTGTCTCCAAGTTTAACACTATATAGTCCATCTTTAACTGCCTCCAAAATGAGAGAAGCAAATCATCTCTATCTTTTCTGAGAATTTGCACTTTTTCCTGTGTTTACAACAACCTTCATCATGACTTCCAGTGGCTAGTAAATTCAGTCAAACTTACCTCCCTTCATTCATTAAACATCAGGGTCTCCCTTTCATTTGTTTACTATTCAGATACCTTCACAATTTTGTCATATTCTGCCTATTCAGACTTCTTACACCACATTCCTCCTTTCTTCCTCAATTCATGCACTTTGCCTGTCAATATTAACTTTGCAATATCTCTGTGCCCTAATTGCATCATCAGTTTTTGTAAAAGTTCCATGTGGTGTTGAGAAATAATTATGTTCTTTTACAATTTCATTTAGAGGATGGAATTTAGTATTTTAATTTGAATATCTCCAGAATTTTTTTTCAGTTTTGTGTTTTTATTATTTTTTATCTTTTTGTTAGACATCTAAAACTTAGAAATATATATATATATATATGTGCACATATATATATATTGCTTGATTATTTTTTCACCTATTTATTTTAATTCTTTAGAATTGAAGCACATGATTTTATTACTGATATTGGTTTATTTTCTATATTTCCTTCCTGTGTTCTTTTTTTTAGTGTTTATGCTTTGTAAATAACTCTTGCATTTTCAGATTCAATTAATATATGGGATTTTTTTCATTGTCTCAGTTATAGTTTAGAGCATGTCTTTGTTTTTTAAATGCTTTTCATGTAAGAGAGTACTAAGTTTTGATTTCTTTTCCTATTTTACCCTTTAAAAATTTTATTGGTCTACTTAATACATTCATATATAAAGTTATGAATTAGATCTATATTTTCCTCAATTAATATTTATTACATCCTTTCTTCAAGTTATTAAGTTTTCCCTCTTCTGATATAAATATAGGACTCTGTTTAGTTACTTTAGCATAATATTGTTGTTTAACATGATCATATTCATACTGATTGTCTTCTTATCTCTAATTCCACTGTCCTTCTCTAAGGATATTTTAAAGCAGGGATGTGCAAATTATGGCCTGTGGTCCAGATGTGGCCCCCTGAAATATTCTATCCAGCCAGGGGACATTATTCTTAATCTGACAAATACAATACAACAAAACTTCGAAATAGTTGCCTTAGAAACAGACTGACAGATGAGCATTTCCTTTCCTTTGGACCCATCTTTAAAAAGTTTGCCCACGACTGTTTTAAAGGATTCCTTGTTAATGAAAATCCATATATTTTTCCAATTATTGGCCTTTTGGTCATCAGACAAAACTTTTTTCCAAACTATGTGTTACAATTTCGATAATGGTTTTCCTAATTTTTTTTATCTTCTCTCTATTCCTTTTCATCCCTCCCCAGGATGACAAGTAAAATATTAATCATACATGTGTTATCATACAATACACATTTTTATGTTCATCTTGTAAAACAAAACACATCAGAAGGTGAAATTAATGGACGAAGTGAAGAATGGTATGTTTCCATTAGTATTCATATTCCTTTTGTTCCTTTCATGGTGTGGATAGCCTTTTTTGCCATGAATGTCTTGGAGTTGTCCTGATCCTTGCATTGCTGACAATAGTTAAGTTATCCATAATTGATGATCATATTTATAGCTGTAACTGTGTACAGGATTTTCGTTATTATTCTCACTTTGCTTTGCATTACTTCGTATAAGTATTTCTAGTGGGTTTTTTGTGATTATGTTATTTGTCATTTATTATAGCACAATAAATTGGTGCATAGAGAAAGTGCTCATCATTATCTTTCAGTCATGATTTTTATGGATAGCCTCATTAAATCAGGATAAATGAGTTAAATATTTGAACTTTTCCTAAAACTATATTTACAGTCTATAAAACTGAAATGTGTGAGACTTTTAAATATCATGGCTCTTTGGAAGAAGCCACTTATATGCTTTTCCTAAAACCTTGTTGAGGGTATAATACATAACTCAGTATTTGCTTTTGCTTTCTTTATTATCTTTTTCTTTTCATTTAACCAGAGAAGATAGTAATTTTGTGTATCTTTCTCATTGAGAGAACTTGAAAATAACTTTAACAATGTATAAAATTCCAAACTTTTTCTCTTCCAGCAGTATGCTCCCAAACTTAGCAAGTTTATCTTCTAAGAGGACTGAGGACCAACTCTAATTCTGAGTCCAAGAGATGAACATATGCTGGGAGAATAACTCTTTTTATTCACCAATTTACCCTTGGAATCTCCAACAAAATGTTTCCATTTATAATAACCAACCATTCATGATAATGATACAGATTACAAACAGCTATTAATTTAGAAATAAGGCAAAAGAATATAAGAATTTCTTAAAATTTATTTATCAAATAAAATAAAATAATAATCATTACATTGCCACTTATTCAAAAAAATAGGCCATATAGTCCTCGAACATTCTATGTGTCCATGCGGTACAGTGAACACACTCTTTGTAACCTGGCATAGAGTAACATGAGAATGGAAAAAAAATCTCAAATTCTAAAGATAACTCATGAATATGGACTGTAGGCCTCAATATATTTTATCAATTTCTAATATTTTCAATATATGAAGTTGATCCTCTAAGTGTTATCTTCTAGTCCAGTTGGGAGAATCTATTCTATATTCAAAACAATATAGCAAGGGGGCAGCTGGGTAGCTCAGTGGAGTGAGAGTCAGGCCTAGAGACAGGAGGTCCTAGGTTCAAACCCGGCCTCAGCCACTTCCCAACTGTGTGACCCTGGGCAAGTCACTTGACCCCCATTGCCCACCCTTACCACTCTTCCACCTATGAGACAATACACCGAAGTACAAGGGTTAAAAAAAACAACAATATAGCATTTGTAAGCTCTATTAAAAATGACATTGAGAAAGAATTACCACTTAAGTTGCATAGAAATTCCCTTTAAATTAGGAGCCTAGAAAATATATCGGTGTGACTATGTCTGAGAAATATTGATTCTCTTGTGAGAATACTATGCTGTCCAAATTAATTTGTAATAAGCAACATTGATAGCAAAGAATTTTAAAGTAACTCGAAGCAAGATAAATAAGTCTACCTAGGTCTTCATTTACCAGAATGTTGTGACATGGGGGCATCTGGGTAGCTCAGTGGATTGAGAGCCAGGCCTAGAGACGGGAGGTCCTAGGTTCAAATCCGACCTTAGACACTTCCCAGCTGTGTGACTCTGGGCAAGTCACTTGACCCCCATTTCCCACTCTTACCACTCTTCCACCAAGTAGCCAATATACAGAAGTTAAAGGTTAAAAAAAAAAAGAATGTTGTGACAAGTTTAAATCTCAGTATCTCTTCCGACATAGCATCAGAAAAATGTCTTTAAAAGCAACAAGAACTTTTCATTTCTTTTTATTCATAAAAGTTTTTAGCACAACAAATAAGACCAAACTACATATATGCATATATGTATATTCAAAATACATGTGTGTGTTTATGTGTGCATACATACACATGCTTTTTTGCAATAGGCCTGTAAAATAGCAAAAGTAAGTAATTGAGACTAATTATATCTATTGATCTTTTAGTGAAAGAAAAATGTATGATATAACCCCAATAATATTGTATCATACTAGCATTCAGTGACTTATGAGATATTTATTATCATTTAGTCTTCATTTGATTGGTGATAGGCTTTTTGTGTTTTTTGTTTGTTTGCTTCTTTGCACTTTGATATCTCCCCATGTGTATTTAAGGTTTTTTATTACAATATTCTAATGATATTATATTATGATGATGAAAAATTTTTGCATTACATTAGGTTATAGTGTATCATATTGTTTGTGCTTTCCTCCTCCTTTCCAACTCTCACTTCTTCCCAAGAAGACAGGCAATATGTTGTATACTGTTATGTAGAGATGGATTCATGGAATCCCTGCAAAGATACAGGGACAGCCTCACCCAGAATTTCAGGGGACCCCCCTGGAGAACTTTGGTTGAGGGGGCATTTGAGAGGAGTTGGCAGTTGCTTTGTGGGGGTTGAAGTGAGCAGACACTCTGCTTACTACTTTTGACTTGGGGGTTTGAATTTGTGGCTAACCCCTTCTGCTCACTTCAACCCCCACAAAGCAACTGCCAACTCCTCTCAACTGCCCCTTCAACCAAAGTTGTCCAGGGGGGTCCCCTGGAATTCTGAGTGAGGCTATCCCTGTATCTTTGCAGGGATTCCATGCATCCATCTCTACATAACAATATTGTATTCAAATTATTATATAATATATATTTTTTGTCATGTTGTAAAACAATAGACATTGCTTACACTAGAAAAAAATTCCTGAAGGAAATAAAAGAATGATATGTTTCAATCTGTATTCAGATTCCTTCTTTTCCTGCTTTGGTAAGAGATATCTTTTTTTCATTATAAATCCCTTGGAATTATCCTGAATTTTTGCCTTAATAGTTAACACATTCATAGTAGATCATCATATATTATTGTTGTTACTGTGTACAATGTTCTCCTGTTCCTATTTACTTCATTTTGTATCCCATCACAGCAGTATTTTCAATTTTTTGTGATTATTTTGTTTATCATTTTTACATGGCACAATATAGTATTCCATTACAATTATTTTCCACAATTTGTTCAGCTGTTCCACAATTGATCAACATACCTTCAGTTTTCAGTATTTTGCCACCACAAAAAGGCTGCTATAAATATTTTAATATGTATAGTTTATTTTCCTTTTTCCTTGATTATGTTAGGATATAAACCTAGTCAAAGTATTGCTGCACATATAGCATAGTATACACAATTTTATAACTGATTTTAATTCCAGGTTGCTCTCCAAAATTGTTTAATTAGATCACAGTTCCACAACAATGTAGGTTTCCCATTGTTTCACATCCCCTCCAATATTTGTCATTTTGCTCTTTTATTCTTTTAATCAATCTGTTAGTTGTGAGATAATATCTTAGAGTTGTTTTGATTTACATTTCTCTCATCAATAATGATTCAGAGCATTTGTTGCAATAGGCACTTCTAAGAGTCTTCACTTTTATAAACTTCTAAGGTGAACTGAAGGGTGTGTGCTGGAAATAATACTCTGGTCAAATGAGGTTTAGTGTCTTTTCTATGAATCAAGAATCATGTCAGTTGACTGCTCCAGCTGCTACTTCTTCCTACACAGCTCTCAAAAAGCTAGCCTCCACTGTCATAACTATAGCTATTTCATAAATCACTTGCCAGATTTTTTTTTCACTCTTCAGTTTCAGTCTCCTATCTCTTAGAGCAGGTGTCCTTAACCTGGGTCTATAGATAGATTTCACAGGATTTGTAAATGAAGATAAAAAAGAACAAAACTGGATTTTATCATACCTTTTATCCAATACTTAATATGATTTTTTTTGTTTTTGTTTTACCTTGAAGCTTAAAAAATCATGGCTTTATGAATATGAGTAACCCTGTGTCACAAAGCTCTAAATATGTGCCACCACCTCATTTTATGTCCTTGAAAATATTATTCAAAAAAGTATTTAATACGTAAAATATCTTTTTATGCCAACTTTAACCACCACATTTTAGTCACAAATTATCACACATAAGTAAGGTATTACCCTATATGTTTCCAAAGGAAATTTAATTCCTCATATTTATGTTACAATTCCTTTTATCTCCAAAATTATTCAGTTTCCATATTCTTTTAATGTACATATCTAATTAATTAACAAAAAGTTCTTTTCCTCTTAATATATTCTATTACAGAGGCAACACCTTTATTGTTGATAAAATATTTTTACTCCAAAATATTTTTATCTGCCTCCTTCAGAAATTATCTCATAAAATAATTTTAAACCAATAATACTTCATCAGATACTTAGTATCAGATTTAGTATCATAGTGTAAATATAATAGTTCTTTTTTAACCAATACTGTCTGGATTTGGATCAACATAAAAATACTACTATACTAGCTATATTGCCAAGGTATATCTATTCTTTCATTTTAACTTATAAATGATCTTTCAGTTTTTCAGATTTAGTTAAAGTACAAATAGAAAAGTGATTCTTTTTTTTAAACCCTTAATTTCTGTGTATTGGCTCCTAGGTGGAAGAGTGGTAAGGGTGGGCAGTGGGGGTCAAGTGACTTGCCCAGGGTCACACAGCTGGGAAGTGTTTGAGGCCAGATTTTGAACCTAGGACCTCCCGTCTCTAGGCCTAACTCTCAATCCACTGAGCTACCCAGCTGCCCCGATTCCTTTTTTTTTAAAGAGATCGTCTATATTTCATCTATATAGATATTTTTGTACTGATTTCATCAAGTTTCATCAGACACTTCACTGAAAGTGATTGCTACCCAAAAAGGCCATGGCAGAAGAATCCAGATAAGGGGAAAAAAGGACCATTGGAATAAAAAAAATATGCCTATTCCAGATTATAATATGTAGTTGCCTGAAAATTCAATTGAGTACTTCAATAGATTTATCTAGAATGACATTGCAGATTGACATGGAGTTTGACCCAGAATTAAATAGAGGGAAGACAGAATGTTGGATTGTACTTGTAAAATTGTAGCACAAATCCCTTTCCTCAAGATCTATTTTAAAAATAGAAATCTCTTGAAGATGAATAAATTCAGAGAGTATGATACACTGAAATGGCCATAGATATGTCACAGATTCTACTGGGAATGATTAGCATGTGAAACAATCAAATAACCAAAATCACATGCAAAATTAGAAATTGGAATATTATTTATAGATAGGATTGAGCACACTTTTATGGAAGATCACTCTTGATGATGCAATTTAAAGAAAAACTTTCAGACATCTGAAAACAATACTTTTAATTTATTATCCAAAATAAAATTTGAAAAAGAATATTTTTATTGGTGATTCAACAGCAACATTATATTTAGTGGGTTTTCTTAAAAGTTATTTAACTATCAAACTGGAGTTCTGGTAAGATGGTGGCATAGACTGAGCGAATCTTAAAACCTCTGCACCCTTAGGCACGGAGATAGAAAACAATGTGCTTCAAGAAGAAAGAGGACTGAATCTAAGAATGGGACAGAGCAGGGGGAACCCTACTGCAGCACAACTAAAGAGGTACTCCAAGAAAAAGGCTTCAATACTTGAACTGTCTGGACTGAGGGCATAGAAGGGGAATCCCAGGATCCCAAGACACCTCCCCAACATGCTGTACAGAGTCTCTAGTTGCACGGGAAATCTCAGGGCTGGTGGGTGCACCGGTTGGGAGAGAGGGCCTTGCTGGCATAGGACTCAGGGAGTCAAACACAGACACTGGAGAGGTGACTGGAGGAGAAAACCAGAGAAACACAGCAAAAACACCCAGAAGATGGTGGCTTAGAGAAAGCCAAACCCCAGAGCCCAGACAGCTTGGCTTCCTCATACTGAGATAGAGAACGCAGAATTTGAAGAGGAAAGAAAACCAGATCAAACACAGTGGATACTGCAGGGGGACCCCACTGCTGGAGAGCTCAGTTCAGCAAAAAAAAAAAAAAAAAAAAAAAAAAAATGCTCCTTCTTGTCACCCCACCTTTTTTTAAGGTTTTTTTGTTTGTTTGTTTGTTTGTTTTTCCCTCCCCTCAAGGCTTTGAGGTTTTAGCCTCAGGGCAGACTAATCCAGTCCATACAGATTTAATCCCAACAATTGGACAGACAAGAAGTCTTCCAAGGGCAGAAAAAGTAACTTACCCCTGGGGGAAGATCTTTCATTAAAGATCATGAAATACATCTGCTCAAATTAGCAGAACCAGAAAGGGAAAAAACATGAGCAAGCAACAGAAAAAGAGAAATGATAATTGACAGCTTCTTTCAAGGAAGTGAAAAGAGAGCAAATGAAAAAGAAATAGAAGAAGAGGAAGTAGTTCCAGTGAACTGGACACAGGCTTTGGAAGATCTCAAAATTCCATTAACTCAAGAATTTAAAACTCAATTCAAGAACTTCAGGAACTCAAAAACAATCAAGAGAGGCTGAAGACAATTTGAAAAAGGAAATACATGAGCTAAAACAAGAAATTAAAGTATTAAAAGCCAGAATTGGCCAGCTTGAAAATGAAGCAAAGAAGGCAAAAGATGATCTACAAAGAAAATCGGACCAGAAAGAGAAGGATGACCAAAAAGCCAGGGATGAAATTCAGTCTTTAAAAAACAGAACTCAACAACTAGAAGAAAATGACTTCACAAGGCAGCAAAAATATATTAAATAAAATAAAAAACATGAAATATTTGAGTAGAATATGAAACACCTCATTGATTCAATCAAAGATCTAGAGAACAGAACTAGAAGAGATAACTTAAGAATTATTGGTTTACCAGAACATCATGATAAGAGAAAAAGTTTAGATAGCATTTTACAAGAAATTATCAGAGAAAATTGCACAGAAATTCTTGAACAAGAAGGAAAAGTGGAAATTGACAGTGGAAATTTTGTAATTTTTTTCTGGAATGACCCCCCTGTAACCACTATTTTTATTTAACAATAACATCCACATTTATCCAATTGTTAGTCTTCCTGCAGTTTTGACTATTTAAAAAACACCTTGGAAACAATAAAATAAAAGTCTTTTAATTTCCAGGAAAATACTTGACCTAATGCCCATTAAAATAAAAGAGTTGGGGGAAATCCTGTGTTCCTGAGGAGAAGTCTGTTGATTAAAATGTGTGAAAGCTGTAATTCATTGTTTTTAATGAGCTTGGTTACTTAATATCTCCCTTCAATTTTCTAGGGTTGCAGCAGATCAGACACATCTAGAGAGGTGAGAAACAACTGAGAACTGACAGCTGATAGGAAGAATGAGGACAGCAGTGTCCAAGTCTCATATTTGGCCCCAATTTGGAAGAGTGATAGGTCTATAGAGGTAGGATTTATACATAAGAATGACAAGCATATTATCTAAAACTAGAAGCACATAAATTGAGACAGGTTCCCCAAGTTATGGCTTCTCTCCTTAACTGCTCCTTGCCTTTATTTCCTTTCTTCTTCATGTTTCTAAAGTCTTCCTTTATCTAATTATTTAAAATCAACCATTTCTTCCCACCACTATTCTCAGGTATAGTTCAGCTTCCAGAAAGATACTGATTTTAATTCCTTTCAGGCTTTCTATTGTCCACTGTCTGAAGAATTATTCATTGCAGTCTCTTGTCACTAAAGCAATGAACCTCAGCATTCTGAGGCCTCAAGAACAGTTAGAGACCCACCTCCTTGTAATAATAATGAAAGCCAGCTGATCAATGTTATGATATAGAGGGAAAGAGAAAGAGAGTCTATGCTGTGAGACTCTCTTTCAGCTCTCCCCTCCCACCAATTATACTTTGAGTGACTTTGAGGGGGTGTCACCCAAAAACTGGATGACCTGGATGGGGATGAGCCTTCCCTATATGATGAGGTATGGGGTACCACAATCCAATTCTGAATGAGGGCAGGGTTTGCAAAAGCCTCTCCTGATGTCAGTCAACTTCACAGCAGGTGGTCTGGCTTCAAGATGGAGGCAGCTAGACCAAGCTGTGGTTCCCTCCTCCCTGGTTGTCTCTCAGGCACTCTGGAATGCTATCTGACTAATGAATGACTTTTATTCTTTGCAATTCAGGGATTGGAGAAAGGGGGAAAGGGCAGAGGGATTTTGGGGTGCCCTCTTCTCTATTCTTATGAAGTCTTTCACTCAGGAGGGAATCTTCGGCGTTCCTACTCCAAAGCATCTCCCCCCTTTCCATTTCTATCCTTTCTATAATTGTAACTTAGACTGGAAAGAATCTCTAAGCACGTTTGGGTAATGGGGGAAGGAGACTAAGAGAATGCTCCCAAAACGGAGCACAAAAACTTATCTTACTCAATGGTTGAAATCTTGATGTGTGAGAAGTGATGGGATGCCTTTGACCAGGGAATCCGGGTTTCAATGTCCAAAGAAAGATCCTCAGGAAGCCCTCAGGACTGGATTCGAGCTGAGATGTCCTCTTCCTCCCTCTCTCAGGCCTCCACAAGAAGTCCTTCCTCCTTCCTCTTCTGGATTCTCCTCCCAGAATTCCCTCTGATCTCAACTGTCACCAACTGTCAGCCACTCATTCTCTGGCTCTTTTTGTCCCATCCTCCTTGCACAAATTTGGTTCTTATATTCTTTATTATGGTTCAGTTGGTAAAGTCAAAAGTATATATAATGTGTGTGTCGATAAATACACTTAAACATTTAAAATCTTAATGATTAATAGAAAGAGTTACTTAGCAATTATAGATAACTAAATTGTTATTCTATGCTAAATAAATAGCTAGAAGCTTATTTATTTTTCAAAAATTCAAATGAAAGTCAAAATTTCAGCATTTTATCAAGTATCTGGCCCTATACTCTGATTCTGGGCTTTAAAAAATCAAAAGATTGAAAAAAAAGGTTTCTGTTTGTATATGATCAGTGATTTTTTTTTGTTGTTGTTTAAGAGCCTATGTGCACACAAGTACAACCATTCAGACTTGTTTCTAGAGAATAAAAACTTACTTAGAAAGTGTTTAATTAGTTCAGAAGAAAGGAACTACGTATAAATGGAAGATTTTCAGAAAAGTCTAGCAAAAGAAGAAAGAGAGAGAAACCATTTTGAGAAAGAGGAATAGCCAGGATTAGTAACTGGTTTGAATTAGAATTAGTAATTGGAGTGAACTAGAAATACCTTCCTCTCTATCCTGACTGACAACATTGCCACCAGGTAAAAACACCTGTCATTAAATTATAAACTACTAAATAAATCTGAATTTTTATTGCTTTATCCAGGAATTGTGGCAACTGCTTGTTTACTGCCTTAAATATTTTTTTATCATTCTACTCCTATTCACTGTAATCTCCAATTATTACCTCTTGCTTTCCTTATTCATCATATACCTAAATTCATCTGCCTAGCTCTCAATGACTTTCTAAGCCAGATATTATATTTTAAATTTTACTTCAATTCTTTAACATTAACTGTTTGTTCAAATTGCATTGGTCTGCTTAATATCAACTTCTCTCTTCCCTCAACTATAGCCATTTTTATTTCAATTGCTTCATTTTTCAGTCATGTTCAACCTCTTGTGACCCCATTTGGTGTTCTCTTGCCAAAGATACTGGAATACTCTGCTTTTTCCTTCTCCAGTTTATTTTATGGATAAGGCACTGAAACAAACAGGATTAAGTGATCACTCCGGGTCACAACTAGTAGTTGTCTGAGGTCTGATTTGAATTCAGGAAGATGTTTTCCTGATTCAACTCTTTAGCTCTATCCTCTACGCCACCTAGATTCCCAAAAGCTGTATCTACCAAAGTATAATTAATACCTTCTGTAACTCCTGATTTCATAGTAGTTAAAACTAAATCCTCCATAAAACTTGAACTCAAGGAATAAAAGAATAAATAAAACTTGACCTTTGAGGATGATTTAAGGAGGATATTAGATCACAATTAATCTGAAAAACTGAGACTCAGATAATAATATCTTTAGTTCTTTCTAGGAACAATAAGAATGACAAGGACAACAAAAACCTTTGAATTTAACTATCTTTTCTTTTTTTCATTTTTGCAATGTTAATGAATTTATATTTTATACATTCTCTCACTTTTCCCCCTAACGTACCCCTTCTATTTCTTCAAAGCCAAAATTTTCCTTACTGTTTCTAGGTTGTTTAGAAGGGTGCCATTAAGAATCCTGAATAAGAGTATTGACAGGATTCTGGATCTAAGTCTAGATTTTATGCACTGTGCTGATTTAGAGTCAGGGAACTGTCTTTCTGGGAAGGCCAGACTTTAAGGACAATTTTGTTCTGCTCTAGTATATATCTTTTATAATATGGGAATCCAACACAATAGTCTTGATGTTCCTTGGATTAAATATCTCTGAATACAAAGAACTAAAGTGATAAAATAAAATATAATGCATATTTATGTCCCATTTCTCTTAAAAGTGAGATGGTAAAAAAAGAAAATTAAAAAAGATACCTGAAGCTCCCCATGATCTTAAGAAACCTCTTTTTTCTCTTCTCTCAAGAAAGTATTGTCTTCATAATTCTATGTAGTTACTTTAGTCTAATTTTTATTTTATTTATGTACTTGTTCTGTTTTTCTTTCTAAACTGGAGACTGTTTCAGGGCCAGAATTCAATCTTACTTATCTTGTATCCCTCCCCACACTTCCCTACTTTGGACAAAGTCACTGATCGATTAATATAATATGTTTTGAAGTTGTTAAATTACACATCTAGTCAATATGCTACTAATGCTATACATATATATTTATATATTCATGTATATGCATACATATTTAATGAATATATAGTTAGATTGATAGATTTGTGTACATATATTACAAGTGTATTAATAATAAAAAGGGTTCTGAAAATCTTATTGCAGTTTAAATATGTTATTATTTATTAGATTTTATTAAGTATTAACTACTGAAAGTGAAATAAGACTTTGGGTTGTATAGATTTTACATTTTTCTTATAAATTAAGTTGGAAGTTATTTTCAGTAATAGTATCATATGCATATTATAGTTTCTACAAATGTTAAGACCTAAGATTGGTTTTAAGGTATGCAGAAAAAGATGTATTTCAGTACCTTGAATCCTACTATTGAAAGTTTACTCATGGGTATTTTGCCTTTTTATTAAGCAAAAGTAATCATCATAATGTTTTTGTCTTTCATTCTTAGTAGGAAAAAAGAAATGGGCAATAATTTCAGGAACATGCAAAGCTATGCTTTCTAAATAAACACGCATAATTATAACATCCATAAACAAATGTGCTTATAATTAATGTAATACACCTGCAAAATGTATTGGCTAAATCATTCTTAATTAAATGCCCCAGATGGTTTTGTAAACTGTTAAGAAAAACATAGACTTTAATACAATTATCTAGTTTGTATTATGATTAATATGCAAAAGGAGGGTACCTAGTGTCACTGGGGAGCCTCAGAATAATTGTCACTCCTGTCATTTCCATTGGATGCTCCTTTAAGCATTTGATGAATGATGTGTCATGTGTCATTTTTAATTAGGAGTATCTATCAGTAGTTTATAAAATCTGTTAGCTTCTAGGGAAAGGTATGAGATAGGGCTTAATAGGATATATTTAACACCTCCTCCAAAAGAAACAAAAACACACTCAGACAGAACAAATTGAAGAGGGATAAAGAGCCATACTCATAAAACATCGGCTATCAGAGAAATGCACAGCCTATTCCTATGATTTATCACTATTATTATTCTCACAAGATCTTCCCCAGTATGTAACCAAGAAAATCTGTCACTTAACAGTGACCTATTTTTACCCCTCCCTTCTATTCCTTTGGTTGCCAAGCAACAGCAAAGCAAGAAAAGGTCTGTAATATTTTTACATATATCATAAACATGAGTGTGCCCCAATTTTGCTTTATATATAGCATAAAAAGTAATATATTTGAGTTAGGGTATTTTTAAGGATTTACAGGAGTCTCAGAATATCAAGGAACAGAGTTTTTTATTGTAACAGATTTCATTAAACATCTATACTTAAGAGTGATTATGCTACATATAGATTCTCATAGTGTTTCTAGGATAGGAAAAAAAATTCACTATTAGGCATCATAAAATGAACATAAAACTTTGAAAACATAAGATTATAGGTCTAAAACTTACCAAATTGCCTTACCAACTTCTTTAGTTTTATACCTTAGAAAACTGAGCCCCAGAGAAGTAATTTGCCCAAGGAGACATATAGGTAATGGTAATATTAGATACAAACGCAAATTTCTTGCTCTGCATTCAGTTTTTAACTCTCTTTCCTTTGTACCATGCAATCTGTGAGGAGAAAGGAAAATTTTCATTTATTTCTAATCCTAGCACAGTGCCTGGCACATAGAAGGTATTTAATTAATACTTGGTGATTGATTGGTTGACTGATTGCCCATTAAAATGCCAGCAACAAGTTTTTCTTTATTACTATAACAAGTCATTGTAACTAAGCAATGATCACCCAAGAACAGCTCATATGAATGAATCATCCACATATACATAAAGAGTAGCTATATTTGATTAAATACTTTGAAATTGGTGAATAAAACTAATTCATAAATGTCCTTAATGTATAGAGCTGGTCCTTGATCTTGTGGCCTGTATTCATGACACATAAATATAATTGTACCTCCTCTTCCTGATTTTTCTCCTGATTTCTTTCTTCTTAATACTGTTCCTTGATTGCATCTTTACCTTATGGCCTTTTGTACAGTACCTGTTACCATATTCATTCATAATTGTTACCTTACCAGAAATGCAAATAATGAATCTATATTCCAGCAGGAATGATTACCCTTCTTGGAAACAGATAGAATTTTGGAGCCACACTCAATAAACAAACAAAGACTTTTGTATATGTGTGCTAGGAAAACAATATTTCAACTGCATATTCAAAAACCAAAATATTAAATTTCTGTTTTGTATGCAGAACAATATTAGCAACGTCAAGAGATGGACAACCAATACCCTCACAGAGTTTATCGTTTTACAGGGAAAATAGCACATATTCATATAAGTATAATAAGAAAAAATAACAATAGTTAGCTTTTATATACCTTGCTAAAGTTTCCAAAGTAGTTAGGTATGTTATATCATGTGCATCTCATAATAACCCTGCAAGATAATTGCTGTTATTATCCCCAGATGAGAGATATTACATGACTTTTCTTCCCCCTAACAACTTCCACAAGCAAGTAAGTGTGCGAGGTAGAATTTGAACCAATAATTTTCTCTCTCTCTCTCTCTCTCTCTCTCTCTCTCTCTCTCTCTCTCTCTCTCTCTCTCT
>NC_058135.1:73144488-73159541 GCF_016433145.1 Gracilinanus agilis | reverse complement strand
ATATAACAAAACCCTTCTAGTTCTAATATATATATTAGAACTAGAAGGGTTTTGTTACCTAAAAATGAGATTTTCTGTGAGAGAAAATGGATCTTACAAATAGCAGATTCACAATGCACATTCAAATAGAGCACCATAATTTCCAATAGCACATTTTAAAACAATAAACAATGATGTTTAAAAATCATATACTTGTTACAACTTGTAAACCTTGGCTTAGAGTTTCTCAACAAATTCTGTTATTGCTTCCATAGCAAAATCTGATATTTATAAAAAGAAACCTTCTGGTCTAAATTATCCTCAGATAAGAATATACAGGAGCTCCTTGGCTTCCTGTTTTAAAAAAAAATCCCAGGTAGGAAATTTTTGCTTCTACCCATTTAAGGCAATAATTTCTCTTATAATAAAATATATAAAAGTTTATCCTTTAAGACAACAATTCTGTAGGACCTAAAGTAAAAGTCAAAAGACCTCTTGTAAATTTACAAGTTAATTCTCAAGGCATGGAAACTTCCCAGATTCTATACAATTACCAAGACAGAATAAATTTTAAAAGACATGTGCTCTATAAATCCAGTATACATAAAGCAATTTACAACTTTAAAAATGTGTGGGAAATATAATGTGAGTATCAGATTAACAAGCTGGTCAAAACCTCTTACCAGTTCTAATAGATTTTTCTCATTATTTGGGAGTTACAATAAAATCATAAACAGAATTAATCTAGCAGCCACAAACTTCATTAATTTAAAATGATTCAGTGCAATAGGAAAATCAATGAAATAAGCAGGATTAATTCACAAAACTAATTAGCAAAATACAGTAAGATATAGTCTCTTTAAAAGTCATTCAGTTCTGAAAGGTTTTTTATTATCAATCTTTGCTCTCAGTTCAAAGTTCTGAGCAGGTATGGGGTGAATAGGCCATGCAGCCTGATTAAGGGAAAATGCTAGTTCAAGGTTCAGACACTAGGTCCACGTGGGCTTGGTGTTAGAGAAAGGCTTAGGTCAGTTTTGTAGAAAAATACCCACGTGGAGAGCTTGTGGGGGTGGGGGGTGCCAAAATTAGGTCTTTAGAAAAAGAAGTGGAGGGCTAGAATGCCTTTCAGGTTAAAAGTCCCCTATAAGAGAGTAGAGAGAAAGGGGAATACTTGCCTTCAGCAAGTCAGGGCAGGGGGGATTCACAGAAATGGTCTGCACTGGTGAGTCAGGAAAAGTGGCAGAGATCACAGGCACTGGGACTCTGGCAGGCTCGAGGTGCGACAGGAAGAGGCAAGAATGGAGATCAGGTCAGGAGTCAGGAGATCAGCTGGGAGACGATACTGGCTGGGCTCTGGCAGGGGGCCACCAGGCCCCAGGTATTGAGCAAAATAATTTGCAGCCCAGCGGCAATTAAAGCCATTGTCTCTCTTCCCAGTAAAGCAGCCTTTAGATTGGGGAAAATTGGGAGAGGACTGGGCGAGGAAAAAGATAATTTCTGAGACTCTGGGTCCCAGAGGCACATGGCTTCTTCTTAGGCTATCTAGAAAATTGAGAGTTTGAATTTCATCCGTGTGGTTGCCATTTTTGTTACAATTAAAAATCCCAATTTTACACTTTTTACCTTCTATCTTAGTGTCAATTGTCTTCAACCTCTCTTGATTGTTTTTTGAGTTCTTGAAGTATGTGAGTTAATTGAATTTTGAGATCTTCCAAAGCCTGTGTTCAATTTGCTAGAGCTTCCTGATCTTTTTCTATTTCATTTGCTCTTTTTTTTTGCTTCCTGGAAAGAAGCAGTCAGTTGTAATTTCTTTTCTCTTTTCCTCTTGTTTACTCATATGTTTTCCCTTCTCTGTTCTGCTAGTTTAAACAAATGAATTTAATGAACTTTGATGAAAGATCTCCCCTCATCTGGCAATGGAAGTTTGTAGTTACTTTCTCTGCATTCTATGTGGGAGGGGTGTTGAGTTTCCCTGCCCTCAGAAGACTTCTTGTCTTTCCAATTGATGGGATTAAGCCTGGATTAGTCTGTAGTGCTTAATGTGCCCTGAGGCTGAAAGACAGAGAGAGGAAGAGAGAAGGAGAGAAAGAAATAGAGGGAACTAGATGGAGTGTTTTCACCAAGCTGTCTAGCAGTAGTGTCCCCCTGCTCTGTCCTGCTGTTATACCTGGTTTTCTTTCCTCTCAAAGAGCTCTGTTCTCTATCTCGGAGTGATAAAATGAAATTCTATTTATTTTTAAATCAACCACTAAGAGAATAAGCATATCATATCCATCACCAAATGTATGGATAGTGTTAAGTGGCAAATTATAACTAAATTATAAGAATTCAGCCCTAGATTCAAGTGTGGATAACTTGCATTAAATGCTTCTTATTGGTACATAGTAGGATGAAACAATGATGCATAACTTCCTAAGGTATTTTGAGTTAGAGTCATTTTTTCCTTATCTACTTTGAGAGAGGACTTAATGGTTTCAGATCTTCAGGGAGAAATTTCAAGAGAAAGAGATAGAATTTGAAAGGCAAAGGCATAGGGGAAATTTTAGCCCTAACTTGTTGCTGATGAGTTTGTCTTCCCCAAAACTCTGGAGAATGTATCCCTGTGTGAAATGGAAGACTTGTTATTTTAGTTATGCTGAGATATCTTATTCCTAAGGGCAGCATCCATACAATGTGTATATTGTCTTGTCTACTATAACCTGCATAATTACCTTGATTTCTGTTTGTCATGTATTTAGATAAATGTATTATAGGTCAGTAAACTACAAAGGTTACTATTATGTTTCTTTTATAAATATTTTATATGGTTTTATGTACACATATAGGTATAGGGATAGATATATGGATCTATCTAACTATATGAATTTAAATACATTTCAAATCAGATGCCTTATATACTATGTATCTGACTTGGGATCTGTCTTTAAAACTATATATCTAAAAACAGATAGAGAGATCATGGTGGAGAACAGAGATACAGGTAGACATATCTATCTATCTATCTATCTATCTATCTATCTATCTATCTATCTATATTTCTCTATCTACCCATCTATTTATCTTTTTATCATTTATCTCTGTCTCTATCTATCCATCCATCTCTCTCTCTCTCTCTCTCTCTCTCTCTCTCTCTCTCTCTTTCTCTCTCTCTGTCTTTTTGTCTCCATTTCTGTCTTGATGATTCCAAATTCAACATCTTTTTTAAACCCCTGAACCTTCATATTTTTATTATAATAAGAATATACTTGAACAAAAAGTCCCTCCTCCTGTATAGATTATAGATCAGCATTTCTACTGCAAATGTATTGTCTTCCAAAGCTGCCTGGAGCTTAAAGAAGTTAAGCGATTTCCTAAGAGTCACAAAGCCAGGTTTTGTTTGAAGGTTTTCTAGCCTGTGAGGTTGACTTCTATAAGGGGGAAAAGGGAGTTTTCTGGGTTCAATATATTAAAATATGGTTGCCAGAGAATTGACCAATTATCAATCCTCAATTAAGAATAATCTCAAGTCAAAATTGACTTTCATGAAAGTTTATTTACAATTGAGAAGAGAGAGAGGAAATAAGGAAATAAGGAAATAAGAATCTAACAACGTAGGTAAATTACTGCGCTCTTCTAATTAATCCAGGTAGATCTAATTAACCCTCAGCCAAGAGTCAGAGGCCCAGAGGTGAATGAAGTCTATTAAAGGGAAGTTCCTTAAGAGAAATTCAGCAAGATTCAGTCTTTAAACTCACCGTGTGGACTTCTAAAGAAGATATTGAAAGCAGTCTCATCAAGGTCTCAGTGTTCCAAACAGTACTCCTCCATATACCAGAAGAGCTCCTTCAACAGCTGCCCTCTTGACCAGAAGCTCCTCTCACTCACTCAACTCCCTCTTTTAAAGGGGTAATTTATGTGTCACTTCCTGTGCCTTCCTCTAGTTTTCATGTCCAATCACTTTTAGGATGCCTAGGGGGTGGTCAGTTGATTCTGATTCGCCATCCACTCTAGCACACGTGGGTTATGGACCTCCCATAATTGGAGGAGCTCTCACCTTTGGTGATTAAAACTAAAGATGGGCAGTGTAGATTTAATCTAATTATCACACTTTTTTACCTTAAACCAGAAATGTCAAATATGTGACCTACAGTCTACAAACATCCTTTGATGTGTGGAAGATTACTTTGTAATTGGGAAATATTGAACAAAAAAATACAATAAAATTGATAGTAGTCTCAGGTAGCATTCTAAGTCAATATGCAGACCACAAACATTCTTATGTATGATTTAGTGGCCCTCTTTGAACACACTGCCTTATAATATGCTGGCCTTACTTTCTTTTGTTTTTGAACATAATTTTTAAAATTCTCTTAGCCATGGCTTGGAGGGAAAAAGATCTTTATAGTTAGTGGCCAATCCATGGTTTCTTTTATGTAGCAACATGAAAATGAACTTTGGCTCTCATATTGTCATGTCTTAAACTGTCAAAGCTTTTTTTGATTCTGGATACATGTCTAGTTAATGGGTTTGAAACCTGTGCTACTACAGGTGCAGGAGAGCCAGGAATGCATAATTGTTTCTGCAAAGTTCTGGCCACAATAGTCACTATCTTGTGCTACTGGAATCTGTCTCTTTCAGAGTCAAGTAATACATGCATTGTTTCACCTGTGGATTTTATAATTTCATCACAATAATGATCTTTAGATACCTAAAGGAAAATATGTTTTCCAATGAGTACAAGAAAATGGCAAGGCAGTAGGGGACACTTTAACCACATTTGGCGTACTGAGATCCTTACTGTTTTCCCCATTGGTGCTCCTGAGCAAACCCTAACATTTAAAATGCTTCACTGGATTCAAGCTAATGAGACTTTTTAAAACATTGCTTCTAGAAAATTGGTATTACCACTTTTTGATGAAATTTTGACCTAATATGCATTAGTTTCTCTGAGCATGCATTTCCTTAATGGCATTGTAAATTGCAGAAGCCACATTAGATTCTTTGAAAAGAATGTGGGTCATCATTTCAAGATGGAAATTTCCTAAGTAACAAAATACTAGATATTATTTTGGGGCCTAAACAGAAAATAGGGGGAAAACTAAAACCTAGAAAAATACAAACTACTTAGTTCTAGTTGCATCAGTAATAAAAAGCTGACTGAGAAAAGTTTAAAAATAGCAATATATTTTTAAAAAGCAAAAGTATAACTTTCCTCTTCAAAAAGAAATAATTCAGTTTGTAAAATGGAAAATCTGTTATTATTAACAGACCTGAAATACCTTCCACAAATCTCACTATTATATTGGCATACTTCTGAAGGAATCATTATATTTTGAACCTGCGACTAGAGATCTCATTATTGGCTTATTCAGATTGAGATATGTATAAATATATCTTATAATTTATTAATTATAAATATATAGATATAATATAAACATGTATCTATATATGAAAATAAGTATAAGTAAGTATATAGAATATAACTGTTTACACATTTCAATTGACAAATAAATATATTAACATATTTATATTACTTTTATTTATATATCTTTAGAGATTTATATTTATTTTTAAATATATTTATATTTACTTTTAAATTATATATGATATACATTTATATATACACACATACACATGTGTTATGCATGTGCATGCATGTATAGGCATAACTACTCATGTGTGTATATGAATGTTCACACATACATGTATGTCTGCAAAACCCATGAATGTGTATGGGTATACATGTGTGCACACACCCACCTGCTCAGCCCTTCTTATTCTGCAGTGAATATAAACAAATAATTTTCTTCCTTTTGTAGCCCTCCACTGACCACTACCCTCTGCAAATGATAATGCTCACTAACATTAACAAAGAACATGCATACAGAACAAAGTAGTACAATATTGAATGATATATTTTCAGGGATATCCTTGGCCCAGAATATTTTCCCATCATACTTTTTAATTCACCAAGGATAAGTCCATCCCTTGGCCCTGAGGGGCCCCTGTGAAAGAATTGCTTTTCTCATATATCAAATTTAATGAAAGTTAAACTCAATCTACTTCTCTCTGTGCTAGAAATATTAGCTTCTTCTCCATTATTGTAGTTCAGATAAACTGAGTGTCCTAACTCTTGAGGTTGAGCTGCTGACTCCCAAATCTCATGAAGGGGATTCGTGTCCCAGAAGATTTCTTCTCCTGGACCTCCTAGTAAGTGAGCTACTCCCTTACACATTAAGTAGAAAACACTATTTTCGATCCATTTGATTGTAAAATTCTTCAGGGCAGTTATTTGTGTTTTGTATCTTTTTATATGCACATATTATGGCAATTACTAGGTAATTAATGAATGTATTGGGTGGCTAGATGACACAGTGGATAGAATACTGGACCCTAAGTCAAGCAGACTTACATCCCTAAGTTAAAATCTGGCCTCTTATATTTCCTAGCTCTGTGACACTGTCATTTAACCCAGTTTGCCTCAGTTTCCTCATTTATAAAATGAATGAGAGAAGTAAATGGCAAATACTCCAGTATCTTTACCAAAAATAAGTCAAATAAGGTGATAACGAATTGGATATATATGTATATATATATACATATATATAATTATATATATATATATATTTAAGGTGTGGTCTCCAGAAATCAATCATATCTACATTGATTCCATAATTAAAATAGACACAAGTCAGGATGGCTTTTATAGAAGTTTGTTTACAATTAGGAAAGTTGAAGGTAGGTAAAGAGAGAGAGAAAAACTCTGGTCTGGACCAGCAGAGGTCCGGAACGGGTGAGAGTTAAGAGATTAATCAAACTAGGCTATTAGCCACGAGGCCTTAGCAATTAGAGAGGCAAAGAAGCCTCCCTGAGGTAGAGACTCTAGAAACACCAAGGTAGGCAAAAGGAAGTCAGGCTAACTTACCCACATGACAATTCCAAAGGGAAGCTGCCTGAGGTCTCAGCAGTGATCCTTCAGCACTAAGTTCAAAGCTCGAACTGCCCTCAACAGGAAGATGCCATCATATTTGAAGGACAGAGTCTTTCTTCACTTCCTGGAGGTCCACCTCTAATTCAAGTGGACAAATGGTAGCCTCAACACTGTTTTGGACTGCCCAAAGGGCAGTCCCTTGTTCTTGATTTGTTACTTATTGTCACGTGTGGGTAACTCATCTCGCCTCCCCACTAAGGGAGGTGGGAATGACATTATCTCTGGTGGCTAGAATTTTAACTATGAATGGGGGGGGGGGTAAGCTAATTCCATTTACACAAAGAACAGGAATGTGGTAGAGTAGGAATTACCACTGGCTAAGTTCAATCATTTCAATGATTTCCAACTTTCAATCTCACTTAGGATATTCTTGACAAAGATTCTGCAATGGCTTGATATTTCCTTCTTCAGTTTATTTTATAGATGAGGAACCTCAGATTTGTTCAGGGAAACAGAGCTAGTAAGTGTCTGAGGCCAGACTTGAATTCATGAAGATGAGACTTCAGGCCTATAATTCTATTCACTGTACTACATGGCTGCATTAACTCTATCACGACTTTACTGATTAGATAGCAGTCTCCCAAGGAGCACACCTCTAGCTACCACCTAAACCCCTTCTGGATCAGATGTGAAGGTAGAGCTAGCTACTGATTCTGTCAAGTGTCTTACTTGATTTTGATGGGGATTGAGATTACTAGGTATCCTTGGGGTGGGGGATGGAATAGACTGTCTCAGTAACTTTTGTATCCCTAAGAGCAGTGATGGGCAAACTACAGCCTGCGGAACAGATCTGGCGCCCAGAAAGGTTCTATCTGGCCACGTAACATTATTCCTAATCTGAACAAATACAAATAGTATTATACAATACAATGAAACTTGGAAAGAGTTGCCTTAGAAACAGACTGAAAGATGCGTATTTCCTTTCCTTTGGCACCCTCTTTAAAAAGTGTGTCCATCACTGTCTTGGAGTGTTAGACTAGAGAATAATATTGTGCAATGTGCAATAATATGTGGCAAGAGGAGGATTGGGTCAATCATTTATCAGGAGCTTCTCATTTAAAGATTAAAAAAGGTAATAAAGATGTTATCAAAGTGTACTCAAGATATGCTTTGGATATTGAATCAAGAAAGAATTTAAGAATGATATACCATTGCCTGGGTTAAGATGGCAGCAGAGTAAAAAGCAACTGCTTAACCTCTCCTAACCCACGCATATAAGACTCCTCAAGAAGACATAAAAAGAAATCCAGACGAATGAAGGGACCGCAAAACAGGGCACAGCATTGAAGGTGCACGGGTTCAGGGCATTTCCATGCTATAAGGGGGTGAAACAGCTCTCAATAAAAAGTGAGCTGAGGAAGCCTCGACCCCCCCACACCTATACAGTGCCAAAGCCAGCTCAAAAGACTTAGAGCAAGTTTGGGACCCTTTAAGTCCACTATTACAGTAATTAGAAGAATTATTCACAAGGAGTGGTTGGAGTACTAAATGGTCTAAGATGATAAGGGGGTGGGTGGGAAAGAGGGGGATGAATAGCAGAGGTAACCAAGAGAAACTTGAATGAATAAGAAAAATACAAAGAGGGCATGGGAAGGGGAGGGTTTGAATACTATTACAAGGAAAAGAAGAGAGTATTAAGAGGTAATATGTAAACCTTACTCTGAGTGGAATTAACCCTGAGAGGGAAGAATAGCTATATCCATTGAGATATAGAACTCTATCTAACCCTACTGAGAAAGTCAGAAGGGATAAACCAAGGGGAGCAGATAAGTGGGGAGGTCAAAAAAGGGAGGGGAGGAAAAGGGAGAGGGAATTCATTAGGCCTTAAAAATAAAAAGAGGGGAACAAAAAGGGAGGGGGTAGAAAGGGTAGTAAATCAAGGGAGGAAACAAGGGTTACTGATTTAAAACAAATCTCTGGTTTAAAAGGAAATGGCCTAAGAAGAAGGGGTAGAACTAAGAGAGGATACCAAAATGTTGGGGAAAACACAACTGATAATTTTTACTCTGAATGTGAATGGGATGATTGATTATACTAAATTAAAAACCTTTTGTAAAAACAAAAACAATGCAACCAAAATCAGAAGGGAAAGAAAAAGTTGAAAAAATATTTATAAAAAAAAAAAAACTTCGACAGGGATCTAATTACTCAAATATACAAGGAGTTACATCAATTGTATAAAAAAAAATGAAGCCATTCCCCAATTGGTAAATGGGCAAGGGACATGAATAGGCAATTTTCAGATAAAGAAATCAAAACTATCAATAAGCACATGAGAAAGTGCTTTAAATCTCTAATAATTAGAGAAATGCAAATCAAAACAACTCTGAGATATCACCTCACACCTAGCAGATTGGCTAAAATAAAAGAAGGGAAGAGTAATGAATGCTTAAGGGGATGTGGCAAAACTGGGACATTAAAGCATTGTTTGTGGAGTTGTGAACTGATCCAACCATTCTGGCTGTCAATTTGGAACTATGCTCAAAGGACTATAAAAGATTGCCTGCCCTTTGATTCAGCCATACCATTGTTGGGTCTGTACCTCAAAGAGATCATAGATAAACAGACTTGTATAAAAATATTTATAGGCACAATTATTGGGGTGGCAAAAAACTGGAAAACAAGGGTATGCTTTTCTATTGGGGAATGGCTGAACAAACTGTGGTACATACTGGTGATGGACTACTATAATAAACTGGAGGAATTCCATGTGACCTGGAAAGACCTCCAGGAATTGATGCAGAGTAAAAGAAGCTGAGTCAAAAGTACATTGTACACAGAGATCGATACACTGTGGTAAAATAAAATATAATGGACTTCTGTACTAGTAGCAATGCAATGACCCAGAACAATTCTGAGGGACTTATGGAATAGAAACCTACCCACATTCAGAGGAAGAACTACAGGAGAGGAAACACAGAAGAAAAGCAACTGCTTGAACACATGGGTTGAGGTGGACATGATTAGAGATGTAGACCCGAAACTACCACACCAATGCAACTATCAAGAATTTGGAAATATGTCTTGATTGATGACACATGTTAAAAGCAGGTGAAATGTGCATCAGCTACGGGGGAGGGAAGGAGGTCAGGGGGGTGAATGGGAAAGTAAGAACATGAATCATGTAACGATGATAACTTTTCTAAAAAATAAAAATGATTTTAAAAAAAGAATGATATACCATCAGGAAAAGTACTTTATATGCAGAAAATAAGGACACAGTACCTCCTGCTCCTAAAGAGAAGCATGGGTAAGTTTTGAGATAAAGAAAGGGACTTTGCAATATATTGAAGACAGTGTCACAATAAAGGGAAGGCAGGCAACTCTGCATCAGCCTCAAGTGCCCAGGATGCAGTGGGAAGAGCAGGCAACTTCTGGACTTGTAAGTATGTGTAAGTGACCCTAATGGGAGAGCTGGTAACACAGTCATAATAGTCTCTGGAAAAATGGTAGAAAAAAATTAAAAAAAAATACATTTCAAGAACTGGTGGGGTGGGGAGGGGGGAAGTAAAGCAAAAATCATAATCAGTAATGAAAGAAATGTATGGGGGAGGGGAAGTAGCTGTTTGTTATACAGGAAAGGAAACATAAAAGTATAAAGGAGCTGCTTAAAAAACAACCAGATTGGAAGTCATGAAGAAAACACATTTTGAAATGTAAAAGTGAAGAGAACTGGAGAGTAAAGTAATGGGAGAGTGGCATAGCATTCAGAGAAAATACTGGAATGGAAGTTTCTCATTGTTATTTAGTTGATATTAAAAGACCTTCTTGTCAGGTCATCAAAGTACCCTAAGATGACAAGAATGCACTTGGTTAGAAAAAAGCACAAATAGAACTTCTGGGTTAAGATGGCTTCAGAAGAGTTGGAGAATTCTTACTCTCCCCACCACTGAAACTATATGATACCTCAACAGAACAACAACCACAACCACAACCACAACCACAACAACAAAAACAAGTTCAGATGAATGAAGGGATTCCACAATAGAGCACAGCATCGAAGGTACATGGAATTTGGGCATTTCCATCCTATAAAGGGGTGAATTGGCTCCCACCAAAACAAAAACTAATCAACTCTCCTCCACTCGTCCAATGGTGCCAGAGTCATAGCCAGCACACTAGAATTAGAGCAGTGTGTAACAATCTCTAAGTTCTTTGGAGCTAATTAAAGCACCCCTGAGAGCAGCTAGCCTTGAAACCCCTGGAGACCAAAGAGTGTGCACCTTGGGCATGGAGAGGGGAGTGGGGCTTAGGAGGCACACAGCAGACACCTGGACTCAAAAAGTAGCCTCATGTAAAAACTGCTCCATAGCTCCATACACAGAAAGCCTGCCCTCTTCATTCAGACTTCTGAAAGAAGCAAAAACCAGCATAACAATGGCTCACAATGCTCAAGAAATAACAACATTCCAAAAGAAACAAGAGAAAAGCACTGACTCTAGATAATTTTTTACATAGAAATAATCCAGAGCACAGAGGAGACAGCAGGGGAGGACAGACAAGTAAACACATCCAAACCCTCCCCAAGAAAGGAAAATTTGTCACAAGCTAAGCTCTTGAAGAGTTCTAATCTGAGATCATGAAAAAGATGGAGAGATTTGACAATTGGGGAATAGTTCAAAAAAAGAAAATAACAGTTTAAAAGGCAGAATTTCATAATTAGAAATTGAGGTTCAGAAATCAAATGAAATGATAAGCAAATTTAATACCAGGCATGACCAGCTGGAAGCCTTGAAGAGTAGGATAGATGTGACTGCAAAGGAAAATCAAAATATTGTAGCAGAAAATGAGTCTCTAAAGAGTATAATTGGACTAGTAGAAGCCAATGATCTCACAAGACAGAAAGAATTAATAAAGCAAAGTCAAAAGACTGACAAAATAGGAGAAAACATGAAATATTTCACTGACTAGATGATAGGTCAAGAAGAAAAATTTTGAGAATCATTGGTCTTACTGAAAAATCAGAGACAAAAGGGAATCTTGTCATCATACTACAAGAAATTATCTAAGAAAACTGCCCTGATGTCCTTGAACAAGAGGGCAAAATGGACATTGAAAGAATCCATAGATCACCTTCTACATTAAATCCCCAAAAGGCAACCCCCAGGAATATAATAGCCAAATTCAAGAGTTTCCAAGCCAAGGAGAAAATTCTACAAGAAGCCAGAGACAATTCAGATATCAAGGAACACGAATCAGGATTACACAGCATCTGGCAGTCTCCATGCTAAAAGACCACAAGGCTTGGAATATAATATTCAGAAAGGCAAGAGAATTGGCTCTATAACCAAGTATCACCAACCCATCAAAACATACTATATACTTTTACGGGAAAGTATAGGTATTCAACAAAATAGAAGATTTCCAAGTATTTGTAAAGAAAAGAACAGAACTAACTGGAAACTTTAATATCCAAACACAAAAATCAAGTGAAACATGAAAAAGTAAATAAGAAATAGAGGTGAAAGAAAAAAAATTAATTTATTTTTAAGTGCTTCAATAATATCAAATAACTTATATTCCTATATGGAAAAATGTTATTTGTAATTCTCAAAAATTGTTTTCACTATTAGAGTAATTAGAAGAATTATACATAGGGAAATGTTAGTGTACTAAGTGGTCTAAGATAATACGCAAAGAAGAAAAAGGGGGCAGGGGAATAGGAGATGGTCCCAAGAGAAACTTGCATGAATAAGAAAAACAGGATAATCTATACCACACAAAGAAGCCCAAGAGAAAGGGAGGGGAAGAATAATATTATAAGAACAAGAGGAAGAGAGCCTTAATACATAATACCTAAACCTTACTCTCAGGGGAATCAAGTCTCAGAGGGAAGAGCAGCTAGATCTATTGGGGTACTGAATTCTATCTTACCCTACAGGGAAAGTCAGAAGGGGAGTGGGGCAGGGAGTAAAAAAGGGTGGGAAAGAGAAGGGGGAGGGAATTTAAAAGAGCCTAAAAAATAATAATAGGGGAAGAAAAAGGGAAGGGGCAGAAAAGGAAGTAAATTAAGTTTGGGAATTAGGAGGACTGATTAAAAGCAAACCACTGGTTTTAAAAAAGGTAATAGAGAAAATGGAAAGGGCAGAATTAAAAGATGATTTCAAAATGTTGGGGAGTACATAGATGACAATCATAACTCTGAATGTAAATGGGATGAAGCACCAATAAAATGGAAGCAAATAGCACAGTGGATTAGAAACAAAATTCCTACCATATATTTTCTACAAGAAACACACATGAGGCAGGTAGACATACACGAGGTAAAGGTAAAAGAATGGAACAAAATCTATTGGGCTTCAACTGAGAAAAAAGAAGGCAGGAGTTGTAATCATGATACCTGACAAAGTCAAAGTAAAATTAGATCTGATTAAAAGGGATAGGAAAGGTAAATACATCCTCATAAAAGGCAGTATAGACAATGAGGAAATATCTTTACTCAATATGTATGTCCCAAATGGTATAGCATCCACATTTCTAAAGGAGAAACAGGTAGACCTCAAGGAGGAAATAGAAAGTAAAATTATATTAGTAGGGGATCTGAATCTTCTTCTATCAGATCTAGAAATGTCAAACCAAAAAAAATAAATAAGAAAGAAGTAAGAGAGGTGATTGAAATCCTAGAAAAAATAAAGTTAAAAGATATGTGGAGAAAAATAAATAGGGACAAAAAGGAATACACCTTCTTTTCAGCTGCACATGGCACATTCACAAAGATTGACCATGTACTAGGGCAGAGAATCATGGCAAACAAATGCAAAAGAGCAGATATAATGAATACAACCTTTTTGGATCAAAATGCAAAAAGAAAATTAGTAAGGGTACATGTATAGGCAAATCAAAATTTATTTGGAAATTAAATAATATGATTCTCCAAAATCAGTCAGGTAATCTGGGGATTTTAATTTGTTTGCTTTCTAATTTTTTAGTTTGTATGACCATATTAGAGAAGGCAAATATTGAATTGGTCATGCACTCACATGACTTATGTGGAAATTTGTTTTGATAATTGCCCATGTGTAACATATATCAAGTTGCTAATTATCTCAAAGAAAGGGGAAAGTCCAAAAGGTAAGGAGTTTAGAAATCTTTATTTTTTTAACATTTATTAATATTCATTTATAACATGGTTACATGATTCATGCTCCTCCTTTCCCCTTCAACCCCCCCCCGTGCCCCCCCTACCCATGGCCGATGCGCATTTCCACTAGTTTTGTCATGTGTCCTTAATCAAGACTAATTTCCAAATTGTTGGTAGTTGCCTTGGTGTGGTAGTTTCGAGTCCACACCCCCAATCATGTCCACCCCGACCCATGCGTTCAAGCAGTTGTTGTTCTTATATGTTTCCTCTCCTGCAGTCCTTCCTCTGAATGTGGGTAGCATCTTTACCATAAATCCCTCAGAATTGTCTTGGGTCATTGTATTGCTGCTGGTACAGAGGTCCATTACATTCGATTTTACCACAGAATGTCAGTCTCTGTGTATAGAGTTCTTCTGGCTCTGCTCCTTTCCCTCTGCATCAGTTCCCGGAGGTCTCTCCAGTTCGCCTGGAACTTCTCCAGTTTATTATTCCTTTTAGCACAATAGTATTCCATCACCCGCATATACCACAGTTTGTTCAGCCATTCCCCAATTGAAGACATACCCTCATTTTCCAATTTGTTGCCACCACAAAAAGCACAGCTATGAATATTTTCGTACAAGTCTGTTTATCTATGATCTCTTTGGGGTACAAACCCAGCAATGGTATGGCTGGATCAAAGGGTAGGCATTCTTTTATAGCCCTTTGAGCATGATTCCAAATTACCAGCCAGAATGGTTGGATCAGTTCACAGCTCCACCAGCAATGCATTAATGTCCCAATTTTGCCACACCCCCTCCAACATTTATTACTCTCCCCTTCTTTAATTTAGCCAATCTGCTAGGTGTGAGGTGATACCTCAGAGTTGTTTTGATTTGCATTTCTCTAATTATTAGAGATTTGGAACACTTTCTCATGTGCTTATTGATACTTTTGATTTCTTTACCTGAAAATTGCCTATTCATGTCTCTTGCCTATTTATCAATTGGGGAATGGCTTGATGTTTTATACAATTGCTTTAAC
>NC_058135.1:73084176-73139489 GCF_016433145.1 Gracilinanus agilis | reverse complement strand
TTTGAAGAATCATATTATTTAATTTCCAATTAGTTTTTTATTTTCCTGTCCAAGTGCCCTCACTAATTATTATTTTTATTGCATTATGATCTGAGAAGGTTACATTTATTATTTCTGCTCTTTTGCATTTGTTTGCAATGATTCTATGCCCTATAACATGGTCAATCCTTGTGAATGTGCCATGTGCAGCTGAGAAGAAGGTGTATTCCTTTTTGTCCCTATTTATTTTTCTCCACATATCAATTAGATCTAATTTTTCTAGGACTTCATTCACCTCTCTTACCTCTTTCTTATTTATTTTTCGGTTTGATTTATGTAGATCTGACAGAGGAATATTTAGATCTCCCACTAGTATGGTTTTACTATCTATTTCCAGAAATCTTTATTTTTAGAAAAAGTTAAAATTATTTTCAAAGGGAATTGGAAAACTGTTATTTAAAAATAAAAAGAAACAGTAAACTTCTTAGTTTCTCTTGCTTAAAACCAAGATTCTTAGACATTTCCCAAGGACCTAACAAATGTGGACTTAGAGATATCCTGCTTTGTCATGCAGGCTTCCTGATTGAGCACATCAGTCTCATGGAAAATAGCCACCTAATCAAAAATGTAAAGGGGTTTTGACAGAAGCTATTTAGGGTTTTTGATATTTCCTCTGGAATTGAGGTGGCTAAACAGCCCTGAACCAACAAGTTATAGGTAGCAGCACAAGCTAATTCTTTCTTGATCCTAATATAGAACATGGATTGGTATAATGTTCCTCTTTGAGGTACACATTCAAGATAAATGAACTTGAATTAACATGTTAATTGATAACAGCTACTTATCTGTCAACACATATGCATGTAATTTCACTTTTAGTCACAGCCCAAAAGATGATAGAATTTCCATAATTCTCATCCCAGCTATCTGAGTCAGTTGCTTGACAGAGGAGGACAAACTCACCTTCAGGTAATATGTCTACTGTATTCTGCTTCCTAAATATGGACTTTAATGTCATTTGGTCCATCTGTGAATGTAACCAACATTCCTTCACTCTGCTTCCTTATATAGAAAATTGGTTCCTGTTTCTGGACAGAACACTACAAACTAATACAAAAGTAAGGGGAGTCCTAGACACAGTTTGAATAAGCTCATAAAAACTGACTTAAAATTTAATTGTGAACATTTACACTGCATAAATCAGTAAATGAGACGAATTAAAGCTTAAGTTATTGTTTAGATAAACTTAAGTGACATGGAAAAAAACTGTTAATGCAGATTAAATTTTTTTTATTTACAATATTGCAGATTAAACTTAAAAGTGTGTTGTGTACATATTTTTTCTAGGAGAGTCTGTTGTCAAACATGTATTGGCACTCTCCTATCTAAAACAACTTATTCATGATTTTTATGAGATTACACTTCTAAACCTCAGGGTATTGAAGGTACCAGCTATGGCAAACTCTATGAACATTGTGACCTTGATTCCTAGCCAGATAGATAGAATCTCCAGAGATTCTATAAAGTCTTTCCAATTCCCCTTAAATCTAAAGCTTTCATTTCAATAATGTTATCAAATTTATCTTGTATATATCTTGTTTGTACATCGATATTTGCCTGTTAAGTTCCCCAAATAGACCACTAATCTCTTGAGAGCAGGGAGTATATTTTGTCTTTCTTTTATTTCCATTGTTTATTATAGTGCTTGGCACATAATAGTTGCTTAATAAATAATTGTTGATTTGAGAATATGGAAATTCAGCTATTCAAATATTAATAAGGTAATGTAAGAAAGGTAAATCAGATTAAAACCAACTTTTTCTTTATGCTGAATCTAAACTTTCAATTTGTTTTCAAACAAATGCAATATTAAATTGTATTTAAAATTTTTAATCTCTTTGTGTAAAAAACTGAAATTGATTAGAAACATTATCAATTCCTACTCATTTTTTCCTAATTGAATTGTCAAATTGAGATTGTGTCTTTCTATCTGTGAGGTATCCCTAATTTTTAACACTTGCTAGTCCATTTTCCATAGTACCTCAGAAAATGCATAATTTCAAATAGTCTTTGACTGAATTTCCTCAAAACAAGGAAAAAATATTTTGCCTGGGTAAGTGTTATTATTGTTGGTTTTATGTACTAATAAAGATGGACAGATTTTATGTTTTTCTCCTCCTGAATTTAAAATCATTTTGAAGATTATAAATTATAAAGGTCATATATTATAATCCACAACTTACTCATTTTTGTGTTTTCTTCCTTTCTGTGATCATGATAGATTTTGTCCACTATCTTCTTATGAATTTAAATTACTTTTTTCTACTCTCATAGGTAATGTTTTAAGAAACAATCTATTAGAATCCAATTATTTTAACTAATAGATTATATTTAAAGCTAACATGGTCTATAATTTCCACAATCTCTATAATCAATTTTGATTAATGGATTAGTGGAAAGGAAAACAACAACAATCTAAGAAAAGCAAAAAAAAATGGAATATACTAAGTGTATGACTGCCTTTTGAAACTGAAAATATTTGACAATACTTTTTACTCTACTTCAAGGATATCTGACAAGATTCTCAATGATTTCTGGGTAGTTGCTTTTGTTAGCATTGCCTCAGGGCCTAAGAGTGAGCTTTTGTACAGGCATTAGAATTACCAAATCTGAAGGAAATAGAGAACTTCAGCATACCCCTAATCTAACCTGTTCATGAACAAAAAAATTCTTTCCAATAAGTTCTACAAGTATTTTCCTTTTACTCAGAGATCTTTAGTATAGTTGGACCATGTTATCTCCATACTCAGCTCATTCCATATCTCAAGCCCTTTAACTGTTAGGAAATTTTTCCTTATCTCAAGACTAAAAAGTAACATTTTACTACTTCTATTCTTTGATCCCACCTCTGGCCTGTGTAGCTAAGCCCAAATTCATCCTCCTTCCATATGGCAATCTTTCAAATCTTTGAAGGCTCATCTTTTCCTCCTGAAATTTAATTTTTTATCTCAAGTCTAAACATCTACATTTTCTTCAGCCTATCATCTTGTGGCATGGCTTTGAGGCTTTTCACTTCTACTCAATCTTGTTCATCTACCTTCAGACACGTTTTGCTTTCCAATGTCCTTCCTTAAGACTCAAAATCAGAGGTATCCCCTGTTAAATGTTCCATTTGTATTACACATGGGATTTCTGAGAATTTTTCTATCACTTGAGATCATCATAACTTATCCTTTGTGAATGAGCTTATCATTTTCAGTTATAATGACTAACTATATATTTCCCTCTATTCTATTTTCTTCTGTTTGTCTTTTTTATTTTTATCCTATGCCATCTCCAAAGTCTATTTTGCCTCTGACCACTGCCTTCCTTACTCTGTCCTTCCTTTTGCCATAATATCTTTTTCTCCTTTTATTTCCGTATAAGATCATATATCTTTACTTTTTTTTTTTACTTTTTTTTAAACCCTTAATTTCAGTGTATTGTCTCATAGGTGGAAGAGTGGTAAGGGTGGGCAATGGGGGTCAAGTGACTTGCCCAGAGTCACACAGCTGGGAAGTGGCTGAGGCCGGGTTTGAACCTAGGACCTCCTGTCTCTAGGCCTGACTCTCACTCCACTGAGCTACCCAGCTGCCCCAAGATCATATATCTTTAAATGAGTTTGAGCATTAAGCTTTGTCTTAATGTTTGAGCTTAAGCATTGCCTACAATCCCTCTACTTCCATCTCCAATATAAATACTTATGTTTCAAAGCTTTTTCTTCTGTGAGACTTTTTTTTAACCATCCTACCTTTCCCTTATCTCAATGCATCATTTTTTCATCTCCTCATTTTTGGAGAGACAATCACAACATAGTCAATTCAGTACTGTGCCTCCTATATGTATAGAGACTCCTTCTAACTGCCCTAAAATATAATAGATGTATTAAGTATTACAATGATCATGTCCCCATGTAGGAATGTACACAGTTTAATGTTATTGAGACATTTTTTTAAATTTATCTTTCATGTCTACTTTTTAAAATTATCTCAAATTTTATATTTGTAAATTACACTTTTATATAGCTCTGGTGTTTTTGTCAGGAAGGCCTGAAAGTCTTCTATTTCACTTAAGGGCCATTTTTCCTCTGAAGGATTATATTCAGTTTTGTTCAACATGTTATTCTTGGTTGTGATCCTACCTTCAAGAATATCATATCCCAAACCCATTGAACTATGATTTAGAAACTGTTTAATCTCATGTGATCCTGACTATGCCTCCCAATTGTTTGAATTATTCCTTTATTAATACTTTCAATAATTCTTCTTTCACCTGAGAACTATGGAATTTGGCCATAATATTCCTTAGAATTTTCATTCATGATATATTTCAGAAGGTGATCAATGGATTCTATGAATTTATATATTATCTTCTTATCCCATAATATCAAGGAAGTTGTCAGTGATAATCTCTTGAGACATGATTATACTCATAGTCTAATGGCATTAAGTAAAACGATTGTTTAATTAGCTCTCCTCAATGTATTTCCCTCGACAATTTTTTCACCAATGTTATATTTAACATCATTTTATTATATTTTATTTAAATTTTTAAAAATTATTTCTTTATATCAAAGATACCAAGTTTCCACTTCCCAATTCTATTTTTTTAAGAAATTAATTTCTTCATTGTACTTTTGTGCCTCTTTTTCTCATCATTTTTGCTTTTTAACGTTTTTCTTTCTCTGTTTTTTTGGTGTCTCTAACTATTTGGTCAATTCTGTTTTTTTTTAAACTCTTAACTTCTGTATATTGGTTTCTAGGTGGAAGAGTGGTAAGGGTGGGCAATGAGGGTCAAGTGACTTGCCCAGGGTCACACAGCTGGGAAATGTCTGAGGCCAGATTTGAACCTAGGACCTCCTGTCTCTAGGCTTGACTCTCAATCCACTGAGCTACCCAGCTGCCCCTCAATTCTGTTTTTTAAGATTTAATTTTCTTCAGTATTTTTGTGACTTTTTTTTATCAAATTGTGTGAATAACTCTCATTTCTTTCCCCAATGTTTCCATCTATATCTCTTTGTATTTTAAAATCATTTTAAAACATGTAGGAGTTCTTTTTTAGTTTGTATTTAGTTTACACTTCTTTGAGGCTTTTTAGTGCTTTGATAACATTTCCATCTTCTAGATTTGTGCCTTGATTGCCACAGTAATGAATTTTTATAATCAAGTTCTATTTTATTGTTATATGTTCATCTTTCAGCCTATTTCCTGAATTCATTTTTTTTAGTTGTGCTATATTTCAGAGATGGAAAGGGTACTGTTGTGAAAAATAATTTTAATTCTTTTTGTTTATTTTAACTTAATCAATAAAGACCTTGGACTTCCCTGCCTTTCAAATATAATTAGTCATTAATACTTAGTAAGAACCTTTTACTAGAAAAGGAAGTTCATGCCCTAAAAGACCTCAAGTACTGCCCCATCCAAACCCTGCCTGAGCAGTGATAGGCAAATTGGGAGACTGTGAGTGTTTCTTGAGATGGGAAAAGGAGAGTTGATGGGTGGAGAAAACAGTGTATAACTGGGAGCTTCTGAGACCTGGGGGTACTCCTCATGGGAATAAACTCTGATGAGAGTCTTTGACGTATTTTGGCAGATTGGTCTTGTGGGGGATCAGCTTGATTAGGCATTCAATTCTGCCTTGGATTCAGTGTTGATAGCTCAAGGAGTTCAGCTTTGGTGACTTGCTTGGGTTGAAGAGACTTTTGCAGACTTCCACCTGGATATTTGAACCTGGAGGCTGACACTCTCCTGCTCTTCTGGCCAGATATTGAAACTTTGTTGGGGGAGCTACCTAGATTACTTTGGAGCAGACTTAAAGTGGCAGGCTAGAAAATTCCTTATATACTTAAGAATTTTCCCTCTCTTTGCTATATCTACTATTGCTGTCATAAAACGACTAAAGTACTGATTCCTAATGCAGGTAGAAAAATATAACTATAGACCAATTTCCCTAATGAACCTAGATACAAAAATCTTAAAGGGAACACTAGTAAAAAGATCCAAGCAAGTGATCAAGAGGGTTATCCATCATGATTAAGTGGGATTTATACCAGAAATGCAAAGATGGTTCAACATTACAAAAACCATCCACATAATTGACTATTATCAACAAGCTAACAAACAAAATCAATAGATGCTGAAATAGCCTTTGACAAACTATAGCACTATATCAAACTCTACTATAAAGCAGAGGTCATAAAAACAATGTGGTACTGGCTAAAAGACAGAAGGGAGGATCAGTGTAATAGACTTGGGGTAAGTGACATCAGCAAAACAGTCTATGATAAACCCAAAGAGGTCAACTTTTGGGACAAAAATCCACTATTTAACAAAAACTACTGGGAAAATCATAAAACAATATGGGAGAGATTAAGTTTAGATCAACATCTCACACCCTATACCAAGATAAATTCAGAATAGATGAATGTTCCCCACCAACTGTTACCTTTTGGTACTCCTACCTAATTTCAAAAAAAATATCTATATTGGCAGTTTTCATTTCCTCTATGATTTCCAAATTGTTAATGGCTAAGAACTTGCCTTCCAAATTCACTTTTTTTGAAATTACTAATCAGAAGTTACCAATGTTTAGCAACTGTATAGATATCATTTTTTTACACAAACTAGAGAATTATATACTGGACTAAACATATTTTAAACTATTTTTAAATTTATTTAATTTTCCATAGTTATATATATGTATATATATATTTTTATTTTAAACATTTATTAATATTTATATTTTAGAAAAGTTAACATGGTTACATGATTTATGCTCTTACTTTCCACTTCACCCCCCCAACTCAATCCTCCCCTGGCCAATGCACATTTCCACTGGTTGTAACATGTGTCATTAATCAAGACCTATTTCAAAACTGTTGATAGTTGCATTGGAGTGTTAGTTTCGAGTCTACATCCCCAATCATGTCCACCTCAACCCATGCATTCAAGCAGGTGCTTTTCTTCTGTGTTTCCACTCCTGCAGTTCTTCCTCTGAATGTGGGTAGCTTTCCTTTCCATAAGTCCCTCAGAATTGTCCTGGGTCATTGCATTGCTGCTAGTACAGAAGTACATAACATTTGATTTTACCATAACATATCAGTCTCTGTGTACAGTGTTCTTCTGGCTCTGCTCCTTTTGCACTGCACCAATTCCTGGAGGTTTTTCCAGTTCACATGGAATTCCTCCAGTTTATTATTCCTTTGAGCACAATAGTATTCCATCACCAGCATATACCACAATTTGTTCAGCCATTCCCCAATTGAAGGGCATGCCCTAGTATTTCCAGGTTTTTGCCACCATGATAAGCGCAGCTATAAATATTTTTGTGGAAGTCTGTTTATCTATGATCTCTTTGGGGTACAAACCCAACAATGGTATGGCTGGATCAAACGGTAGGCATTCTTTTAAAGCCCTTTGAGCATAGTTCCAAATTGCCATCCAGAATGGTTGGATCAGTTCACAACTCCACCAGCAATGCATTAATGTCACAATTTTGCCACATCCCCTCCAACATTCATTACTCTCCCCTTCTTTCATTTTAGCCATTCTGCTAGGTGTGAGGTGATATCTCAGAGTCGTTTTGATTTGCATTTCTCTAAATATTAGAGATTTAGAACACTTTCTCATGTGCTTATTGATACTTTTGATTTCTTTACCTGAAAATTGCCTATTCATGTCTCTTGCCCATTTTTCAATTGTGGAATGGCTTGATTTTTTATATAATTGATTTAACTCCTTATATATTTGAGTAATTAGACCCTTGTCAGAGTTTTTTGTTATAAAGATTTTTTCCCAATTTGTTGTTTCCCTTCTGAATTTGACTACATTGTTTTTGTTTGTACAAAAGCTTTTTAGTTTAATATAATCAAAATAATTTATTTTACATTTTGTAATTTTCTCTAACTCTTGCTTCGTTTTAAAATCTTTGCTTTCCCAGAGATCTGACAAGTATACTATTCTGTGTTCACTTAACTTATATATAGTTTCCCTCTTTATATTCAGATCATTCACCCATTCTGAATTTACCTTGGTATAGGGTGTACGATGTTGATCTAAACCCAATCTCCCCTCTATTGTTTTCCAAATTTCCCAACAGTTTTTGTCAAATAGTGGATTTTTGTCCCCAAAATTGGGCTCTTTGGATTTATCATATACTGTCTTGCTGATGTCATTTACCCCAAGTCTATTCCACTGATCCTCCCTTCTGTCTTTTAGCCAGTACCACATTGTTTTTATGACCGATGCTTTATAGTATAGTTTAATATCTGGTACTGCTAGGCCCCCTTCCTTCACATTTTTTTTCATTATTTCCTTTGATATTCTTGATCTTTTGTCATTCCAAATTAACTTTGTGGTAGTTTTTCCTAATTCAGTGAAAAAGTTTTTTGGAAGTTTGATAGGTATGGCACTAAATAGGTAAATTAATTTGGGTAGAATGGTCATTTTTATTATATTAGTTCATCCTACCCATGAGCAATCAATGTTTTTCCAATTGTTTAGATCCCGTTTTAATTGTTTGGAAAGTATTTTGTAGTTGTGTTCATATTATTCTTGGGTTTGTTTTGGTAGATAGATTCCTAAGTTTTTTATATTGTCTAGGGTGATTTTAAATGATGTTTCTCTTTCTACCCCTTGCTGCTGTGATGTGTTGGAAATATATAGAAATGCTGATGATTTTTGTGCATTTATTTTGTATCCTGTGACTTTGCTAAAATTGTTGATTATTTATACTAGCTTTTTGGTTGATTCTCTAGGATTTTTACAGTAGATCATCACAACATCTGCAAATAGTGATAGCTTAGTCTCCTCATTGCCTATTTTAATACCTTCAATTTCTTTTTCTTCTCTAATTGCTACTGCTAGTGTCTCTAGTACAATGTTGAATAATAGAGGTGATGATAGGCATCCTTGTTTCACACTTGATCTTATTGGGAAGGATTCTAATTTATCCCTATTGCATATGATACTTGTTGATGGTTTTAGATATATACTGTTTATTATTTTTAGGAAAAGTCCTTCTATTCCTATACGTTCTAGCGTTTTCAATAGGAATGGGTGCTATAGTTTGGGTAAAATGGTCATTTTTATTATGTTAGCTCATTTTACCCATGAGCAATCTATGTTTTTCCAATTGTTTAGATATAGTTTTAATTGTTTGGAAAGTATTCTGTAGTTGTTTTCGTATAATTCCTGTGTTTGTTTTGGTAGATAGATTCCTAAGTATTTTATATTGTCTAGGGTGATTTTAAATGGTGTTTCTCTTTCTACCTCTTGCTGCTCTAATGTGTTGGAAATATATAGAAATGCTGATGATTTATGTGCATTTATTTTGTATTCTGTAACTCTGCTAAAGTTGTTGATTATTTCTATAAGCTTCTTAGTTGATTATCTGGGATTTTTTAAGTAGACCATCATATCATCTGCAAAGAGTGATAGCTTAATCTCCTCATTGCCTATTTTGATGCCTTCAATTTCTTTTCTTCTCTAATTGTTACTGCTAGTGTTTCTAGTACAATGTTAAATAATAGAGGAGATAATGGGCATCCTTTTTTCACTACTGATCTTATTGGAAAGGCTTCTAATACATCTCCATTGCATATGATGCGTGTTGATGGTTTTAGGTATATACTGTTCATTATTTTTAGGAAAGGACCTTCTATTCCTATACTTTCCAGTGTTTTCAATAGGAATGGGTACTGTATCTTGTCAAAGGCTTTTTCAGCATCTATTGAGATAATCATGTTATTTTTGTTTGTTAGTTTTTTGATATGGTCAATTATGTGGATGGTTTTCCTAATGTTGAACCATCCTTGCATTCCTGGTATAAATCCCACCTAATCATGGTGGATGATCCTCTTGATCACTTCCGGGAGTCTCTTTGCTAGTATTCTATTTAGGATTTTTGCATCTATGTTCATTAGGGAGATTGGTCTGTAGTTTTCTTTCTCTGTTTTTGATCTCCCTGGCTTTGGAATCAGTACCATATTTGTGTCATAAAAGGAATTTGGTAGGATTCCTTCTTTGCTTATTCTATCAAATAATTTGTGTAGTATTGGGATTAGTTGTTCTTTGAATGTCTGATAGAATTCACCTGTGAATCCATCAGGCCCTGGAGATTTTTTCTTAGGGAGTTCTTTGATAGCTCATTCAATTTCTTTTTCTGATATGGGATTATTTAGGTATTCTATTTCTTCTGCTGTTAATCTAGGCAATTTATATTTTTGTAAATATTCATCCATATCTCTTAGTTTGCTATATTTATTGCCATATAATTGGGTGAAATAGTTTTTAATGATTGCCTTAATTTCCCCTTCATTAGAGGTGAGGTCTCCTTTTTCGTTTTTGATACTGTCAATTTGGTTTTCTTCTTTCCTTTTTTTAATTAGATTGACCAGTACTTTGTCTATTTTATCTGTTTTTATCAAAATACCACCTTCTAGTCTTATTTATTAATTCAATAGTTCTTTTACTTTTGATATTATTAATTTCTCTCTTGATTTTAGTATTTCTAATTTAATTTTCATCTGGGGATTTTTAATTTGCTCACTTTCTAATTTTTTAAATTGCATGCCCAATTCATTAATCTCTGCCCTCCCTAGTTTGTTAATATATGCACTCAAGGATATACATTTCCCCCTGAGTACTGCCTTGGCTGCATCCCACAGAGTTTGGTAGGATGTCTCATCATTGTCATTTTCTTCAATGAAACTGTTGATTGTTTCTATGATTTCTTCTTTGACTAGCTGATTTTGGAGAATCATATTATTTAATTTCTAATTAGTTTTTGATTTGCCTATCCAGGTGCCCTCATTAATTATTATTTTTATTGCATTATGATCTGAGAAAGTTACATTTATTACTTCTGCTGACATTTTCATATCCCCTATTCCTACCCCTTCTTCTTAAACTATTTCCTTTTAAAACATTGGTTTGCTTTAAGCTGGTATCCCTTATCCCCTCCCTTGATTTACTTCCCTTTCTACCCCCTCCCTTATTATTCCCCTATTTTTATTTTTAAAGGACTAATGAATTCCCTCCCCCTTCTTCTCCCCTCCCTTTTTTGACCTCCCCACTCCCCTTCTGCCCTTGGTTTATCCATTCTGACTTTCTTAGTAGGGTTAGATAGAGTTTTATATCCCAATGGATATAACTATTCTTCCCTCTCCGGGTTGATTACACTGAGAGTAAGGTGTAAATATTACCTCTTAATACTCTCTTCCTCTCCTTCTTATAATAGTATTCATCCCTTCCCCTTTCCATGCCCTCTTTGTGTGTAATAGAATATCCTATTTTTCTTATTCCTTCAAAATTCTCTTGGTGTCCTCTATTATTCATCCCCCTCTTTCCTTCCCACCCATATTATCTTAGACCATTTAGTATTCCAACCTCTCCCTATGAATAATTCTTCTAATTATTATAATAGTGAATGCTATAATGGTGAACAGAATTCACTACAGAGAATTTTACATAACATTTCCCCACATAGGAGTACCAATAATTAAATCTTATTGAAGCCCTTAAAGAGGCAAATTTAAAAAATATGAGTTTTCTTACATTCCCTTCTGTTTCTTATTTACCTTTTCATGTTTCTCTTGATCTTTGTGGTTGGATATCGAACTTTCCATTTAGTCCTGTTCTTTTCTGTGCAAATGCTTGGAAATTTTCTATCTTGTTGAATGCCCAAACTTTTCCCTGGAAGTATATAGTCAGTTTTGATGGGTACATGATCCTTGGTTGTAAACCCAGTTCTCTTGCCTTTCTGAATATCATATTCCAAGCCTTGTGGTCTTTTAGTGTGGAGGCTGCCAGATCCTGTGTGATCGTGATTGTTGCTCCTTGATATCTGAATTTTCTCTTTCTAGCTTCTTGTAAACTTTTTTCTTTTACTTGGAACCTCTTGATTTTAGCTATTATATTCCTGGGGGTTGTCTTTTCGGGGTCTAGTGTAGAGGGAGATCTATGGATCCTTTCAATGTCTATATTGCCCCTTGTTGTAGAACTTCAGGGCAATTTTGCTGAATAATTTCTTTTAGTATGGAGTCCAAATTTCTATTAATTTCTGGTTTTTCAGGAAGACCAATGATTTTCAGATTGTCTCTTCTAGACCAGGTTTCTTGATCTATTGGTTTTTCATTGACATATTTCATGTTTCCTTCTATTTTATCAGTCTTTTGACTTTGTTTTATTTGTTCTTGCTGTATTGATAGATCATTGGTTTCTACTTGCCCAATTCTTGTCTTTAGTGACTGGTTTTCTGCTATAAGCTTTTGATTTTCCTTTTCAGTTTGGTCTGACCTGTTTTCCAGCTGTTTGATTTTGGTCTCTAATTTGCTTATTAATTCTTTTGATTTGGGGGCATCTTTTTCTAATTGCCCAATTCTAGCCTTTAGAGACTTGTTTTCCTTTTCAATCTGGTCATTTCTTGTCTTTGATTTACTTGCCTCACTTTCCAATTGTGAAATTCTGCCTTTTAAACTGTTATTTTCTTGCCAGATATCTTCCATCTTTCTCGTGATCTCTGATTTGAACTCTTCAAGACCTTGTGACCTGTTTTCATTGTTTTGGGAAGATTTGGATATGGTTACTTGTGTGTTCTTCTCAGTTGTTTCCTCTGTTGTCTGGATTTTTTCTGTGTAAAAGTTGTCAAGTGTTAAAGGGTTTTTCTTCTTCATCTCTCTCTTCTGGTTTTCCTGATAATTCTGGCTTGCCATTGTAAGCTTAGTGCCCTCTCAGCTTTATGCTGGCACCCAGGATCTGTCTGCACTCTTTAGACTCCTGAGATCTCAGGTCTAGTTGTTTTGGGACAAGCCTCCTGGTGGTCTCCTTGCTTGTTTTTCTGCTTGAAGCTCCTTTAACAGTCTCAGGGAGCTACTTCTGCAGTCAAGCACCTCTCTGCACTGGGTCCCCACTCAAGGTCCACTCCTGCACTCAGAATCAGCCCCTTCATCCACTCCTTCATCCGTGCTTTAATCCGTGCCTCAGCCGTGGCCTGTGTTAGTCCCTTCTCCTGCCCCTGGGCTCACGGTCTAGGCTCAGAGTCTGTGCTCAGAGTCCGCGAGTTCCTCAGTCCCCCGGGGTGTACCAAGTCTTGCTGCTCCCAGGAACAAGCCCTGGTGAGCTGCCAATGACCAATGGTTGCCCCAAACCTGCTTCAACTCCCGAGCACTGGCTTTGGTGTTGTAGGTGGTGTGGGGTGGGGGAGGGGGTTGCTCTGCTCATGTTTTTGTGGGAGCTGTTTCATTCCTTTATAGCATGGAAATGTCCCGTTTCTATGTAACTCCGATGCTGCGCCCTATTGTGGGCTCCCTTCTTTCCTCTGGATTTGTTTTTATGTCTTCTTGAAGAGTCCTATATGAGTGGGTTAGGAGAATTCAAGCCTCTACTTTTTACTCTGCTGCCATCTTAACCTGCCCATAGTTATATTTTTAAACAATTTCCATAATTTTACAAAGAATATTGACTCTCAAGTTCTCTCCTTCCCTCCTTATGCCAACCACTTCTGAGATGGTAAGTACTTTCATATACATTTTTATTTGCAAACCTACAGTTCATTTTTCCATATTAATCCTTTTGTGGAAGGGAAGTTGAAAACAAATTTAAGAAGGAAAATGAAAGAAGTTTTCTTTGGTCTGGAATCCAACTCCATCAGTTCTTTCCCTGGAAACATTTGAAAAAAATATTCTGAGTCCTTTGGGATTGGTTTGGATGATTGCATTGCTGAAAATAGCTGTTATTCACAGTTGTTTATTGTATAGTATCCCTGTCAATGTATATATTGTTCTTTCAGTTCTGCTTATTTCAATCTGCTTTAGTTCATATAAGTCTTTCTTGGCATTTCTGAGCTCCTTTTGCTCATCATTCCTTAGAGTGTTATAGTATTCATTAAAATTATATGTGATTACTTCCTCAGTCATTCCCCAATAGGTGGATTTCCTTTTATTGTCTGATTTTTTGCACTGACAAAAAGAGCTTTTTTAAAGATTTTGTCCATATAGGTCCTCCCTCTTTTGGTTTTTCATCTCTTTGGGAAACAAACATAGTAATGGTATTGTTGAGTCAAAGGTTATGTATTGTTTTAGAGTCCATTGGGTATAGAGTTCAAATTGCTCTCCAGAATGATTGAATCAGTTTGCAACTCCCTCAACAATACACTTCTGTCACAATTTTCTCACATTCACTTTCAGTTTTGTCATTCTCCCTTTTTGTCAAAATATCCAATCTGATAAATGTGGGGTGGTAACTGAGAGATGTTTTAATTTTCATTTCTCTAATTGATTTAGAGCATGTTTTGCATGACTATAGAAAACTAATTAATCTATCTCAAAAATGTTTGTTCATAACTTTGATCATTTATCAGTTAAGTAATGATTCATATTCTTATACAATCAATCCATTTCTCTAAGTATTTGAAACATGAGGCCTTTATTAGATCAACTTGTAAATATTTTTCACACCATTATGATTACTGTGTATTACTCTCTGTTTCATTTCATTCTGTTTTGGACCACTCTGTGGTCCAAAAGGACCACACCCTATGTTAATTTGCCATATTTTCTATCAGGTCCACCAAATTCTTATATTCCCCCCCTGCCCCGTCTCCTCTAAGATAAGATAGATTTTTATACACAAATGATTATATGTGTTCTTCCCTCATTGAGCCACTTACACTGAGAGAATATTTCATTTGTTCCCCTCCACAGCACCCAATTTTGCCTCCACTGTAAAAGCTGTTTAATGCCTTTTTTTGCCTTTATGTTAGATAATTTACCCCATCCTATTTTTTCCCTTCTGCCAATGAATTCCTTTTTCTGAAACCTTAATCTGATTTTTATATCATCTCTTCATCAATGCACATCCATGTTTACACCTTCTAACTACCTTAATATTAAAAAAGTTCTTAGGAATTATAAGAACCCATCTTCCCATGCAGGCATATAAACAGTTTAACCTCATTGAATATCTTCTGATTTCTCTTTATTTTTCATTTTTATATGTCTCTTGGGTATTATATTTGAGAGTCAAATTTTTCATTCAGTTCTTGTATTTTCATCAGGAATGATTGAAAGTCCTCTATTTCATTAAATGCTTATTTTCCCTTAGAAGTATTAAAATGAGTTTTCTGGGCAAGTAATTTTTGATTGAAGTTCTAGCTTCTTTGCCCTTTGGAATATCATATCTCAGGAATTTTCCTCATTTAACATATTAAATCCTGACTGTCTCCATCATATTTGAATTATTTCTTCTTGATTGCTTACAATATTTTTAAATGTGATGGGAGCTGACCTTTTTGGTTCTCTTTCAAGAGGTTATTGATGGATACTTTCAATATCTCATTTATCATTTTGTTATAGAATATTAGTATAGTTTTCTTTTATATTTTTGAGAGATGATTCCTAATTTTTTATCATGTTTTTCAGGTAGTCCAATAATTCCTCAATTGTCTCTCCTGAATTTATTTTACAGATTACTTGTTTTGCCCATGAGGTATTTCACATTTTCTTATTTTTTTCCAATCTTTTGACTTTGTTCAATTATTCCTTAATATTTCATGGAATCATTAGTTTCAACTTTCCCAGTTCTATTTATAAATTATGGTTTTATTGAGTGAGCTTTTATAACTCCTTTTCAATTTGACCAAATTTGCTTTTTAAGAAGTTATCTTCAGTGCATTTCTGTATATCATTTTTTTCCCAATTAGGCCAATTCTACTTTTTAAGAAGTTCTCTTCATTGATTTTTGGGCCTCATTTATCCATTTTCTTACTCTGTTTTTTGAAAATTAATTAATTAATTTCATTAATTTAGAATATTTTTCCTTGGTTACATGATTCATGTCCTTTCCCTCTCCTCTAAACTCCCCTCTCCCATAGCAAACAAGCAATTCCACTGGATTTTACATGTATCATTAATATAAGAATAAACAGAGCCAGCCTGTAACCAAATGTTATGATAAAGGGGAGAGAGAGAGAGTTTATGAGGAGGAGAGATTCTCTTCTAGCTCTCCCCTCCTGCCAATTATGCATTGTGAAAGATTTTGAGGGGGGCATCAACCCAAAACTGGGTGACCTGCATGGTCGTGCCATCCCACAGGAGTTAGGGGTGAGGCTTCCCTATAATAGCAGATATGAGGGACCCCAATCTGATTCCAAATGAAGGCAGGGTTCATGCAAGCCTCTCCCAAGGTCAGTCAACTTCACAGTGGGCAGTCTGGCTCCAAGATGGAGGAAGCCAGACCAAGGTGTGATCCCCCCCCCCCGCCCCCTCGTCTCTCAGGCACTCTGAAACACTATCTGACTAATGAATGGCTTTTATTCTTCTCAATTCAGGGGTTAGGGAAAGGGGTGAAGGGGTGAAGGGTTTTATTTCTTTTTTCGCAGTATCAGCTTCTAGTCTTATTTATTAATTGAATACGGCTTTCACTTTCATATTTTATTAATTTCTCTTTTAATTTTTAGAATTTCTAATTTAGTTTTTTATCTGGGGATTTTTAATTTGTTCTCTTTCTAGTTTTATAATTTGTATGCACTATTCATTGACCTTTTCCCTCTCTGATTTCCTAATATATTCATGCAGGGATATAAATTTTCCCCATAGTACTGCTTAGGCTGCATCCCATAGATTTTGATATGATGTCTCCTCAGTGTCATTCTCTGTAAAGTAATTATTAATCGTTTCTATGACTTTTTCTTTAAACAAGCAATTTTGGAGAAGCATATTTAATTTCCAATAGATTTTTATTTGCCTTTCCATGTATCCTTACTAATTATTATTTTTATTGTATTATGATCTGAAAAGGTTGAATTTATTATTTCTAATTTTTTGCAATCGTTTGCTATGTTTTTATGCCCTGTGGGTATAAATATGGTCAGTATTTGTGAATGTACCATGTGCTGATGAAAAGAAGGTTTATTACTTTTTGTCCCTATTTATTTTTTCCATTTATGTTAACATGATTTTTTCTAAGATTTCATTCACATCTCTTATCTTTTATTTATTTTTGGTTTGATTTATCTAGATCTTAAAGAGGAAGGTTCAGGTCTCCCACTAGTATAGTTTAACTACCTATTTCCTCCTTCAGCTCCAATAGTTTCTCCTTTAAAAATTTGAATGCTATACCATTTAGTGCTGTGGCCTTTAAAATTATTGTAAGCTTACTGCCTCCAAAATATGTATAGCTTGCCCTACGTGTCAGGCCTTCAATCAACATGCTTTTCGTGGCAAAGCCTTTGGTGGACGTCCTCTTGCTTACACACCATTTAAGCATTTACAGATTGATTTTACCTGTATGCCAAAAGCTAGACAATATAAATTTTGTCTGGTCATAGTTGATCAGCTGACCAGGTGGCCTGAAGCCTTTCCTACTGCTCGGGCCACAGAGGCTTATTCCTCAGTTTGGACTGCTAGCATGGATTAATTTGGATAGAGGAACCCATTTTACAGATTCAGTCTTATCACAAACTTACTCATTTTGGGGGATAATTCCTAAATTTCATACACTTTATCATCCCCAGAGCTCCAGCCAAATTGAATGGATGAATAAAATAACTTAAAACTATCATTGGTAAATTATGCATGAAGACTCATCTAAAATGGCCTGAAATTCTTCTCTTGGTCTATTTTATCTCAGAAGCCACCCCAGAGGTGATTTACACATCTCACCATTTGAGATGCTGTTTGGACATCCACCTATTCAGGCTCAACCATTTACCCCCGCCTATACTTCATTGTTAGGAGGGGACACAACCATTGCCATCTACATCAAACAATTGCAAAACCAAACTGTGAGAGCTCCACCATTCTAGAGGTGCTGTTCAGGCAGGCCACATAGACTTCTCACTTCACAATCTAAACCCAGGTGATAGCATGTATGTAAAGAACTTCAAACGTACTCGGTCAAATGAACCTGCTTATGATGGACCTTTCCAGGTCCTACTGACAATACCAATGTCTATTAAAATTGGGGAGAAGGACTCATGGATTCATTGTAGCCATGTAAAATGGGTACCTTCTGTTGATACTGAATAATTGATTGTACCTATACCAATCTGTAATTGGTTATTGATTGTATTTGTGACTTGCTACATCTGTACTTTGTATGTTTTTCATTTTGTTATTATTGTTTCACTGTATTTGAACATATATATTACCTTGAAGGAGACTTGTATTAAATTGACTTGATAGGCATTTTGTGAAATTTTTGTTTTTTCTTAACTGTATTATTGCTTTTATCACTCCATTGTTTTACCTCATTTGTACTCACACTGTGGATCTTGGTCAAGCTAAGAGGAAATGCATCTAAATTCATGGGTAAGAACCTTTATATTCTACCCCTCCTTAAGTGACATGAATTGCAACATACATATATATTTTTTCTCTCATTGTCACTGATTATAGGAGATATATATTTTGAAATTTTAGCACATTTTTTAAAATTGCATGTGCAATTTTTGTATTTGAAGCACATGTTATCTAAATTGAAAGTTTTTTATTATTAGATTAGTATAGGTTTAGTATATCCATTTGTTCTAACTGTAACTGCCTGCCCAAAAAGCCTTAGACTACTGAAAATGCCATTGGTATTTCACTAATATGGGAGTTTTGTTACATTGGTAATAACAGATATATCAGGGAATCAGATAGTTAGGCCAGGGCCAGAAATCTCCAGGACATTCTCCTCCCACATTGACAGGCTTGAGTGAGTAGGGAGTGTGTAAGGTACTCCTTGCTCTCAAACCCCTCCCCCCAAGCAGTTGGTCTTCAAAAATGGAGACAGGGCTGTGGTTCTTCAAGCAAGTTTCTGCTGAGGCTAATCTTTAATGATGTTCCCCTTTCTTTAACTTATATTCCCCACGGGTCTGATAGAGGGCTGAAGAGTAACTAGTTATCTTTTTTTTTGTAGACAGAGATGGATCTGATCTTCTTAAAAAGGCAGCAGAAAGGATTCAAGCTAGATAGTAACTATGAACAGTGAGTATCCCCAAATAATTCCCAGGCACAGATATTGGAGGTAAAGCTTATATTAATGAAGAAAGAAAGAAAAAGGGAAGATGGGAGGGGTAATAAGGTTTTGGATAAGTAATGGGAACCCTGATCTGTCAGGTTGAAGCTGCCCCTTCCCCCCCAGGAGGGAGTGGCAGGCACTTAGTAACTTGCTCTCTAGGTTAATATTAATTACTTCTGATCTCTACATTACTAAATGATTGTTATATTGATGTTGGTAAGGTCTAATCCTACTAGACAGGCTAACTCCTGAGTAGAAACCACGATGGCTTTTGCCACAATGGCCCCTCAGGTGAACCCCCAATCAGGAGCAGCAAGCAGCAAGATCTGCTCACCTTCACTCCCAGAAAGCAACTGTTTAACTCCCCTCAACTGTCCCCTCACACAAAATTCTCCAGGGGGGTCCCTTGGAATTCTGGGTGAGGCTTGACCCTGTATTTTGCAGGAATTCCATCCTGCCATCCTCTACATTACACTTTGCACATATGTCTGATTGAAAGAAATGGAATCAACAAAGGAGCACAGATTTCATCTACAGTGCCAAAGAAGCACAGATACCTACTGTGATAACTAGATTAAATCTAGACTGCCCATTTTTAGATTTAATCACAAAAGGTGAAAATATCTCCATTTTTGGGTGGTCTGTAAACGACATGTGCTAGAGTAACAAATCAGAAATTACTGACTACCTCCTGGGCAGGCTTAAGAGAAGTATCTGTTGTGATTGGACATGCAAACTAGAAGGAAGGCACAGGAAGTGATGCATAAGTGACCCCTTTAAAAAGAGAGAGTTGAGTGAGTCAGGAGGTCTTCTGGTTTGTGAAGGGGACCTAAGGAAGCTCTGCTGGTTCATGACCAGAGCATTCCACGTGGTGAGTTTAAGACTGAATCTTCCTGAACTTCTCTTAAGGAACTTCCCTTTTAATAGATACCTTGTGATGGAAACTTTTGCTTCATTTGCCTATGGAGCCCCCCATCCCCTTTCCATGCCCTCTAGGCCTCTGGCTCTCTGTGTTTCTGGCCTTGGGTTAATTAGATCTACCTGGATTAACCTAGCCCTCTGAGTCTCCAGCTCTGGGATCAAGGCTGGATTTCCCTTGGCTGAGGGTTAATTAGATCTAACTGGATTAACTAGGGAAATTGGAACAAATTACCTATTGTGTTACATTCTTATTTCTTTATTTCTTCTTCCTCTTCTCAATTGTAAATAAATTTCCATAAAAGTCCATTTTGACTTGAGGTTATTCCTTAATTGGGGATTTTTCCCCTGGAGACCAATCTTTTAATATTTACCCAAAATAAACCCCCTTTACCCATTATACTACACAGTGCCAGAGCAGCACATACTTAACCTGATTGATGCCAAATGAGCACACAGGTCAAATAGAGAAAGTTATCTTGCTGAGAATTGCTGAGACTTCTATGCAAACAAAAAGGACTTGAACCTAGTGTGAAAATTGAGGTTGTAAAGCTTAACATACATTAAGACATGGGATTCCTTGATCCACATTCCTTATGAAAATGCATATCAAGGACCTGACAATTGATTGTTCTGGCTTCATATTCCTTGAGAATAAATGATGAAAGAAGAAAAGAAGAAATGATTAAAAATCAGACCAATAAATTAAAATCTAGTCTCTTTTTTCTAAATTTCTTACTATGGTGGTTGACTGTGGTCCTGGTTGCTAAGTGGGTATGTGCATGATGTTGGACATGGATTACTTTTATTGAGTATTATTCGAAGACCTAGTATGATGTTTTTGTTATTTAGAACTTTTTTATATAAAACATTTAGGATTGGATGTTTAGAATTTTCATCCAATAGTTATTTGGCTTTTTTGTGCTAATTTTTTCTGAGGACTTTAATTGGCAGTGATTCATATGCCTCCTGCCTCAGCCCATATATCCCTCTGTGATTTCAATGTTTATTTCTCTCCTCCTCGGGGGGGATGTGTTTTTATTTCATATGGAGAGTTTAAGTTATTTTAGGAAAAGAGATTTACTATCACCTGGAGTCCAAAAGGAGATGCCTGAGGAGACCACATGGAGAATGCATGTTGACCCAGGAGCCTAAGAGAGCAACTGGATGTTTAAAATTTTGAACTTTGGAGGGTTTTAAATTCATCTGTCTTGCTAAAATTCTTCTTTTTTGTTTAAATGCATTTGTTTCATATATATATATATATATATGTATATATATATATATATATATATATATATGAAAGAAGGGAACTGTCCTCAGAATTTTTTTTTGTAAAAGAAGTGCCAAATACTTTCCTTATATTGTAAAAATTGTTACTATTCTCCCCTTGTATTGATGTATATACCTTTTATTTATTGTAATTGTAAATTTATTCATATTTGTTATGTGTAATATTTCAAAATTAGATATTATATAGATATATATTTAAGGTGTGGTAACCAGGAATCAATCAGATCTAGATTAATTCCATAATTAAAACAGACCCAAGTCAGGATCAGTTTTATGATACTTTATTTACAATTAGGAAGGTAAAAGGTAGGGAAATAGAGAGAGGGAGAGACTGGCCTGGGCCAGCAGAGGCCCAGAAGGATAGAGGTTTAAAAAGTTAATTAAACTAGGCTGCAAGCCACAAGGCCTTAGCAATCAGAGAGGCAAGAAGCCTACTTGAGGTAGAGAGTCTGGAAAACGCCAAGATGGGCCCAAGGAAATCAGCCCAACTTACCCAAGTGACAATTCAGTGGCGAAGCTGCCTGATGTCTCAGCTGAGATCCTTCAGCACCAAGTTCAAAGCGTGAACTGCCTCCACAGGAAGTTACTATCATACTTGAAGAGATAGCATCCTTTGTCACTTCCTGGGGGTCCACCTCTAATTCAAGTGGACAAATGACAGCCTCTACAATGTTTTGGACTGCCCAAAGGGCAGTCCCTTGTTCTAGATTTATTACTTATTGTCACATGTGGGCAACTCATTTCCCCTCCCTAGTAAGAGAGGTGGGGATGACATTATCTCTGGTGGCTAGTTTTACCTATGAATGGGCTTGAGCTAATTCCATTTACACATATTTACTTGTACATCAGTATTTTACTTTTAATCCGTTCCCCTAATCTGCACCCTTATTTTACTTTCCTTCCCTCCCTCTCCCTTCTTATTCACCCCTTATTTTTTTAGGGTCTATTAAATTCCATCCCCCCTCTCTTTCCCTCCCTTTTATTATGCCTCATCCCACTTCCCCCCATGGGTTTTCCCTCTCAAAGTCCCTGAAGGGTAAGATAAAATTCATTACCCCAATGAATCTAGATGTTCTTTCTTCTCAGAATTAATTCCACAGAGAGTAAGGTTTAAGTATTACCCATTTGCACTCTTTTCTTCTCCTTCTTATAATAGTATTCTTCCCCTCCCCCTTCCATGAGCTTCTTATGTGATTTAATTTAGCCTATTTTTCTTCTTCCTTCAACGTTCTTTTGGTGCCTTCTTCTATTACTCTCATTTTTCTATATGTCATCTTAAAACACTTATTACCGCAACTTCTATCTATGAATAATTTGTCTATCTGCAATGATCATGAAAACAATTTTTGAGAATTACAAATATCATTTTTCCAAATAGGAATATAAACTCTTTGGCCTAAGTCAAGTCCTTATGTAATTTTTCCCTCTCTATCATTTACCTTTTCCTTTTTCTCTTGAATTTTGTATTTGGACATCAAATTTTCCATTTTATTACAATCATTTCTTTAAGAATACTTGAAAATATTTTATTTTGTTAAATGCCTATACTTTCTCCTGGAGCTATAGAGTCAGTTTTGATGGGTACATGATCCTTGGTTGTAAACCCAATTTTTTTGCCTTTCTGAAAATCATATGCTAAGCATTGTGGTCCTTTAGTGTTGAGGTTGCCATATGCTGTGTTATCCTGACTGGTGCTCCTTGATATCTGAATTGTCTCTTTCTGACTTCTTAGAGTATTTTCTCCTTGACTTAGAAGATCTTGAATTTGGCAATTACATTGCTGGGGGTTGTCTTTTGAGGATTTAATATAGAGGGTGATCTATGGACTCTTTCAATGTCTATTTTGCCCTCTTTTTCAAGAGTATCAGGGTGGTTTTCTTGGATAATTTCTTGTAATATGATGTCAAGACTTTGTTTTTTTTCTAGGTTTTCAGGTAGACCAAGGATTCTCAAATTGTCTCTCTTGGACCTGTTTTCCCAGGGTTGTTGTCTTTTCAATGAGATATTTCATGTTTCTTTCTATTTCATTTTTTATTTTGTTTCATCAATTCTAGCTGTCTTTTGAGATCATTAGTTTCTACTTGCTCAATTCTAATTTTTAAGGACTAGTTTTCAGCTATGATCTTTTAATTTTCCTTTTGGGGTTGGTCCATCCTTCTTTTCATGGTTTCTATCAGGTCAATTTTGGTCTCCAATTTGCTCATTACTTCATGTGATTTCTGTGCTTCTTTATTCCAACTGGAATATTCTGTCTTTTAAATTGTTATTTTCTTTTTGAATTACTTGCATTTCCCACTTTTCTTCCCATTTTTTCTATCTTATTTGGTTTTTATACTCCACTTTGAGATCCTCAAGAACTTTTGATCAATTTCCATTTTGGGGGTTGAAAGATTGGATTTGCTTGCTTATTTCTCACAGTTTGTTGTGTCCTCTGTTCTGCTCCTTTTCTCCATAGAAGTTATCCAGAGTCAAAGACTCTTTCTGTTGGAGTTTATTTCTTTTGGTACTTGTGGATTGTGGCTCCTTCATGTTGATAGCCATTGCTATACTTGTTTGTTTGTTTTTTCTCTGTATTATCATGGTTTCTCAACTAGAAGTATGAGTGTACTGGAAGGCAGTTTTTGGTTTAGTGGGTTTTAAAGTTTCTTGCCCTGAGGCTATTTTTCCAATCTTGCTTGCATCTCCTTGGGCCAGCCTGGGTCTGCCATGTCTCCTTCCCCAAGCTCTGTGCCCTTGCTCTGTGTTTCCAGCTCCAAGCTCTGTGCTCCCCAGCTTCAGGTCCCAAGTCTAATTTCCAAGGTCCTGTGCTGCCCTATGCCCTCAACCAACTTCCCAAAATTTAGAGATAGCCCAGACCATCACTCTGACTCTGGTGCAGTAAGTGGTGTGAGGGAAGGGTAATTAGCTTGCACTTTGGTAGGTCTAATTTTACTATCTTCTAGCATGAAAATGTCCCCAAACCACCTACCTTCAAGGCTGTGCCCCTTGGCAGAGCCCCTTCACTTGTCTGATTTTGATTTTTGTCCTTTTGTGAACCTTTTTATTGGTGAGTCATCAGGAGAGTATCGTCTTCCCTTCTACTCTGCCAACATATTAGCCCAGAAGTCCTATTTTGTTTTTTAATATATTAATTTCTTCAGTATATTTTTGTGTTTTCTTTAACAGGCTGTTGAAACTTTTTCCCATGATTTTCTAGTACCACATTCATTTCTTTTCTGAAATTTAATTCTACTCAATTTAAAAAAAAATTTTTTGGAATACTTTTTAGTGTCCTCTATTAATTCTTTTCAGCTTGAGAGTAATTCTTATTTTTCTTGTAGATTTTGAATGAAGTAATATTGACTTTGTTGTCTTCTTCCAAATTTGTATTTTGGTCTTCCTTGCCACTAAAATAATTTTCAATGATGACTTTCTTTTTTGGTCTTTTGCTCATTTTTGAGCTTTTTTTCTTTTAATTCAAAAATATGTTAATGTTGTTAATTTGAAAGTTAATAATTCAAGCTTCAGGATTTTTTGTGTAACTATCTTCAGAGGTAGCTCTGTTTTCAATTTTTTCAGAGCTATAACATAATGAGAGACATTTTTTGGTTCAAGTTTCCTCAGTTGCAAAATGGAGGAGTAGGATTAAATCATCTCTGAATCTCTTTCCACTTCTAGATTTATTATTCTTTGCTCTTTCAGGGACTCTGATATATAATATGAATGTGTATTATATGGGCATGTTTCATAAATATATTCAGGTTTTGGTGTGATTAATTTGATAAGAAACCTGCATATTTTTTCTAGAATGGAAGAATAAATACAAACACTTTCATATTTCTACATTTTGTCCTGTTATTTCCAAGATGAATTCTCTTAAGTAAATGCTTTAGCTGAACTAACAATTATTTTCATCTTTGCATAAATTGCATGTATGTTTTGTTATATGATAATGGGGGAAGGGTTCTCTGATGCTATGATGAACTAAAGCTGAGTGAGTGTGGAAATCCCTAGGTGTAGCACTAAGTCGTGGTGGTGAACACTAAGGACCCCACAGGAATATTTGTGAAGAAACCCAAATTTAATATAACAGTGTCCCAGGATAAGTAGTCAAGTGAAGAGGCCATGGTTTAGGTTGCACAGCTCCTTTAACTGCTTATCCTGGCACCAAAATGTGGATAAATGCTAGTTGACTGCAACTTAACTTTAGTTGGAAATAATACCTCTTTCTTCAGCTACCCAAGGATATGATTATTAATCCTTAAGGTAAAGAATGACATTCACCTAAGTGAGTTTAAGATTTAATGGTAAACTTAGGGAAAGGGAACAGGGAATTGAAGGAGAAAGGGGTAAAGGAAATCCTTGGCTTAAGCTATAGATCATCAGATGCTATGAGAATTGAAGGTAATCAAGGTTTCAAGTTTGACAGTTGTTGTGGCTTTGCCTGCCAAATTCAACCTGGCAAAGCCAGGCTGGTTTAACCTGAATCAGGTTTGTTGGTGATTGATATTGCTTCTTCTTGATGCATAATTAATCTGGATGTACAGAATAGGATCACACAAGATTTGAGAGCATGGTAGTGATCAGAGCTGGTTGCTGGTATCCTAAGTTGATTTGGCCTACCCAAACCCAACCAAGACTTTCCACCAAAATCCCTTCTCCAAATTGAGACCTTCTTTGGGCCAAAATCCTGCTTTTCATACCCTCCCAGTAACTGACTTTTGCCCTTGATGGCACATGGTAAGCTTGGTTCATTCTAAGTTCCAAACTGCTAATTGTTGATCATTCTGCTTTACATATTGCAATTACAAATAACATTACAGTTTCAAACATAAACCATTGCTTTCAGAAGTTTATATTTTATTTAAGATGTTATTCTTTATATAATAAAACTAAATTTGATAGAGTTATTTAGTATTTTCAAAAGACTATATATTGGCTTTTTAACATGGTCCTGTAAGACAAAAGAGGTTATTATATTCATTTTACAAGTATAGTAAACTAAAGCTTAGAAAGAAAGGTTACATGACCTGTATGTATCATTTTCAGAGTGCCCCGATTCAATATCCATTATATGTTTTTGTAATGGTTCCTCTCATAAGGAGTCAAACTGAATGTTAATTGTTGAATAGGTTTCTAACTGAATGAAAACTAATAAATGGTTGCTAAGAGATGAAGAAGGTTAAGGCTATGATAGTTTCCAAATAATTTTCCTTTGTAAAATAGCTTCTTTAAGTTATGTTATATTCTAAAAACAATATCAATCATATCAAAAGTATAATGGGAAAAACAATAAAAAGAACATGGAAAACTAAATAAACAGACATACAGGAGTTAAAACTCATTTATCATCCTCTAAGTGGATATCAATCTCCATTTTTCTATTTGGGGAGAATTTTCATCATTAATCAATGATTGAAATAGGAATAATATTTCTTAATTAATTAATTGGGGATGACCTTAGAATTTTGAAATTTTAAGAATAGTTTTGCTGTTCCTTAATAATTTCTAAGACACATGAAAATTGAGAAGATTGAGTTGGAAACTTAAGAAATCATTACCATGATTCCTAATAGGTAGAATTCTGGGGCAAGAAATTTCACTGTTATTCTTATAGGAATTGTTTTTTAAGTACCGAACATTGGAAAGTTGGACAATTTTTAAGATGTTCCTGGAATAATGCATTTCACACACTCTCTTCACTAATTTATTTTATGTAAAAGATAAATAATGAGGTAGATACCTTTTGCAGAAAAATCCAAGAATGTTAAGAAACACTTCCTTTAATTAACTCCTCAAAACACTATGCATACATAATTTAATGAGTAGGGGGAAAAGTTAGTGGAACTCAAAAAGGAAAAACAGGCTAGCCATCATAATCTATTGCCAAGCTAATAATTTAAGCATTATAATGAAAATACAAGATAGAAATACTTTTAGATGCTTAATAGAAATGCAAAAGAGAAAAATATATAAATATACTTTCTTAAAATAGAGTGAGATGCTGATAAATAATAGCCATGGAGTTTAAAGTGAAATAAAATTGGCCAGTTGAGATGACACATAAAAGGAAAAAATATCTATGTTCATTTGGAAGGGTATATGTTTTTAATAATAAAATCCATCCTAAATGTTATAAATGAACTATTTTTTAAAATGTTGAAAGTAATCATTAATAAAAATTTTGCTGGCAACTTCATTATTTATGTCATCTTATTACTAGATCCTAATTGTAAAATTCAATAATCCTATTACAATTTTTGTCCTATCATTATAATTACTCATTGATTTCTTTATTATGAGCAGATAAATATGAATGGTTATAATCAAAAATCAACTTTTTGCTTTCAACATTTTTGGACAGCTGTGATTACAAATGATTTGAGAAGTAATGAGAGAACTGTTTTCAAGAAACTTTTTAAACTCCTTAAATCAAATTGACTTATTAATTGATCAGTGATTACGCTTGTCATTATCATCTAGTATAGAGTGAACTCTCCAAATCTCACAAAGGGATGTGGAGACAATATGTGCCTAATTAATGTTTGTTGAATGTGAATTGCATGTATTCAGTTAAGACATAATATACATTAATTTAAGAATGTAGATTTTCCTCAGTTACAAAGAATATGTAATACTACCTGTAAATTTTTCATGATATCAGAGTTAATTGATAAGAGACAAGAAAATGTTACATTCATTAACAACTGTGTAATATAAACTGTCTGATAGTCTGAGCTTTTGTTCTATGTTACCTCTATTTTCAAGCTTAACTTCCTGAGCCCCATTGTTATATGAAGGGATTAAGAGAGTGAGACTGAGAGAAAAGATGACTATTGGCCCAGAGGTTTGGTGTTAAAAGACATAGAAGAGGCTGAATGACATCTAACCAGAGTAATTATTCCCATTGCAATTTACACAATTGGTTTTTTCTCCCCTATCAACCAAATAGACAGAGCCTAGATCTTGTTTGGTTTATATCTAAGTTTTAGGAATAAACTGAATTTCAGTCCAGGATCCTGAGTTAAGAGGACAGTGCCAGTGTTATCCAGCTAAAAAAATGGTTAACTATAGCCTTCCTGTCTTTATGTGTCTCTATAACAAGGAAAAGTCTTAACTATCATTGCTGCAGACTGTATGAATAAAAAAAACCATTACAAATTCTAGTTGTAAATACTCAAGATCAAGTTTTCTAACTTAGCTTGTTTCCTCCCCACCTTCTCTCCTCACCCCCTTAAACACACAAAAATTCTTCATAAAAATTCAGAACAAATGTAAGTGTTTCTATATTTGGATATGACTATGTATGGAGAAGAAATAGAATATGCCATCTACATTCATGGTACAGGGGAACAATTATTTTGCCTTTATTATTAAATTCCATTAAATGCTCACATAGTTGGGGAGAAGTAAATCACTGAGGCATATATCAAGGAAAAGCCAGAGACTTGAATAAGGGAAAGGTTTCCTAGATTAATGTGAGGGCCAAGGCCCATTCTGACTGGGTATCCACATGTTAAACCTCTGGGGGGCTCATGACCTTCAACTTTGTTTAGGAGCAGAGATAAAGTGGAAAGAGAGCCGCTATTAAAAATGATCCTGAAAACCTCAGCCAATATGGTGATGTTAAACTCAAATAGAAATGGAGGTAATTAACATTTACATAGGGATACCTGTGGGCTGCATATTAATTCAGTTTTAATCTGTGACTTCATATATCATTGTATTGTTTATCATTTTGTTTTGTTAACATTTTTCAATTATATTTCAATCTTGACTGGGTGACAATCAGTAATGTTGTGGGCCACAAGGGGCCTGTGAGCACATGTTTGAAACCTCTGCCCCAGAGAAGGCTCTGGTGTTAGTGTGTCACATGAAGGGATCAATGAGTATTTGTTTGGATATTACTATGTAAGTGGGTTTCTATGGTACATGTTGAAACTTAGTATTATAGCTATTAAAACATATTTTAGAGAACCACTTAGGAGGGAAAACTCTAAAAAAGAACCTTAGAAGTAGTGGAACCTCTGAAGAGATTATTTTTTGCTTTTTCAGAAATTTTCTATAATAATATAATATTTTCCTATGAACATAATCTTAAATACGTACTGACATATTGTAGACAATCACCAAATGATTCTTTCTGCTACTAAGGTACCATTTTGTTTTTCTCAGGGGGTAATCATTTGACAGATTAATGTATTTGTTAAATTTCATTTCTTTCCAACTTAAGTGTGGAATTTGGATAAATCAAGGATCACTAAGACTTGGGCTTGTGTTCAGTGGGAGAGGGCGTTGGTGAAGAAGAGTGGCTGGGAGCATCTGGGAGAAGTTGGCTTTTCCAAACCTGAAATTACCTGGCATTTTGGTGTCTACAATAGCAAAGCTCTTTCTACAGACCTTCATTGCCAACCAGGAAGTATCTGTGATACTCATGCTTCAGTTGGCCAGAGTTACAGGACTCCATGTGGGAGCGGGCATTGGGGGACCTATCCTTGATCCAGCTTGTACCCCTTCCTTTCAGATATTCCCCTGTGTGTTAGTTAGAGTTAAAGTTAGGATATTGTTAGGTGAGAGAGAATCAGTTTCTGAGTTCAAGCTACAGAAGAAACCAGAACTGCTCTCTTGTTGGGCAGGGGGTGGGGTTGATTCATAAGTGATAAAAAAGTTATCTGGTTTCCCCCTTCCTCATATTCCACCAATCCATTACCCAAACATCCTTGAATTCCCTTGTCTTTATAATGAATCGTTATTAGTTTATTAGAGGTAGCTTGGGGTGTTGCTTAGAGGTGAGGAAGCCTGATCTTGGGGCTGAGGGGAAGACCTGACTCCATCTTGATGAGCAAAAGCTAATTTGAACTTAGGAATGGGGGAGGCTTGTCTCAACAGGACTGGCTCTGAGGGTGGGATCCAACTCATTGGGGTCACAACTGAACCCCAACACCTTCCTCCAAAATCCCCACTATAGCTTTGCCAGTTTGGGAAACTCTGAGTTTATTCCCACATAGTTCTTCCCCAAGGGTGGGGATGAGGAATTAGCTATACTGGTCCATTGAAAGCTAACAAGGGGGAACCCTACCTCATACACTAGGAAAGCTATTTCCAGTTCTTCTGGATAAAAGGACATGAGTGCTTACATTTTGATTTCTAATAAAATACTTGATTGGAAATAGGAATTACTATATATCATAGTATTCACACTCATTATCACTTCTGTTAGGAAGAAATCCTCCCTATATACTTTTATTAACTCATAATAATATGAAGTTGAATTGATTACATACATAGTTACTTTTAGATACACATATAAATATATAGTGCCTAATATACAAGAGGAATTGTGCACTCAGTTCAAGATCTTGAATATTTATCACGTTTTCCTAATAAAGGTATTGAGGTGTTATACTTTTGGATAATATTTAGATTAACTCTACATAGGCAGCTGGTAGCATAATAGCATGGAGTCAGGAAAACCTGAATTTAATTCAGGACTTCAACACTTAAGCAAATCACCTAACATCTGTTTGTCTCAGTCTCCAAAACTATAAAATAGAGAAACCTATTTCATAGAATTGTTTTAAGGATCAAATGAGGTAAGACAACAAGAACAAATAAACAAAGTCAAAAGACTTAAAAACTAGAAGGAAACATGAAATATCTCAATGAGGCAGTGATAGACCAAGAAAACCAGTCTAGAAGAAACAATTTGAGAATAATTGGTCTTCCAGAAAAACCAGAAATTAATGAAAACCTGGACTCCATACTAACAGAAATTATTCAGCAAAATTTCCCTGAAGTCCTACAACAAGAGGGCAATATAGACATTGAAAAGATCCAAAGAACACCTGCACCATTCGATCCACATAAGAAAATGCCCAGAAATATAATTGCCAAATTCAAGAGTTTCCAAGCAAAAGAAAAAATCTTACAAGAAGCCAGAAAGAGACAATTCAAATATCAAGGAGCACCAATCAGGATCACACAGGATCTGGCAGCCTCCACGCTAAAAGATCGCAAGGCTTGGAATATGATATTCAGAAAGGCAAACCAAACTCTGTGGGATGAAGCCAAGGCAGTACTCAGGGGGAAATTTATATCCTTGAGTTCATATATTAACAAATTAAGGAGGGCAGAGATCAATGAATTGGGCATGCAACTCAAAAAATTAGAAAGCAAGCAAATTAAAAATCCCCAGATGAAAACTAAATTAGAAATACTAAAAACCAAGGAAGAAATTAATAAAATCGAAAGTAAAAGAACTATTGAATTAATAAATAAGACTAGAAGTTGGTACTTTGATAAAACAGATAAAATAGACAAAGTACTGGTCAATCTAATAAAAAAAGGAAAGAAGAAAACCAAATTGATAGTATCAAAGATGAAAAGGGAGACCTCACCTCTAATGAAGGGGAAATTAAGGCAATCATGAAAAACTATTTTGCCCAATTATATGGCAATAAATATAACAATTTAGGAGATATGGATGAATATTTACAAAAATATAAACTGCCTAGATTAACAGCAGAAGAAATAGAATACCTCAATAATCCCATATCAGAAAAAGAAATTGAACAAGCCATCAAAGAACACCCTAAGAAAAAATCGCCAGGCCTGATGAATTCACAAGTGAATTCTATCAGACGTTCATAGAGCAACTACTCCCAATACTATACAAATTATTTGATATGATAAGCAAAGAAGGAGTCCTACCAAATTCCTTTCATGACACAAATATGGTACTGATCCCAAAGCCAGGTAGATTAAAAACAGAGAAAGAAAACTACAGACCAATCTCCCTAATGAACATAGATGCAAAAATCTCAAATAGAATACTAGCAAAGAGACTCCAGCAAGTAATTAAGAAGATCATCCACCATGATCAGGTGGGATTTATACCAGGAATGCAAGGTTGGTTCAACATTAGGAAAACCATCCACATAATTGACCATATCAACAGTCTAACAAACAAAAATCACATGATTATCTCAATACATGCTGAAAAAGCCTTTGACAAAATACAGCATCCATTCCTATTGAAAACACTGAAAAGTATATGAATAGAAGGTCCTTTCCTAAAAATAATAAACAGTATATGTCTAAAACCATCAACAAACATCATATGCAATGGAGATAAATTAGAAGCCTTCCCAATAAGATCAGGAGTAAAACAAGGATGCCCATTATCACCTCTATTATTCAACATAGTACTAGAAACACTAGCAGTTGCAATTAGAGAAGAAAAAGAAATTGAAGGTATCAAAATAGGCAAGGAGGAGACTAAGTTATCACTCTTTGCAGATGATATGATGGTCTACTTAAAAAATCCTAGAGAATCAACTAAGAAGCTTGTAGAAATAATCAACAATTTTAGGAAAGTTGAAGGATACAAAATAAATGCACATAAATCATCAGCATTTCTATACATTTCCAACACTCGAGAGCAGCAAGAAGTAGAAAGAGAAACACCATCTAAAATCACCCTAGACCATATAAAATACTTAGGAATCTATCTACCAAAACAAACACAGCAATTATATGAAAACAACTACAAAACACTTTCCAAACAAATAAAACTGGATCTAAACAATTGGAAAGCCATTGATTGCTCATGGGCAGGACGAGCTAACATAATAAAAATGTCAATTCTACTCAAATTCATTTACCTATTTAGCGCCATACCTATCAAGCTACCAAAAAACTTCTTTACTGAATTAGAAAAAAACTATAATAAATTTCATTTGGAATAACAAAAGATCAAGAATTTCAAGGGAAATAATGAAAAAAAATGTGAAGGAAGGGGTCCTAGCAGTACCAGATATTAAACTATACTATAAAGCAGCAGTCATCAAAACAATGTGGTACTGGCTAAGAGACAGAGAGGAGGATCAATGGAATAGACTTGGGGTAAATGACATCAGCAAGACAGTGTATGATAAACCCAAAGAGCCCAACTTTTGGGACATGAATCCACTATTTGACAAAAACTGCTGGGAAATTTGGAAAACAATATGGGAGAGATTAGGTCTAGATCAACATCTCACACCCTACACCAAGATAAATTTAGAATGGGTGAACGACATGAATATAAAGAGGGAAATTATAAGTAAGTTAAGTGAACACAAAATAGTATACCTGTCAGATCTCTGGGAAAGGAAAGAGTTTAAAACCAAGCAAGAGTTAGATAAAATTACAAAATGTAAATTAAATGGTTTTGATTATATTAAACTAAAAATTTTTTGTACACACAAAAACAATGTAGTCAAAATCAGAAGGGAAACAAAAAATTGGGAAAAAAATCTTTATAACGAAAAACTCTGACAGGGGTCTAATTACTCAAATATACAAGGAGTTAAAGAAATTGTATAAAACATCAAGCCATTCCCCAATTGATAAATGGGCAAGAGACATGAATAGGCAATTTTCAGGTAAAGAAATCAAAAGTATCAATAAGCACATGAGAAAGTGTTCCAAATCTCTAATAATTAGAGAAATGCAAATCAAAACAACTCTGAGGTATCACCTCACACCTAGCAGATTGGCTAAAATGAAAGAAGGGGAGAGTAATGAATGTTGGAGGGGATGTGGCAAAATTGGGACATTAATGCATTGCTGGTGGAGCTGTGAACTGATCCAACCATTCTGGCTGGTAATTTGGAATCATGCTCAAAGGGCTATAAAAGAATGCCTACCCTTTGATCCAGCCATACCATTGCTGGGTTTGTACCCCAAAGAGATCATAGATAAACAGACTTGTACGAAAATATTTATAGCTGGGCTTTTTGTGGTGGCAAAAAACTGGAAAAGGAGGGTATGTCCTTCAATTGGGGAATGGCTGAATAAACTGTGGTATATGCGGGTGATGGAATACTATTGTGCTAAAAGGAATAATAAACTGGAGGAGTTCCAGGCGAACTGGAGAGACCTCCAGGAATTGATGGAGAGCGAAAGGGGCAGAGCCAGAAGAACATTGTACAGAGAGACTGATATACTATGGTAAAATTGAATGTAATGGACCTCTGTACCAGCAGCAATACAATGACTCAGGACAATTCAGAGGGATTTATGGTAAAGAATGCTGCCCACATTCAGAGGAAGGACTGCAGGAGAGGAAACATATAAGAAATGCAACTGCTTGAACGCATGGGTGGGGGTGGACATGATTGAGGGTGTGGATTCGAAGCTACCACACCAATGCAACTATCAACAATTTGTAAATAGGTCTTGATCAAGGACACATGACAAAACTAGTGGAAATGTGCATTGGCCATGGGTGGGGGAGTTCGGGGGGTAAAGGGGAAAGTAGGAGAATGAATCATGTAACCATGTTAAAAATGAATATTAATAAATGTTTAAAAAAAGACAATGATCTAATACAATTACAAAGGATGCATAATGAAATATGCTATCTGCATAGAGAACTGATTAATTTTCAGTCAAAATCAAAATGTATCTTTAGTTTATTTTTATGATTTTGTTTTCTTTGTATTTGTTTTTGCAACAAGGGTGCATATGGAAAAATATTTTGCATGGCCTCATATGCATAATTGAAATATCACTGTTTGCCTTCTTAAAGCAATAAATCAAAAATTTGGTACTTAATATTTTTAAAAAATATTGTCTTTTTTTACCTGTAGTGAGAAATATTAAATAAAATGAATAGAAATTTTAAAAAATTAAAAAAAGTGAAGACACTGATGAACTAGAAGCAGCCATATAGTGTGATAGATAGAGCACAATTTCTAAAGTTAAGAATACAAGTTGACTACCTTGCCCAAGCACCTACCATCTATGTAACTGAGAAGATTAATGAAGCTCAGTTTGCCTCAATTTCCTCATCTGTAAAACAGTGCTAATAGTAGCATCCAACTCCTAAGGTTACTGTGAGGATCAAATGAGATAATATTTGTAAAATACTTACTTAGCACAGGATTTAGCACATAGTAAGCATTTTATAAATATTTGTTAATATTTTTCTTCTTATAAACTAGGGAAAGTCTATTAGAACTTGACAAGAAGAGTAAAAGGCCTCAAAATCATGGGAAATGTAGATCGATTAGTTCCTTTTTGTTCTTTCAACTCAGTTCAAATCTCTAAGATGAGGGAATTTGACGAGAGTGTCATTAAGCTTTCTTCAATGCTAAAACTAGGATATTCTAATTATTTTTATTATTTTTAAGCGTTTATTAATATTTTATTTTTTTGAAAAGTTAACATGGTTACATAATTCATGCTCTTACTTTCCCCTTCACCCCCTGACTTCCCCCTCCCCCCCATGGCAGATGTGTATTTCCACTGGTTTTAACATGTGTTATTGATCAAGACCTATTTCCAAATTGTAGATAGTTGCATTGGTGTGGTAGTTTCGAGTCTACACCCCCAATCATGTCTGCCTCAACCCATGTGTTCAAGCAGTTGTTTTTCTTCTGTTTCCATTCCTGTAGTTCTTCCTCTGAATGTGGGTAGTGTTCTTTTCCATAAATCCCTCAGAACTGTCCTGGGTCATTGCATTGCTGCTAGTACAGAAGTCCATTACATTCGATTTTACTACACTGTATTTTTCTCTGTGTACAATGTTATTCTGGCTCTGCTCCTTTCACTCTGCATCAATTCCTGGAGGTCTTTCCTGTTCACATGGAATTCCTCCAGTTTTTTATTCCTTTAAGTACAGTAGTATTCCATCACAAGCATATACCACAATTTGTTCAGCCATTCCCCAATTGAAGGGCATACCCTCATTTTCCCGGTTTTGCCACCACAAAATGCCCAGCTATAAATATTTTCATACAAGTCTGTTTATCTATGATCTCTTTGGGGTACAAACCCAGCAATGGTATGGCTGGATCAAAGGGCAGGCATTCTTTTATAGCCCTTTGAGCATAGTTCCAAATTGCCAGCCAGAATGGTTAGATCAGTTCACAACTCCACCAACAATGCATTAATGTCCCATTTTTGCCACATCCCCTCCAGCACTCATTACTCTCCCCTTCTTTCATTTTAGCCAATCTGCTAGGTGTGAGGTCTAATTATTTTTAGATTGAAAATATTGATATAGATCAGTGATTCCTAAAGTGGGCACTACTTCCCCCTGGTGGATGCTGCAACAATCCAGAGGGGCAGTGATGGTCACAGGTGCATTTATCTTTCCTATTAATTGCTATTAAAATTAACAAAATTAATTTCCAGGTGGCTCAGTAATATTTTTTTTCTGGAAAGGGGGCGGTAGGCCAAAGAAGTTTGGGGACCACTGATATAGATGAAAGCACTGTTCATTAGGTAGATAACTAGTTTTAGTTGACAGTGAAATTTGGGAATGCTTTGACAAATCTTTCCCAATTGTGAAGTAAAAATGCACATTCAATATATTCTGTTTTTCTTTATATTTCATAAACAATGCTTGCTTAATTTGATTTTATATAACTTTTCTTTTCCTTTGTATCTTTCACCAAATACAACTTTTCTGTTTGCTTGTCATTTTTGTTAAGTCCAAATTTACTTTTTTTGAAAAACTAGTTCTATCATGTAGAAATGTAGCTTCTAGTCACACATTTTCTGGAACTTTTGATATCAATGTCTTCTCTTCAGTTTATGGAATGATAGAATACCATTTAATATGGAAGGAATCATAAAGGCCATAGAGTTTAACTTCTTTTTATAGATGAGCAAACTGTAACCTAGGAAGATTAGTAATTTATCTAGTGCCACACAAGAGATTTTAGAAGTAGTCATTGAAAATAGTTATTCAAAGCTTAATGGCCATCTCTCTATCTACTATTCCAAATATTGCCACTAATATTTTTTTACTCTTACTATATTTTTCCATTAAGAAAATATTGCTTGGGGCAGCTGGGTAGCTCAGTGGAGTGAGTGTCAGGCCTAGAGACAGGAGGTCCTAGGTTCAAACCCGGCCTCAGCCACTTCCCAGCTGTGTGACCCTGGGCAAGTCACTTGACCCCCATTGCCCACCCTTACCAATCTTCCACCTATGAGACAATACAGCAAAGTACAAGGGTTTAAAAAAAAAGAAAATATTGCTTGTCTTTACTTCCCCTCTTCATTAGAAACTTAGAGTCTTAGATCTAGGGAAAGGAAAAAAAAAAATTATCTAGTCATTGGTGCCAAATTAAAATATATAGAGGATGCATATTGTGTCAGAAAATCACATATTTACATTATCTGTTTACATTATGATTTTATTTATTTTGTTATGTCTTTCTCAAATATATTTTAATCTTGTCTAGTGTTGTGAGGAAGATTATTATTTAGTTTTTAGCTCAGTATTAGTATTAGACCTAACAGTAAGGGCTGGAGAATTCCACATGGAATGTGGAAGCAGGAAGTGGCTGGCACTCTCTGAGAAGGACTCTATGGTGGTTGGGACAAGCAGTAACTGATTCTCTGGGAGACCTCAGAGCTAGTGCAGTCGCACCCTGATTCCCTGGGATCCTGAAATGTGGTGAAGGATGGAAGCAGAAGACATCCATCCTGCATGACAGCACTGAGTAGGGAGTGATCTGCGATCTGGAGGACAGCTTTCAGACTTCCTCTCCCTGCTGGGCTACTTTGGACCATCAGTTCTGGAGTAGTTGGTTCCTGGCATCCTAAAAACATCTCTGGACTCTATTGTGAGGATTCCCACTCCAGTACTGTTATTCTCTGGGCCTTGCCTGGCTTAGGTCTTAGATTAGTGTAGATAAGTCCCTCCCTTGACCCTGTGATTTGCCCTTAGCTTGTAAGAGTAAAATCCCTTATTCCCATCCTTTATTATTGTTTCTCTCAGTTAAACTGTTTTAAACCTTTGCCTTTTGGCTGCTGGTTCCACAGGCCTTTGCCTTGGTGGGCTGAATGACTGTTGGGGCCTAACTGCCATTTTCTGTTAACAGTTACCTCCTAGTAGTTAAACCTGCTCTCCCTTCCTTGTTTGGACCTGTCATCTGTCATTCCTGTTGCCCTCACACCCCATTGTGAACCCACAGATAATATTTAGTTAACTTCCCTGGTAATTCACCTTTACGCTAGGCAGTGGGTGTCTACTGGGCTCTGTATCATCTATAAGCAATATATTCTTGATAGTATTATCTAGTCCAGTGATGGTGAAGCTATGGCATGCAAAGCACTCTTTGTGGGCATGCAAGTACCCTCCTCCCCCACCCCAACAAGTTTGTTAATAGAAAATCATAGGGACTCAGGTGGAGTTGCTCCCCTCCTCCTCTCCATCATGCCTGATTATGATTTTTTCACATACCAATGGGAGAGGACAGGGGATAAGTTAGGCAGCTTACAGTTGGCAGAGCTAAGGGGAGCAGAGCACGGGGGTCACTCACTTTCCCCTCTCCACATGAGTCTCTCAACACCCACCAGTCTGGTCATCAGCCCAATGGTAGCATTTCCTCCCTCCATTGTCTGGCAATCCCTCCCTAAAAGGTTCCCATCACTGATCTACTACAACTACTTCTTTTTATAAAATGAGGATATCCGGGCTCCAAAATGTTGTGATTTGTCATTAAAATAGGTCTTATTCTTTCCTCCTTAATAGCAGTAGTTTTTGGTTGATATAAACATCATAAGCCAGGAATTATAACCTGGGAAGAAGGAATGCATTTCAGTCAAATTACCACAAAGTTTGAATGAAAGGGACAGTCACAAATCTTAATACTTTAGTGGGAAATGTTTGTATAGTTCTGAGAATTCTGGGCTAGTGACCAAAAGAGATGCTTAGTCTTAATGATTCAGAGCATTCAGAATATATCTGACTTTGGAAAATATCATTTTACTCATTCTTTTGTCTCTATATCTCAAATACTAAATCACCAGTAGCTGATCCTATACACTTATATGCCTCACTTATAGTAGATATTGTGTCTTCACACAAATGGTAAGTGCTGTAAATAATATTAATCACTTGTGCGTGTGTACATATTAGGAACTTGCTGGAAATGTTACTGTTTTGATATCTCTAGAGATATTGAGACAGCCTCTGTATGTAAACAACTACAGATGGCCACATTTCCTGAATTTTAAATAGATCCAAAAGGTTCTTGGAAGGCAAAAAACAAAAGCAAAACAAAAAAGGAACACCTTGGTCTTACAATGATTTTTAGCACTTCCTGGCATTTAATGATTTCCCATAGTATTTCCTTTACATGCTACATGGCATAATATTTCAAAAAACTGATCAGCGAACATTTATTTGGGCCTGTCTATATGCCTGTTGCTAGTACTGACATGGTAAATGTCAGTAAACATTCTGTCAAATCCAGTTAAGGAGGAAAGGCATCTGCAAATTAAATTAACTCTGCACCTCCACCTCATACACCTCAGACTGGCCAAGATGACAAAGAGAAAAAAAATTACAAATGTTGGAGATGTGAAGAAAAAAGGCATAGTAATGCAAATGTATGTGGAACTTCCATTTGGGAAGGCATCTTAGAATTCTACTCTCCAAAGCCACTAAACTATATATAATCTTTGTTCATATGTAATAATAGTAGTCATATGCCTGAAATAATCATAGAAAAATGCAATGGACAAATTTGTACAAAAATATGTAAAATTATTATTTTCATGGTAATAAAATTTTAATAATCAAAAAGTACCCACTTATTGGAGAATGGCTAAACCAATTAGTGTATGTGAAATATATAATATTGTGCCACAAGAAATAATGCAATAGTAAATATTAAAAAAAATAAAACTGATAAGATCTCTTAGAAGAGACAAAGAGAACAGAAAGTGATTTTTTTCACTAAACAGCAACAAAAGAAACAGAAAAAACAACATTTTTACATGCTAAAATGATGGTATCCCATCCCATCTTTTCTAGCAGATTATCATCTCTTAATATCCTTAAAAATTTTACTAACTTTAAATTTGTTGTTTGATTACTTCTCTACAACCTATGAAAATACATGTATCTTCAAACATAAAAACAAACCTTTAATTTTGTTTTTAAATGGTCATTTGTTTGATCCATGTCCACTACCTATGCTCTAATATCGCTCATCTCATTTGTTCCTAAACAACTTGAGGTCATTTAAAACCTATGCCACCCCCCCTTAACTCTCTACAACTTAAATTCCAATTCCATAGTGAAATGTAAATCACTTTCTCTTAAGCAACTAATGATGTCAGTTGCCAATATAGTGGTCATTTCTTAATCCTTGTTCTTCTTGATGTCTCTGTAACCTTTGACACTGTCTGTCACCCCCTTCTCAAAAATCTCTCTTCTTTCCAGGTTATCATGACACTAATCTCTCCTGGTTCTTCTCCAACCTATCTGTCTGATCCTTTTAAGTGTCCTTTGATGGATTTTCATCTATTTCACACCTTCATAAGTGTGTGATGCAAAATTTTGTAATGCAATCTCTTTTCTTCTAAGCCCATTAAGTCTCATGAATTCAGGCATTAGCACTAAAGCCTACCAAGCTTAGTAATGAGGACTTAAGTAAAGATGTTGAAGTAAAAGCAGTATATAATAAAAATCTTCCCATTGTTCCCCTCTAAAAAATACATTTAGGATAACACCTCAAATCAAAATCTGGAGTAAAAGTTAAGGTGATATATACATTTTTTTTTTGCTAGATCAAAAAAGTTATTGAAATTGGGGTGGAAGTTGGCATAAAGCTCATATGGCAATACCGGGCCTCAGCCTGGGAGGGAGAATAGTTTAAACACATTTAGCCTAGAGATAGCAAGATAAATGAATAACTGGTTAGAAAGAAATTGCAGCAAGGCTAAGATGCCTGCAGAGTAGAAGGAATTTATGACTCTTCCTATTACCAATTACAACAAAGCATCTCAGAAGGACAAAAATTAAAATCAGATGAGGGAAGAGGCTCTGCCAAGGAGTGCAGTCTTGAAAGAAGCCAGAGTTTGGGCATGTCCACATTATTTGGGAAGGAAATTACACCTACTAAAGCAAGAGCTGATCACCCTCCCCAACAAACCTACTGTACCAAAGTCAGAGCAAGGGCTGGAGCAATCTCTAAATTCTCTGGGACTGGCTGAGGGCACCACATTCTTACTCCTGAGGACAGTGCATGATCTAGGCAATGAGACTTGGGACCCAAGTCTGAGGATCACAGAGCACAGAGCATGGGTGTGTGAGATAGGGCAGAGATGTCTATTCACAGCAGAAGTGGTAGAGACTGGAAAAGTAGCCTCAGGTCAAAAACCTCTTTGTAGCTCCCTACACCAAGAGCTGCCTATCCTCCTAAAACAGACTTCTGGCTGGGAAGTGAAGATAAAAGAAACACAGCAATGGCCACTAACACCCAAGAACTACAATTAAGAAGTACCAAAAGAAATAACTCCAACAGAGAAAGTCTCTGACCCAGGATAATTTCTATGGAGAAAAGGGGCAGAGTAAAGAAGTAAGAGCAAAGAGTGGCAAGCAAGGAAACACATCCAAACATTCTTAAAAAAAAGGAAATTGGTCACAAGCTCTCCAGAACTCAAAAAAGGAGTTGAAGAACCAAGTAAGAAAGATAGAAGAACTTAAAAAATCCTAGAGAATCAACTAAGAAGCTTGTATCCTATCCAAATTAATTTACTTATTCAGTGCCATGCCTATCAAACTACCAAGAAACTTTTCTTTTCAATTGGAAAAAATATAGCAAAATTCATTTGGAAAACACAAAAATCAAAAATTTCAAGGAAAATAATGAAAAAAATGGGAAGGAGGGTGGGATAGCAGTACCTGATCTTAAAATTTACTATAAAGCTGTGGTCATCAAAACAATATGGTACTGCATGAGAGACAGAAGGAAGGATCAGTGGAATAGACTTGGGGTGATAGTATACTTGTTAGATATTTGGGAAAGGAAAGAGTTTAAGACCAATCAAGAGATAGAAAAAGTTATAAAATGTAAAATAAAGAATTTTGAATATATTAAAAAAGATTGTGTATAAACAAAACCAATGGAAAGAAAATTAGAATATAAGCAAAAAATTAGGAAAATTTTTATAACAAAACCACTTACAAAGGGCTAATTATTCAAATATACAAGGAGCTAATTTAATTGTACAAAAAAAATCAAGCCTTTCCCAAACCAATAAATGGGCAAGGGATATGAATAGGCAATTTTCAGATAAAGAAATCAAAATTATCAATGAGCACATCAAAAAGTCTTCTAAATCTCTTATAATCAGAGAAATGCAAATCAAAACAAGTCTGAGATACCACCTCACGCCTAGCAGATTGCCTAACATGACAAAAAAGAAAGTAACAAATATCGGAGTTGATGTGGCAAAATTGGATGGTAATTTAGGACTATGCCCAAAGGTTGTTAAAAAGCTGCTTTGATACAGCCATGGAACTGCTAGGTCTATACCCCAAAGAGATAATAAGGAAAACGGCTTGTACAAAAATATTTATAGTCATACTTTTTGTAGTCTCAAAACATTTGAAATTTAGTGGATGGAGTTCTTCCTGGTTAAGATGGAGGCAGAGTAAAAAGCAGCTGCTTAACCTCTCCTAACCAAAACATGTAGGACTCCTCAAGAAGACATAAAAACAAATCCAGAGGAATGAAGGGACCCCAAACAGGGCGCAGCATTGGAGGTACTTGGAATCTGGGCATTTCTGTGCTATGAAGAGGTGAAACTACTCTCACTAAAACACAAACTGAGGAATCCCACCCCACACTACCTACAATGCCAAAGCCAGTGCATAAGAGTTAGAGCAAGTTTGGGGAATGCATTAAGTCCTTGGAAGTTACCTCGGGTCACCAGGGCAAGTTCCTGAGAGCATCAAGACTTAAGACCACAAGAGGCTAAAGAAAGAACAGAGAGTGCGGGCACGGACACAAGCTCAGATACTGATTCTGAGCTCAGGCGCAGACCTTAGGGGGACCCGACGTACAAAGTGCACAACTGTGGAAGCAGCACCCTGAGACTGTTAAAGGAGCCTCGAGCAGAGGAACAAGCAAGGGAACCACCAGGAGGCTTGACCCTGAGAACAACTAGACCTGAGACCTCAGGAGCCTAATGAGTGCAGACAGACCCTGAGTGTGAGGATAAACCTAATAGGGTACAGGGCTAACAATGGCAAGCCAAAGACAAGAACCCCCAAAGAGAAAGATCATCAAGAATACATCTGTAACACTTGACAACTTTTACACAGATAAAATCCAAACAACACAGCAAACAGCAGAGAAAAAACAAGTAATCATATCCAAACCTTCCCAAAATAATGAAAACTGGCCACAAACTATTGAAGAGTTCAAATCTGAGATGATGAGAAGGATGGAAGAGATTCAGCAAGAGAAGTGGGAAATAGCTCAAAAGGAAATTAACAGGTTAGAAGACAGAAACTCCCAATTTAAGAAAGATGCCCCAAAATCAAACGAAATGTAAGAAAATTGGAAACCAAAATCTGGCAAGAAAATAACAGTTTAAAAGGCCGAATTTCACAATTAGAAAGTGAGGCAAGTCAATTGAAGTCCAGAAATGACCAGATTGAAAAGGAAAACCAAAAGATTATAGCCAAAAACCAAAAGATTATAGCCAAAAACCAGTCCCTAAAGGCCAGAATTGAGTAATTAGAAGCTAATGATCTCTCAAGACAGCAAGACCAAATAAAACAAAGTCAAAAGATTGATAAATTAGAAGGAAACATGAAATATCTCAATGAGAAATTGACAAATCAAGAAAACAGGTCTAGAAGAGACTATCTGAGAATCATTGGTGTTACGGAAAAAGCAGAAATTAATAGAAATTTGGACTCCATACTAAAAGAAATTATTCAGCAAAATTGCCCTGAAGTTCTACAACAAGAGGGCAATATAGACATTGAAAGGATCCATAGATTACCCTCTACACTAGATCCAGAAAAGACAACCCCAAAGAATATAATTGCCAAATTCAAGAGCTTCCAATTAAAAGAAAAAAATTTTACAAAAAGCCAGAAAGAGACAATTCAAATATCAAGGAGTACCAATTATGATCACACAAAATCTGGCAGCCTCCACATGAAAAGACCTCAAGTCTTGGAATATGATATGCAGAAAGGCAAGAGAACTGGTTCTACAACCAAGGATCACCTACCCATCAAAACTGACTGTATACTTCCAGGGGAACGTATGGGCATTCAACAAGATAGAAGATTTCCAAGTATTTGCACAGAAAAGACCAGGACTAAATGGAAAGTTCCATATCCAACCACAAAAATCAAGAGAAACATGAAAAGGTAAATAAGAAAGAGAGGGAAAGAAAGAAAACTCTTGTTTTTAAAATTTGCCTCTTTAAGGGCTTCACTATGATCTAATTATTGGTATTCCTATGTGGACAAATGATATGTATAATTCTCTGTAAGGATCTCTATTCATTATTATAGTAATTAGAATAATTATTCATTGGGAGAGGTTGGAATGCTAAATTGTCTAAGATGATATGGGGGTTTGAAAGAGGGGGGTAAATTGCAGAGGTCACCAAGAGAAACTTGAATGAATGAGAAAAATAGGATATTCTATTAAACACAAAGAGGGCATGGGAAGAGGAAGGGATGAATACTATTATAAGAAGGAGAGGAAGAGAGCATTAAAGGTAATATTTAAACCTTACTCTCAGTGTAATTAACCCTGAGAGTGAAGAGTAGCTTTATTCATTGGGATATAAAACTTTATCTAACCCTGCTGAGAAATTCAGAAGGGTTAAACCAAGGGGAGCAGGGGAGTGGGGAGGTCACAAAAGGGAGAGGAGAAGAAGGGGGAGGGAATACATTAGGCCTTAAAAATAAGAAGAGGGGAATAATAAGGGAGGGGGTAGAAAGGGAAGTAAATCAAGGAAGGGATTATGAGTAAGATTAGATTAGCTAGTTATTAGGTATTGATTATACATTGATTAGGAAGTACCTAGCAGGAAGGAGCTGGAGCTGGGAATTCCAGGTTGGAATGAAGGAGAAGGAAGTCTATATGTGTGCTGTGTGTGGACTCCATTAGTGGTAGGCGAAAACTGTTGCCAGCCTGGGAGAACTCAGAGCAAAGGACACCTTGCATCCTGTTTTCCCCTGGATCCTGTGTGGTGTGGCATTTAAGGAAAGAACAAGAGAACAGGACAGTGCTTCAAGAAAAACCCCTTACTGCTTAGTTCCTGAGACAACTGTAGCTCCTGGCATCCAGACATCATCAGTGGATTGCAGTGAGAAATCCCAAAGCCACAAAAACCCCAGCTGCACTCAAGCCTGGCAGGTTCCAGGTTTGAGGCAGAAACCAGAAACCCAGAGACTCCAGTATAGCTCCTTGGGCCCTGTTAGTTAGATAGTTTAAATTAGTGTAGTGAATAAGTCCTTCCTTGTCCCTTTGGGTTTTGTTAATAGGTGTTAAGATTTTAGAGTAGTCATTCCTATCCCTCCTTTTAGTTGTTTCTAATTAAAACCCAATTTCACCTTGTTACCTTGTCAGTTAATTCAAGGCCTCTGGCCAGAGTGACAGTTGGTTGTTATTTTTCCAGTTGGGAGTGGTGTAGCTGTATAAGACTTCAGTGATCAGTTTTAGTCTCTCTTACATCCCAGAGGGTGTTCCCACAAACCTCATAGTTGATTTTAATATCCCTGGTGACCCCATTACTTATATTATCTCACAGGGGGGACAAGTGTTCCTGGCATAAAGCAAACCATTGGTTTAAAATAAAATAGTGTAAGAAGAAGGGGTAGAACCAGAAGAGGATACCAAAATGTTGGAGAATACACAACTGATAATTGTAACTCTGAATGTAAATGGGGTGAACTTTCCCATAAAAAGCAAGCAAATAGCAAAGTGTATTAGAAACCAAAATCCTACCATATGTTGTCTACAAGAAATACATATGAGGCAGGTAGACATACACAGCCTTAAGGTTAAGGGCTTGAACAAAATCCTTTGGGCCTCAAATGAGAAAAAAAAGGCAGCAGTGGCAATCATGATTTCTGACAAAGCCAAAGTAAAAATAGATATGATTAAAAAAGACAGGGAATGTCATTACATCCTGATTAAAGGCAGTATAGACAATGAGGAAATAACATTGCTCAATATGTATGCAGCAAATGGCATAGCAACCAGATTTGTAAAGGAGAAACTGGCAGATCTCAAGAAAGAAATACATAGTAAAACTATACTAGTGGGGATCTAAGTATTCCTCTTTCAGATCTAGATACATCAAACCAAAAAATAAATAAGAAAGAGGTAAGAGAGATGAATGTTGTCCTAGAAAAATTGAATTTAATAGATATGTGGAGAAAAATAAATAGGAAATAAAAAGGAATACACCGTCTTTTCAACTGCATATAGTACATTCACAAAGATTGACCATGTAATAGGGCATAGAAACATTGCAAACAAATGCAAAAGAGCAGAAATAATAAATGAAACCTTCTCAGATCATAATGCATAAAATAATAATTAGTAAGGGCACCTGGACAGGAAAATCAAACACTAATTGGAAATTAAATAAAATGATTCTCCAAAACCAGCTAGTCAAAGAAGAAATCTTAGAAACAATCAACAATTTCATTGAAGAGAATGACAATAATGAGACATCCTACCAAACTCTGTGGGATGCGGCCAAGGCAGTACTCAGGGGGAAATTTATATCCTTGAGTGCATATATTAACAAATTAGGGAGGAAAGAGATTAATGCATTGGGCATGCAACTTAAAAAATTAGAAAGAGAGCTAATTAAAAATCCCCAGATGAAAACTAAATTAGAAATACTAAAAATCAAGGGAAAAATTAATAAAACCGAAAGTAAAAGAACTATTGAATTAATAAATAAGACTAGAAGCTAGTATTTTGAAAAAAAACAGATAAAATAGACAAAGTACTGGTCGAATCTAGTTAAAAAAAAGGAAAGAAGAAAACCAAATTGACAGTATCATGATGAAAAGGGAGACCTCACCTCTAATGAAGGGGAAATTAAGGCAATCATTAAAAACTATTTTGTCCTATTATATGGCAATAAATATAGCAATCTAGAAGGTATGGATGAATATTTACAAAAATACAAATTGCCTAGATTAACAGCAGAAGAAATAGAATACCTAAATAATCCCATATCAGAAAAAGAAATTGAACAAGCCATCAAAGAACTCCCTAAGAAAAAATCGCCAGGGCCTGATGGATTCACAAGTGAATTCTATCAGATATGTAAAGAGCAACCAATGCCAATACTATACAAATTATTCGATATAATAAACAAAGAAGGAGTCCTACCAAATTTCTTTGATGACACAAATATGGTACTGATTCCAAAGCCAGGGAGATCAAGAACAGAGAAAGAAAACCATAGTCCAATCTCCCTAATGAACATAGATGCAAACATTTTAGACAGAATATTAGCAAAGAGACTCCAGGAAGTGATCAAGAGGATCATCCACCATGATCAGGTGGCATTTATACCAGGAATGCAAGGTTGGTTCAACATTAGGAAAACTATCCACATAATTGACCATATCAACAGTCTAACAAACAAAAATCACATGATTATCTCAATAGATGCTGAAAAAGCCTTTGGCAAAATACAGCATCCATTCCTATTGAAAAAACTGAAAAGTATATGAATAGAAGCACCTTTCCTAAAAATAATAAACAGTATATACCTAAAACCATCAACAAACATCATATGCAATGGGGATAAATTAGAAGCCTTCCCAATAAGATCAGGAGTAAAACAAGAATGCCCATTATCACCTCTATTATTCAACATAGTACTAGAAACACTAACAGTTGCAATTAGAGAAGAAAAAGAAATTGAAGGTATTAAAATAGGCAATGAGGAGACTAAGCTATCAGTCTTTGCAGATAATATGATGGTATACTTAAAAAATCCTAGAGAATCAACTAAGAAGCTTGTAGAAATAATCAACGACTTTAGCAAATTTGCAGGATACAAAATAAATGCACATATATTATCAGCATTTCTATATATTTCCAACATATCACAGCACCAAGAGGTAGAAAGAGAAACCCCATTTAAAATCAACCTAGCCAATATAAAATACTTAGGAATCTATCTACCAAAACAAAGACAGGAATTATACAAAACCAACTACAAAACACTTTCCAAACAATTAAAACTAGATCTAAACAATTGAAAAAACACTGATTGCTCATGGGTAGGATGAGCTAACATTATAAAATTGACCATTCTAAACAAATTAATTTACCTATTTAGTGTCATACCTATCAAACTACCAAAAAAAAATTCTTTACTTAATTAGGAAAAACTATAACAAAGTTCATCTGGAAGAACAAAAGATCAAGAATATCAAGGGAAGTAATGAAAAAAAATGTGAAGGAAGGGGGCTTAGCAGTACCAGATATTGAACTATACTATAAAGCAGTAGTCATCAAAACAATATGGTACTGGCTAAGAAACAGAAGGGAGGATCAGTGTAAAAGACTTGGAGTAAGTGAAGTCAGCAATACAGTGTATGATAAACCCAAAGAGTCCAACTTTTGGGACAAATATCCACTATTTGACAAAAACTGTTGGGAAATTTGGAAAACAATATGAGAGAGATTTGTTTTATAATAAAGTCTCACACTCTACACCAAGATAAATTCAGAATGGGTGAATTACTTGAATATAAAGAGGAAAACTATAAATAAGTGAACATAGAGTAGTTTACTTGTCAGATCTCTGGGAAAGAAAAGATTTTAAAACTAAGTAAGAGTTAGAGAAAATTACAAAATGAAAAATAAATGATTTTGATTATGTCAAAATAAAAAGCTTTTGTACAAACATAAACAATGTAGCCAAAATCAGAAGGGAAACAACAAATCGGGAAAAAAATCTTTATAACAAAAAATTCTGACAGAGGTCTAATTACTCAAACATACAAGGAGTTAAACCAATTGTGTTATCTGTTGGTAATGGAATATGATTGGGCTTAAAGGAATAATGAACTGGAGGAATTCCATGTGAACTGGAATATCCTCCAGGAATTGATGCAGAATGAAAGGAACAGATCCAGGATAACATTATATACAGAGATATATACACTATGGCACAATAGAATGTAATAGACTTCTTTACTAGCAGCATTGCAATGATCCAGGGCAATTCTGAGGGACTTAGGAGAATGATCACTATTCATATCCAGAGAAAGAACTATGGGAGTAGAAACAAAGAAGAAAAACAATGACATGATCACATGGATTGATGGGGATATGATTGGGGGTATAGGCTCTAAACAATCACCCTCGTTCAAATATCAATAATATGGAAATAGGTCTTGATCAACGACTCATATAAAACCTAATGGAATTGTATATTGACTCTGGGAGAGGTTTGGGGGCAGGGAAGGGAAACAACAGGAATGTTGTAATCATGGAAAAAATATTCTAAATTAATTGATTAAATATAATTTTCCAAATTTAAAAATAAAATTAAATTAAACAAATAAAACTCCTGACTCAAAAAAAAAAAAAAAAAGGTGGCCTGCCCTTTGATTCAGCCATAGAATTTTTGGGTTTGTAGCCCACAGACAGAGATAATAGGGGAAAATACATGTACAAAAATATCCATAGCCTTCCTCTTTGAGGTGGAAAAAATTGGAAAATGAGGGGATGCCTTTTAATTTGGGAATGGCTGAACAAATTGTGGTGTCTGTTGGTGATGGAATACTATTTTGCTAAAAGGAATATTGAACTGGAGGAATTCCATGTAAATTGAAATGACCTCCAGGAATTGATGCATAGTGAAAGGAGCAGAACCAGGAGAATATTGTACACAGAGACTAATACATTATAGCACAATCTAACACAATGGACTTCTCTATGAACAGGAAAATTCAGAGGAACTTGTGAGAAAGAACACTCTCCACATCTAGAGAAATAACTGTGGGAGTAGAAACACAGAAGAAAAACATTTCCTTGATTACAGTGTTCGATGGGTTTATGATTAGGGAAGAAGATTCTAAATGATCAATCTATTAAAATATGAATAATATGGAAATAGGTTCTAATCAGAAACATGTAAAACCCAGTTGAATTGCACATTGGCTACCGGAGGATGGAGGAGGAAGAAAGGGAAAGAATATGAATCATTTAACCTTGGAAAATATTTTAAATTAAATAAATAAATAAATGAAATTTAAAGAAAAAAGAAAATGCAAACAACAACAACAATGGCATTGGGCCCAAGACCCAGTGCTACTTTACCATTCTCTCATCCAAAACCAGATTCAGGTCCCAGTACCAAAGTGGAGAGGAGCACTTCTTGTCTCAAGGCAGCTGAGACCCTGGTCACAGCACAAAGACATAGAAAATTGCTTCTATTTTAGCTGTAAAAAAGGTGTAAGAATGCTAGTAAGGACATGGTAACAGATTAAGAAAGCAATTACTTACTCTACTTTTCCCTCAATCACACCATAATGCTACCACAAAACCTTATAAATACCCAGTACTAGCTGTGAGAATAGTAGTGTGAAAGGGCATGAAACTTAAGAGAGTGCCTCCCCCTCAGTTTGGTGAGCAGAATGCAACTTTAGCACAAAATTTAAAATCAAATATATACTAGTAATTGCGGGTAAAATAATATAACCATAAAAAGTTAAGATGGGGACCTGGAAGATCAAGATTAAAATTCAGAAGACAAAGACAAGAAGATGAATATAAAAAGCCTCAAAGTGAAAAAGTTGGACAGGGGCCATCATCTAAATAATAACTGCTTTAAAAAAACTAAAGATTGTTATTCAAAAATAAAATTTGTAGAAGAAATACATGTGCAAAAGAAATGAATTTGACTCAAGAAAATTATGATTAAAGTTAACAGCTTGTTAAAAGAGGAAGAAAAAAAGCTGAAATAAAATGATACACTTAAAAAAAGAACTGTGGGGGAGAGAAGATATGCATACCTACATGATTTCTATCAAATTAAACTCCAAATAACTATGAGATAATGATTTGAAATGAATTCTGGAGTGGAAGACCCCACAGAATGATGTAGTTAAATAATTTTTAAAACATATTTTATTTTCTCACGTAACACGTAATGATTTTCCACATAAGTTTTCTGAAGTCATAAGATCCACATTGTTTCCCTCCCTTCCTTCTCTTCCTCTTCCCAGAGATGATAAGCAATTTCATCTGGGTTATATATTCACATGTAAAACACACTTCCATATTATTCATTATTGTAAGACAATATTCACATAATTCCAAAAGTCCCAAGTAAAAACATAAACTAAAATGAAAAATAGGATGTTTACCTGTGCAGTTAGACTCTTTTTTTTAGTAGGTACTTCACAAATATTTATTAACTATTGTCTTTCACTTGGACAATTGTAATAACTTCCAAATTAGTTATCCATATTTCTAGTCTCTCCTCTGTCCAAATCATCCTCCATTAAGCCACCAAATTATAGAATCACATAATTTTAGTCAGCCATCATCTAGTCCTACCCAATCACTTTTCCAACCCCCTAAAAAACTCCAAATGCAACATACTCGATAACTAGTCACTGAGTCTTTGTTTAAAGAGCTTCAAAAAAGGTCAATCTCCCTTGGTAACATTAAAGATGATTTTGGAGGGTTTTGTCATTCAGTCCATTTCACTATCTAATCATTCTGTCATCTAGGTCCTGTCTCCCTTTTTCCACAAACATAGTAGGAGATACTCTCTGCACTTAGACTCTTAATAGTTCTTTCTTTAGAGATGGATGGCATTCTCTATCATAAGTTCATCAGAATTATCCAGGATCTTTTTATTTCTAAGAAGAACTAATTCTTTCACAGGTAGTCAACATAAACTATTGCTGTTACTGTGGACAGTGTTCTCCTGGTTCTACTTATTTCACTTTGCATCAGTTCACAAAGATCTTTCCAGATTTTTTCTGAAATCATCCTGTACATAACTATTTTCAGCAAAATAATATTTCATTACCATCATATATCATGCATTTTGTTTAGCCATTCCCCAATTGATGAGCATCCCCTCAGTTTCCAACACTTTGCAACCAAGACTTGATATAAAAATTTTTTGTATGATTAGGCCCTTCCCCCAATCCCTTTTTTAACTCTGGGGTATATATCCAGAAGTGATATTTAAGGAACAAAGGCCATGTATTTTTTAAAAAAACACTTTGGGAATAGTTCCAAATTACCCTCTATAATGGTTAGATCAGTTCACAACTCTACAAACAATTCATTAGTGTCCCAATTTTGTCAAATCCACTCCAACACTTATCACTTTCCTTTCTTGTCATATTAAACAATCTGATCGGTGTGAGTTGGTATCTCATATTTATTTTAAATTTAATTTCTCTAATCAAGAGTGATTTAGAATAATTTTTCATGTTATTATTGTTAGCTTTGAGTTTTTCATCTGAAAATGTTTTTTCATATCCTTTGATCACTTGTCAATTGGGGAATGATTTGTATTCTTACAAATTTGACTTAGTTCTCTATATATTTGAGAAATTAGACTTTTATAAGAGAAATTTGTTATAAAATATTTTCCCTGTTGTTTCCATTTTAATCCTTGTTAAATTGGCTATGTTTGTACAAAACTTTTAAATTTTATATAGTCAAAATTATTTATTTTACATCTTGTAAAGTTCTCTATATCAAGTTTGATTATAAATTCTCCCCTTATGCACAGATCTGACAGGTAAATTATTCCATTTTCCCCTACTTTATGTCTAAATTGTATAGACAGTTTGTCCTTTCCTTGGTATAGGGTGTGAGATATGGTTACAGCTACTTTCTGCATCTGCAATACAGTTTTCCAATGTTTCCAGCAGCTTTTAATGAGTTTGTGAATTATCCCCAAAAGCTAGATTTATTAAACACTATACAGCAAGGTCATTACCCGGTTATATTGTATATCTAATCTATCCCATTGATCTACCATTCTATATCTTAGCTATTATCTGATTGTTTTGTTGATTATTGTTGTATAGTACAATTTTGGAGCCAGTCCTGCTAAGCCACCTTCCATTATATGGTTTTTTCATCAATTTCCTTGATATTCTTGATCTTTTGATTAAAAAATTAATTTTTATTGTATCTTCTAGTTCTATAATATAATTCTTTGGTAATTTGGTATAGTACTGAATAAATGAATTAATTTAGGAAGAATTGACATTTTGATTATTTGTTTGGCCTGCAAATGAACAATTAATATTTTTCCAATTTTTTGACACTGTGAAAAGTGTTTTTTAATTGTTTTCATAAAAAGCCTGTGTTTGTATTGGTAAGTAGATTACAATAATTTTATATTGTTTAGAATTATTTCAGTATTCTCATCCCCACTCCTCTTAATGTGGCATAATTTATCCCATTTTACTTCTTCCTTTGTATTCCTCTTTATTTTTTCCTAGAATTTTTATATGTCCTAAATATCTTAATACCACACCCTCTGCCTGTGTATAATTCTTCTAACTACTACGATAATGAAAAAAATTTTTAAGAGCTATAGATATCATCTTTCCTCATGGGAATGACCTTGTTGAAGTCATTATAATTTTTTCTCTTTCTTATTTACCTTTTTATGGCTCTCGTGGATTTTTTATTTGTAAGTCAAATTTGCTGTTTAAGTCTGGTCTTTTTTTTTTCAGGAATGCTTGGAAATTTTCTATTTTATTAAATGACCATACTTTCCCCTGAAAGTATATAGTCAGTTTTGATTGGTAGATGATTTTTGGTTGTAGATCTAATTATATTAAGTTCTGGAGTAACATATTCTAAGGCTTTCAGCCCTTCATTGTGGAAGCTGCCAGATCCAGTGAAATCTTTACTGGGGCTCCATGATATTTGAATTATTTCTCTCTTGCTGCTTGAAGTACTTTCCCCTTGAGCTGGAAATTTTGAAGTTGGCTATATTATTCCTGGGAGTTGTCATTTGAAGAATTATTGCAGGAGGTGATCTATGGAATCTTTCAATGTCTATTCTGCCCTCTTGTTTAAGAATATTTGGGCGGTTTTGTTGGATAATTTCTTGAATTATGATGCTTGGCTTTTTTTTTGGTCATGACTTTCAGGTGGTCCAATAATTCTCAAATTGTCTCTTCTGGATCTATTTTCCAGGTAAGTTGTTTTTTTAATGAAATATTTCATGTTTTCTTCTATTTTTTCTTTCACTTTTGTTTTATTGTTTCTTAATGTCTTGGGAAATCATTAGCTTCTACTTGCCCAATTTTAATTTTTAAAGACTGAATTTCTTCCATGATCTTTTGATCCTCCTTTTCTATTTGATCCATTCTATTTTTCATGGCAGTTTTTTCTTCATTTGACTTTTTTGCCTCCTCTTCCAGTAGATCAATTCTGTTTTTAAATCTGCTCATTTTTAAAATTTGATTGCTATGTCTCTTTTCCATTTCACCAATTTTGCTTTTTAAGCTATTTTATTTTGATATTACTTTCATTTCTTTTTCCCATTTTTCTTCTATTTATTTTATTTGATTTTTTAACTCCTTTATGAATTTTCCAGAGCTTGTGACAAATTTCCATATTTTTGGAGAGTTTGCATATTTCTCATCATCTTCTATTGCCTTTGTTTTTGCTCTTTTTCCCCATAGAAATTTTTGAGTATCTAGAGGTTGGCTTTTGTTGTTGTTGTTTGTCTTTTGCTGTTTTTAAGTTGCTGGCTATATCTATCTTATTTTCTGGCTTGCAGGGTTTTGTCCTGGGACTATCTTCCCTGCAACTTTAAAGGCTTAAGTGTGCCTAGTGCTATGGAGCTCTGAACCTCACTTCTAGGGCCCTTTCAGTGTTGGGTTTGAAGTCCTCTTTTGTTGGTGTATCTTGCATTCCTGGGATCCTGAAATTGACTACATCCCAATTTGTTATGTTTTCCCCTGGGCCTATCTTCACTGCTGCCACCTCCACAAAGGCTTGAGTGTACCCAGTGCTAAGGAACTCCAAATCTCATTGACAGAGCCTCGAACTTTCAGGGGTAGGTCTATGGTGCTCTTTTTTTTTTTTTTAACATTTATTAATAATCATTTTTAACATGATTACATGTTTCATGCTCCTATTTTCCCCTTCACCCCCCGCACTCCCCCCACCCATGGCCGACGCACGTTTCCACTGGTTTTGTCATGTGTCCTTGATCAAGACCAATTTCCCACTTGTTGGTGGTTGCATTGGTGTGGTGGTTTCGAGTCCACACCCTCAATCATGTCCGCCC